>NC_091789.1:16507424-16820313 GCF_029378745.1 Bos indicus | reverse complement strand
GGTAGAAGACTGGATTCGCCGCTTCTGCCCTTTCTTTTTCCGGCCCGGATTCCGCTGACGGGTTGTTTTTACTTCCTGTGGGCTTTCGTATCTGGTAAGAAACAGAGTCATCAAGAAAGACATTGTGGAGGAGGATCGGAAGAACTTTGAGAGAACGGGTGTGCATTGAGGAGGGGTTTGTGCCAGGCAAGCTGCGGCAGGGCGAGTCTTGGGTGGGGGATGAAGAGGAAGAACATGAGCAGGTAATCTGACCTTCTGACTGTCCAAGCCATCGGACTGATCAGTGTTTTCTCTTCCTTTCGTTAGCACTTGAAGCTTGTTGCTCGCAAATTGGAAGCGTGTCTATCTCGATTTCTGTTTCCTCCTCCTCTCACTTCCTTAATTAGGTCTGCCATGTTGTAGCAACGGTGGCCTCCACCAAGGCCGCCTGGCGTCTCTATATATACCGTCGCAGGACAATGGTGAGCCACAACTGTCCGTTTGATTGGTCAGCAAGAAATTTCTCAGCCAATGGTAGCCCTGACACTGTGACATCCACAAAGCGCCGCTTGGGAACATCCATGGGGGCGGGGAGGGTGCAAAGGAGTCCAAGTTGCTCTGGTTTGAGAAAAAGAAGTGCTTTCGCTCAAAACATTAAAGAGCCTTCCCAATTTGACTTTCGGAAAAACATTTCCTCATCTTGTCAGTTCAGTTCTTGTGGGGTAGAAGTTAGGGAGCCAGTGTTCCTTCCAAACCATTTTCATGGCCACCCCCATTCAGTGTTTAATTCTGTCATCTTCCGGATCTCATTACCTAGTATTTGGTGTGTGTTTTTTTTTTAAACAGTTTACTTTAGAAGTTTTAGATTTGCACGATAATTGTGAAGAGTGTTTTCATATACTCCCACAACCAATTCTCTTGTTTACCATTGTACATTAGTATTGAACATTTGTTCTTTCAAATTAGTGAACCCACAGTGAAAGGTATTATGAACTAAAGTCTGGACATTATCAGATTTCTTTCAGTACAGTTCAGTTCAGTTCAGTCGCTCGTTGTGTCCGACTCTTTGCGACCCCATGAAACAGCACGCCAAGCCTCCCTGTCCATCACCAACTCCGGGAGTTTACCCAAACCTATATCCATTGATGTCGGTGATTCCATCAACCATCTCATCCACTGTTGTCCCCTTCTCCTCCTGCCCTCAAACTTTTCCCACGCATCAGGGTCTTTCCAAATGAGTCATCTCTTTGCATCAGGTGGCGAAAGTATTGGAGTTTCAGCTTCAACATCAGTCCATCAAATGAACACCCAGGACCTGATCTCTTTAGAACGGACTGGTTGGATCTCCTTGCAGTCCAAGGGACTCTCAAGAGTTCTACTCCAACACCACAGTTCAAAGCATCAATTCTCGGCGCTCAGCTTTCTTCACAGTCCAACTCCCACATCCATACATGACCACTGGAAAAACCATAACCTTACTAGACGGACCTTTTGTCAGCAAGTAATGTCTGCTTTTTAATATGCTGTCTAGGTTGGTCAGAACTTTCCTTCCAAGGAGTAAGCGTCTTTTAGTTTCATGGCTTCTGTCACCATCTGCAGTGATTTTGGAGGCCACAAAAGTAAAGTCTGCCACTGTTTCCATTGTTTCCCCCATCTATTTGCCAGGAAGTGATGGGACCGGATGCTACCATCTTCGTTTTCTGAATGTGAGCTTAAGCCAACTTTTTCACTCTCCTCTTTCACTTTCATCAGGAAGCTCTAGTTCTTCTTCATTTTCTGCATAAGTGTGGTGGTCATCAGCGTATCTGACGGGTTATGATATTTCTCCCGGCACTCTTGTTTCCAGCTTGTGCTTCATCCAGTGGATAGTTTCTCATGAAAGTACTTTGCATATACGTTAAATAAGCAGGGGTGACAACATACAGCCTTGACTTACTCACTTCCCGATTTGACCCAGCTCGTCATTGCATGTTCAGTTCTAACTGTTGCTTCGTGACCTGCATACAGATTTCTCAAGAGGCAGTTCAGGTGGTCTGGTTATTCCCCATCTCTTTCAAAATTTTCCGGTTTGTTGTGATCCACACAGTCAAAGGCTATGGCATAGTCAATAAAGCAGAAATAGATGTTTTTCTGGAACATTTTCAGATTCCTGGTTTTTACCTAATGTCCTTTTGCTGTCCCAGTATCCATCCAGGATACCATACTAAATCCAGTCATTCCATATTCTGCTTGTTAGGTTCCTCTTTGCTGTGACAATTTTTTAGATATTCTTTTTTTTTTCTATTATTAAAAAATTTGTTCATTTTTAATTGAAGGATAATTGCTCTACTAAATTTTGTTGTTTTCTGTCTAACCTCAACATGAATCATCCATAGGTATACTTATATTCTCCTCCCTGTTGAACCTCCCTCCTATCTCTCTCGCCATATTATCCCTCTAGGTGATACAGAGCCCTGTTTTGAGTTTTCTGAGCCATACAGCAAACTCCCTTTGGCTATCTATGAGCATATGATAATTTAGATTCCATGTTGTCTTTTCAATACATCTCACCTTTTCCTCCCCTCTCCCATGTCATAAGTCTATTCTCTACGGTCTGTTTCTCCAATCAGTTCGTTCAGTTCAGTTCAGTCGCTCAGTCGTGTCCGACTCTTTGCGACCCTGCTGAAGTGCAGCACGCCAGGCCTCCTCTGTCCATCACCAACTCCCGGAGTTCACCCAAACTCACGTCCATCGAGTCGGTGATGCCATCCAGCCATCTCATCCTCTGTCGTCCCCTTTTCCTCCTGCCCCCAATCCCTGGCAGCCATCAGAGTTCTTTTCCAATGCGTCAACTCTTCGCATGAGGTGGCCAAAGTACTGGAGTTTCAGCTTTTAGCCGTCATTCCTTCCAAAGAACACCCAGGACTGATCTCTTTCGGAATGGACCGGTTGAGATCTCCTTGCAGTCATGGGACTCTCAATAGTCTTCTCAACACCACAGTTCAAGAGCATCAATTCTTTGGCGCTCAGTTTTCTTCACAGTCCAACTCTCACACTGTACACGACCACGGAAAAACCAATGGCCTTGACTAGACGGACCTTTGTTGGCAAAGTAATGGTCCCTGCTTTTGAGTATGCTATCTAGGTTGGTCATAAATTTCCTTCCAAGGAGTAAGCGTCTTTTAATTCATGGCTGCAATCACCATCTGCAGTGATTTTGGAGCCCCCCAAAATAAAGTCTGCCACTGTTTCCACTGTTTCCCATCTATTTCCATGAAGTGATGGGACCAGATGGCATGATCTTCGTTTTTCTGAATATTGAGCTTTAAGCCTACTTTTTCACTCTCCTCTTTCACTTTCATCAAGAGGCTTTTGAGTTCCTCTCGCACTTTCTGCCATAAGGGTGGTGTCATCTGCATATCTGAGGATATTGATATTTCTCCCAGCCAATCTTGATTCCAGCTTGTGCGTCTTCCAGCCCAGCATTTCTCGTGAATGTACTCTGCATATAAGTTAAATAAGCATAAGCCAGGGTGACAATACACAGCCTTGACGTACTCCTTTTCCTATTTGGAACCAGTCTGTTTCTCCATTGCTGCCCTGTAAATGAATTCTTCAGTACCATTTTTCTAGTTTCTGTATATATGCGTTAAAATATGATATTTTCTCTTTCTCTTTCTGACTTACTTCACTCTATATAATAGGTTCTAGGTTCATCCACCACGTGTAGAACTGACTCAAATGCGTTTCCTTCTTATGGCTGTGTAATATTTCACCATGTATATGTCCACAACTTCTTCATGCATTTCTTCTGTCAGTGGACCTCTAGGTTGCTTCCATGTTCTAGCTGTTGTAAATAGTGCTGGCAGTGTGATCAATGGGGATACATGTGTCCCTTTCGATTTTGATTTCTTCAGGGTATAAGCCTAGGAGTAGGATTGCTGGGTCATGTGGTGCTTTTATTCCTAGTTTCTTAAGGAATCTCCATATCCGTCCTTCCATAGTGGCTGTATCAATTTTCATTCCGACCAACAGTTGCAGGAGCTTTCCCTTTCTCCACACCCTCTCCAGCATTTATTGTTTGCAGACTTTGAGGATGGCCATTGTGACTGGTATGAGGTGATATCTCATTGTGGCTTTGACTTGCATTTCTCTAATAATGAGCGATGTTTGAGCATCTTTTCAGGTGTGTGTTGGTCATCTGTATGTCTTCTGTCGAGAAATGTCTGTTTAGGTCTTTTTCTCACTTTTTGATTGGGTTGTTTGTTTTCCTGATATTGAGTTATATGAGCTGCTTGTATATTTTGGAAATTAATCCTTTGTCAGTTGTTTCATTTGCTGTCATTTCTCCCATTCTGAGGACTGTCTTTTCATCTTGCTTATCGTTTCCTTTGCTGTGCAAAAGATGCTAAGTTTAATCAGGTCCCACTGGTTTGCTTTGATTTTTGTTTCCATTACTCTAGGAAATGGGACATAGAGGATCTTGCTTTGATTTATGTCAACAAGTGTTCTGCCTATGTTCTCTTCTAAGAGTTTTATAGTTTCTGGTCTTACAGTTAGGTCTCTAATCCATTTTGAGTTTATCTTTGTGTATGGTGTTAGGAAGTGTTCTAATTTCATTCTTTTGCATGTAGCTGTCCAGTTTTCCCAGCACCACTTATTGAAGAGGCTATCTTTTCCCCATTGTATATTCTTGCCTCCTTTGTCAAAAATAAGGTACCTGTAGGTGCATGGATTTATTTCTGGGCTTTCTATCTTGTTCCCTTGGTCTATATTTCTGTTTTTTTTTTTTTCTTTTTTTTTGTTGCCAGTACCATTCTGTCTTGATGACTGTACCTTTGTAGTATTATCTGAAGTCAGGAAGGTTGGTTCCTCCAGCTCCCTTGTCTTTTTTAAGACTGCTTTGGCTATCTGGAGTCTTTTGTGTTTCCATATGAACTGTGAAAATTTTTGTTGTAGTTCTGTGAAAATGCCATTGGTCATTTGATAGGTATTGCACTGAGTGTGTGGATTACATTTGGTAGTATAATCGTTTTCACAATATTGATTCTTCCATCCAGGAACATGGAATATCTCTCCATCTGTTTCTGTTTGGTTTCTTTCATTAGTGTCTTATAATTTTCTGTGTACAGTTCTTTCATCTCCTTAGGTAAGTTTATTCCTATATATTTAATTCTTTTCATTGCAGTGGTGAATGGGATTGATTCCTTAATTGCTCTCTCTGATTTTTCATTGTTAGTATATGGAAATGCAAGTGATTTCTGTGTATTGATTTTGTATCCTGCAACTTTGCTAAATTCACTGATTAGCTCCAGTAATTTTCTGATAGTATCTTTAGGGTGTTCTATGTTACAGTATCATGTCATCTGCAAACAGTGAGAACTTTACCTCTTCTTTTCTGATCTGGATTCCTTTTATTTCTGTTTCTTCGCTGATTGCTGTCACTAGGACTTCCAGAACTATGTTAAATAGTAGTGGTGAAAGTGGACACCCTTGTCTTGTTCCTGATCTTAGTGGGAATGCTTTCAGTTTTTCACCATTGAGACTAATGTTTGCTGTAGGCCAATCATATATGGCCTTACTATGTTGAGGTAGGTTCCTTCTATGTCCATTTTTTGAAGAGTTTTTAAACATAAAATAGGTGCTGAATTTTGTCAAAGGCTTTTTCTGCATCATTGAGATTATCCTATGGTTTTTATCTTTCAGTATGTTACTATGGTGTATCACATTGATTGGTTTCCATATATCGAATCCTTGCATCCCTGGATTAAACCCAACTTGATCGTGGTGTATGAGCTTTTTGATGTGTTGCCGTCCAGCATTTACCAAAAGTTTTCAGGAGCTTAACTGAAGTGGTGGGATAGTGTAGTTTGTGTGTCATAGGAATCTCCTCAAAGGATGATGTCATCAGTGTGAGGTCCTAATTGTGTCCTAGAAAAAGTTAGAGCTGGTGAAAATGTTGCCTTCAAAGACTGTGTGAGATGGCAGGTGTGGACACTGGCCCCACTGAGTAGACAGGTGACGGTGTATCGATTCCCTTTGAAGGTGAAGGTTCAGTGTAGCCGAGAAGTTGTTTGAGATAGGCAGTGAAAACAGCATGCTAGCCCAAATGTTTGCTATGACTGAAAAGTATTTGCCAGTTATTTGTTGGAAGCAGTATTATCAACAAAATACATGGAGCCCTAGTGAGTGGGGCCATGACACCAAGGGTACAAGTTCAACACTGAGGCCTGTTCTTGCTTTACAGCTTTAAGATCAAGTAAAATTTGTTAAGTGCAGCAGAAGTTGGGATAATCACACCTTGCCTCAGTAGGTTTCCTATAACAGGTTTCAATTTGTGAAGACCCTGCTTTCATTGAGGATTGAATCTTTTAAAAACAACTGAGGTGAAAAGTGTGATTGCATCTAAGGAAAAAAGGGCCATAGGGTCTCATCTTTTAAAGTGAGTATAGGGGCAAGGGCTGAATTTTATTACTCATTGAGTTAGATTCTCCACGTGCACTAGAGGCTATTTGGGGTAATGGAGGTTTTGGCACTGGGAAATGTAGGCAAGGCAGTAATTCCAGTGGTTAAGGTTAGGCATATCTGTTTCTATGTCACGTTCCTTTACTCCCCTGGTTGTTTGTAGTAGCTTGCCCAAATGTGGGCCAGAAGAGGAACAGAAATTGATGAGGGGTAAAAACTCAATTGTCAAACATGAAAAGTGGGATCTGATTATTGCACAGAGCCACCACCCCTACATCACCCCTCTCCCTAAATGGGACCTCTGAAACATACAGAAACACCAAGTCCTATTCCTTCTCACCAGTGGGATGAAGTGTTCAGGAAGAAATCCTCAGTGGTCAGAAATCTTCAGTCTGCAGTTCTCAGTCTTCACCCAGTCCTCAGTCCCAGTGTCTGAGTAAGTATGGGCTCTCTGGTCTGGGCCCTAAACTGAAAGGACGCCACCTCCCTCCCTCCTCACACACCGGACCCTTCCCTTCCTTCCCTCCCCATCATCAGAAAAACAGATACACGCATCTTTTACCGCTTGTTGGTACTTTAATCATCAACATCTGAATACTTTGATCTGTCCAGAGGGGACCATCGTTGTATGTTTGATGTCTGCACAAACGACTATTCTGCCTTTGCTTTTCCTGGAGTTATAGCAGATTGCTCAGTGGCTTGGGCTCCAGGTGGGCACAGGGGCTTACTTGGAGAATCGTCAGAAGTGTTGGAAGAATCCTCTGGGGTTTCTTCATCTGCCATCAGCTGATTTTCATTCTTTTTATTCTGTGGGTGGTGGTAGAAGACTGGATTCGTCGACCTCTTCCTTTCTTTTCCGGCCCGGGTTCCGCTGAAGGGTTGATTTTACCTTCCTCGTGGGCTTTCGTATCTGGTAAGAAAACAGAGTCATCCAGAAAGACATTAGTGGAGGAGGATGGGAAGAACTTTGAGAGAACGGGTGTGCATTGAGGAGGGGTTTGTGCCAGGCAAGCTGCGGCAGGGCGAGTCTTGGGTGGGGGATGAAGAGGAAGAACATGAGTAGGGGTAATCTGACCTTCTGACTGTCCAAGCCATCGGACTGATCAGTGTTCTTTCCTCTTCCCTTTCGTTAGCACTTGAAGCTTGTTGCTGCAAATTGAAAGCGTCTATCTCGATTTCTGTTTCCTCCTCCCTTCACTTCCTTAATAAGGTCTGCCATGTTGTAGCAACGGTGGCCTCCACCAAGGCGCCTGGCGTCTCTATATATACCGTCGCAGGACAATGGTGAGCCACAACTGTCCGTTTGATTGGTCAGCAAGAAATTTCTCCAGCCAATGGTAGCCCTGACACTGCTGACATCACAACGCGCCACTTGGGAACATCCATGGGGGCGGGGAGGGTGCAAAGAGGAGTCCAAGTGCTCTGGTTTGAGAAAAGAAGTGCTTTCGCAACAACCATTAAAGAGCCTTCCCCAATTTGACTTTCCGGAAAACATTTCCTCATCTTGTCAGTTCAGTTCTTGTGGTGTAGAAGTTAGGGAGCCAGGTTCCTTCCAAACCATTTCTCATGGCCACCCCCATTCAGTGTTTAATTCTGTCATCTTCCGGATCTCATTACCTAGTATTTGGTGTGGTTTTTTTTTTAACAGTTTACTTTAGAGGTTTTAGATTTGCACGATAATTGTGAAGAGTGTTTTCATATACTCCACAACCAATTCTCTTGTTTACCATTGTACATTAGTATTGAACATTTGTTCAAATTAGTGAACCCACAGTGAAAGAGTATTATGAACTAAAGTCTGGACATTATCAGATTTCTTTCAGTACAGTTCAGTTCAGTCGCTCAGTTGTGTCCGACTCTTTGCGACCCCATGAACAGCACGCCAAGCCTCCCTGTCCATCACCAACTCCGGGAGTTTACCCAAACCTATATCCATTGAGTCGGTGATTCCATCCAACCATCTCATCCACTGTTGTCCCCTTCTCCTCCTGCCCTCAAACTTTCCCAGCATCAGGGTCTTTCCAAATGAGTCATCTCTTTGCATCAGGTGGCGAAAGTATTGGAGTTTCAGCTTCAACATCAGTCCTTCAAATGAACACCCAGGACTGATCTCCTTTAGAACGGACTGGTTGGATCTCCTTGCAGTCCAAGGGACTCTCAAGAGTCTTCTCCAACACCACAGTTCAAAAGCATCAATTCTTCGGCGCTCAGCTTTCTTCACAGTCCAACTCCCACATCCATACATGACCACTGGAAAAACCATAACCTTACTAGACGGACCTTTGTCAGCAAAGTAATGTCTGCTTTTTAATATGCTGTCTAGGTTGGTCAGAACTTTCCTTCCAAGGAGTAAGCGTCTTTTAGTTTCATGGCTTCTGTCACCATCTGCAGTGATTTTGGAGGCCACAAAAGTAAAGTCTGCCACTGTTTCCATTGTTTCCCCATCTATTTGCCAGGAAGTGATGGGACCGGATGCTACCATCTTCGTTTTCTGAATGTTGAGCTTTAAGCCAACTTTTTCACTCTCCTCTTTCACTTTCATCAGGAAGCTCTAGTTCTTCTTCATTTTCTGCCATAAGTGTGGTGTCATCAGCGTATCTGAGGTTATTGATATTTCTCCCGGCACTCTTGTTTCCAGCTTGTGCTTCATCCAGTGGATAGTTTCTCATGAAGTACTTTGCATATACGTTAAATAAGCAGGGTGACAACATACAGCCTTGACTTACTCACTTCCCGATTTGGACCCAGCTCGTCATTGCATGTTCAGTTCTAACTGTTGCTTCGTGACCTGCATACAGATTTCTCAAGAGGCAGTTCAGGTGGTCTGGTATTCCCATCTCTTTCAAAATTTTCCGGTTTGTTGTGATCCACACAGTCAAAGGCTATGGCATAGTCAATAAAGCAGAAATAGATGTTTTTCTGGAACATTTTCAGATTTCCTTGGTTTTTACCTAATGTCCTTTTGCTGTCCCAGTATCCATCCAGGATACCATACTAAATCCAGTCATTCCATATTCTGCCTTGTTAGGTTCCTCTTTGCTGTGACAATTTTTTAGATTTCTTTTTTTTTTTTTCTATTATTAAAAATTTTGTTCATTTTTTAATTGAAGGATAATTGCTCTACTAAATTTTGTTGTTTTCTGTCTAACCTCAACATGAATCATCCATAGGTATACTTATATCTCCTCCCTGTTGAACCTCCCTCCTATCTCTCTCGCCATATTATCCCTCTAGGTTGATACAGAGCCCCTGTTTGAGTTTTCTGAGCATACAGCAAACTCCCTTTGGCTATCTTTGAGCATATGATAATTTAAGATTCCATGTTGCTCTTTCAATACATCTCACCTTTTCCTCCCCTCTCCCCATGTCCATAAGTCTATTCTCTACGTCTGTTTCTCCAATCAGTTCAGTTCAGTTCAGTTCAGTCGCTCAGTCGTGTCCGACTCTTTGCGACCCTGTGAAGTGCAGCACGCCAGGCCTCCCTGTCCATCACCAACTCCCGGAGTTCACCCAAACTCACGTCCATCGAGTCGGTGATGCCATCCAGCCATCTCATCCTCTGTCGTCCCCTTTTCCTCCTGCCCCCAATCCCTGGCAGCATCAGAGTCTTTTCCAATGAGTCAACTCTTCGCATGAGGTGGCCAAAGTACTGGAGTTTCAGCTTTAGCGTCATTCCTTCCAAAGAACACCCAGGACTGATCCTCTTTCGGAATGGACCGGTTGGATCTCCTTGCAGTCCATGGGGACTCTCAATAGTCTTCTCCAACACCACAGTTCAAGAGCATCAATTCTTTGGCGCTCAGTTTTCTTCACAGTCCAACCTCTCACACCTGTACACGACCACTGGAAAAACCATGGCCTTGACTAGACGGACCTTTGTTGGCAAAGTAATGTCCCTGCTTTTGAGTATGCTATCTAGGTTGGTCATAAATTTCCTTCCAAGGAGTAAGCGTCTTTTAATTTCATGGCTGCAATCACCATCTGCAGTGATTTTGGAGCCCCCCAAAATAAAGTCTGCCACTGTTTCCACTGTTTCCCCATCTATTTCCCATGAAGTGATGGGACCAGATGGCATGATCTTCGTTTTCTGAATATTGAGCTTTAAGCCTACTTTTTCACTCTCCTCTTTCACTTTCATCAAGAGGCTTTTGAGTTCCTCTTCACTTTCTGCCATAAGGGTGGTGTCATCTGCATATCTGAGGATATTGATATTTCTCCCAGCAATCTTGATTCCAGCTTGTGCGTCTTCCAGCCCAGCATTTCTCGTGATGTACTCTGCATATAAGTTAAATAAGCATAAGCAGGGTGACAATACACAGCCTTGACGTACTCCTTTTCCTATTTGGAACCAGTCTGTTTCTCCATTGCTGCCCTGTAAATGAATTCTTCAGTACCATTTTTCTAGTTTCTGTATATATGCGTTAAAATATGATATTTCTCTTTCTCTTTCTGACTTACTTCACTCTATATAATAGGTTCTAGGTTCATCCACCACGTTAGAACTGACTCAAATGCGTTCCTTCTTATGGCTGTGTAATATTTCACCATGTATATGTCCACAACTTCTTCATGCATTCTTCTGTCAGTGGACCCTCTAGGTTGCTTCCATGTTCTAGCTGTTGTAAATAGTGCTGCAGTGAACAATGGGATACATGTGTCCCTTTCGATTTTGATTTCTTCAGGGTATATGCCTAGGAGTAGGATTGCTGGGTCATGTGGTGCTTTTATTCCTAGTTTCTTAAGGAATCTCCATACCGTCTTCCATCGTGGCTGTATCAATTTTCATTCCGACCAACAGTGCAGGAGCTTTCCTTTTCTCCACACCCTCTCCAGCATTTATTGTTTGCAGACTTTGAGGATGGCCATTGTGACTGGTATGAGGTGATATCTCATTGTGGCTTTGACTTGCATTTCTCTAATAATGAGCGATGTTGAGCATCTTTTCAGGTGTGTGTTGGTCATCTGTATGTCTTCTGTCGAGAAATGTCTGTTTAGGTCTTTTTCTCACTTTTTGATTGGGTTGTTTGTTTTCCTGATATTGAGTTATATGAGCTGCTTGTATATTTTGGAAATTAATCCTTTGTCAGTTGTTTCATTTGCTGTCATTTTCTCCCATTCTGAGGACTGTCTTTTCATCTTGCTTATCGTTTCCTTTGCTGTGCAAAGATGCTAAGTTTAATCAGGTCCCACTGGTTTGCTTTGATTTTTGTTTCCATTACTCTAGGAAATGGGGACATAGAGGATCTTGCTTTGATTTATGTCAACAAGTGTTCTGCCTATGTTCTCTTCTAAGAGTTTTATAGTTTCTGGTCTTACAGTTAGGTCTCTAATCCATTTTGAGTTTATCTTTGTGTATGGTGTTAGGAAGTGTTCTAATTTCATCTTTTGCATGTAGCTGTCCAGTTTTCCCAGCACCACTTATTGAGAGGCTATCTTTTCCCCATTGTATATTCTTGCCTCCTTTGTCAAAAATAAGGTACCTGTAGGTGCATGGATTTATTTCTGGGCTTTCTATCTTGTTCCCTTGGTCTATATTTCTGTTTTTTTTTTTTTTTTTTTTTTGGTGCCAGTACCATTCTGTCTTGATGACTGTACCTTTGTAGTATTATCTGAAGTCAGGAAGGTTGGTTCCTCCAGCTCCCTTGTTCTTTTTTAAGACTGCTTTGGCTATCAGGAGTCTTTTGTGTTTCCATATGAACTGTGAAAATTTTTGTTGTAGTTCTGTGAAAAATGCCATTGGTCATTTGATAGGTATTGCACTGAGTGTGTGGATTACATTTGGTAGTATAATCGTTTTTCACAATATTGATTCTTCCATCCCAGGAACATGGAATATCTCTCCATCTGTTTCTGTTTGGTTTCTTTCATTAGTGTCTTATAATTTTCTGTGTACAGTTCTTTCATCTCCTTAGGTAAGTTTATTCCTATATATTTAATTCTTTTCATTGCAGTGGTGAATGGGATTGATTCCTTAATTGCTCTCTCTGATTTTTCATTGTTAGTATATGGAAATGCAAGTGATTTCTGTGTATTGATTTTGTATCCTGCAACTTTGCTAAATTCACTGATTAGCTCCAGTAATTTTCTGATAGTATCTTTAGGGTGTTCTATGTACAGTATCATGTCATCTGCAAACAGTGAGAACTTTACTCTTCTTTTCTGATCTGGATTCCTTTTATTTCTGTTTCTTCGCTGATTGCTGTCACTAGGACTTCCAGAACTATGTTAAATAGTAGTGGTGAAAGTGGACACCCTTGTCTTGTTCCTGATCTTAGTGGGAATGCTTTCAGTTTTTCACCATTGAGACTAATGTTTGCTGTAGGCCAATCATATATGGCCTTTACTATGTTGAGGTAGGTTCCTTCTATGTCCATTTTTTGAAGAGTTTTAAACATAAATAGGTGCTGAATTTTGTCAAAGGCTTTTTCTGCATCAATTGAGATTATCCTATGGTTTTTATCTTTCAGTATGTTACTATGGTGTATCACATTGATTGGTTTCCATATATTCGAATCCTTGCATCCCTGGATTAAACCCAACTTGATCGTGGTGTATGAGCTTTTTGATGTGTTGCCGTCCAGCATTTACCAAAAGTTTTCAGGAGCTTAACTGAAGTGGTGGGATAGTGTAGTTTGTGTGTCATAGGAATCTCCTCAAAGGATGATGTCATCAGTGTGAGGTCCTAATTGTGTCCTAGAAAAAGTTAGAGCTGGTGAAAATGTTGCCTTCAAAGACTGTGTGAGATGGCAGGTGTGGACACTGGCCCCACTGAGTAGACAGGTGACGGTGTATCGTTTCCCTTTGAAGGTGAAGGTTCAGTGTAGCCGAGAAGTTGTTGAGATAGGCAGTGAAAACAGCATGCTAGCCAATGTTTTGCTATGACTGAAAAGTATTTGCCAGTTATTTGTTGGAAGCAGTATTATCAACAAAATACATGGAGCCCTAGTGAGTGGGGCCATGACACCAAGGGTACAAGTTCACACTGAGGCCCTGTTCTTGCTTTACAGCTTTAAGATCAAGTAAAATTTGTTAAGTGCAGCAGAAGTTGGGATAATCACACCTTGCTCAGTAGGTTTCCTATAACAGGTTTCAATTTGTGAAGACCCTGCTTTCATTGAGATTGAATCTTTTAAAAAACAACTGAGGTGAAAAGTGTGATTGCATCTAAGGGAAAAAGGGCCATAGGGTCTCATCTTTTAAAGGTGAGTATAGGGGCAAGGGCTGAATTTTATTACTCATTGAGTTAGATTCTCCACGTGCACTAGAGGCTATTTGGGGTAATGGAGGTTTTGGCACTGGGAAATGTAGGCAAGGCAGTAATTCCAGTGGTTAAGGTTAGGCATATCTGTTTCTATGTCACGTTCCTTTACTCCCTGGTTGTTTGTAGTAGCTTGCCCAAATGTGGGCCAGAAGAGGAACAGAAATTGATGAGGGGCAAAAACTCAATTGTCACACCTGAAAAGTGGGATCTGATTATTGCACAGAGCCACCACCCCTACATCACCCCTCTCCCTAGATGGGACCTCTGAAACACACAGAAACACCAAGTCCTTTTCCTTCTCACCAGTGGGATGAAGAGTTCAGGAAGCAATCTTCAGTCTGCAGTTCTCAGTCTTCACCCAGTCCTCAGTCCCAGTGTCTGGGGTAAGTATGGACTGGCTGGTCTGGGCCCTAGACTGAAAGGACGCCTCCTCCCTCCCTCCTCACACACCGGACCCTTCCCTTTCTCCCCTCTCCATCATCAAAAAAACACGCACACACATCTTTTTACTGCTTGTTGATACTTTAATCGTCAACATCTGAATACTTTGATCTGTCCGGAGGGGACCATCGTTGTATGTTTGATGTCTGCACAAACGACTATTCTGCCTTTGCTTTTCCTGGAGTTACAGCAGATGGCTCAGCATCTTGGGCTCCAGGTGGGCACAGGGGCTTACTTGCAGAATCGTCAGAAGTGTTGGAAGAATCCTCTGGGGTTTCTTCATCCGCCATTGGCCCACTTTCATTCTTCTTTTTATTCTGCGGGTGGTGGTAGAAGACTGGATTCGTCGACCTCTTCCCTTTCTTTTTCCGGCCCGGGTTCCGCTGAAGGGTTGATTTTACCTTCCTCGTGGGCTTTCGTATCTGGTAAGAAAACAGAGTCATCCAGAAAGACATTAGTGGAGGAGGATGGGAAGAACTTTGAGAGAACGGGTGTGCATTGAGGAGGGGTTTGTGCCAGGCAAGCTGCGGCAGGGCGAGTCTTGGGTGGGGGATGAAGAGGAAGAACATGAGTAGGGTAATCTGACCTTCTGACTGTCCAAGCCATCGGACTGATCAGTGTTCTTTCTCTTCCCTTCGTTAGCACTTGAAGCTTGTTGCTGCAGATTGAAAGCGTCTATCTCGATTTCTGTTTCCTCCTCCTTCACTTCCTTAATTAGGTCTGCCATGTTGTAGCAACGGTGGCCTCCACCAAGGCGCCTGGCGTCTCTATATATACCGTCGCAGGACAATGGTGAGCCACAACTGTCCGTTTGATTGGTCAGCAAGAAATTTCTCCAGCCAATGGTAGCCCTGACACTGCTGACATCACAAAGCGCCACTTGGGAACATCCATGGGGGCGGGGAGGGTGCAAAGGAGTCCAAGTGCTCTGGTTTGAGAAAAGAAGTGCTTTCGCAACAACCATTAAAGAGCCTTCCCAATTTGACTTTCCGGAAAACTTTCCTCATCTTGTCCAGTTCAGTTCTTGTGGTGTAGAAGTTAGGGAGCCAGTGTTCCTTCCAAACCATTTCTCATGGCCACCCCCATTCAGTGTTTAATTCTGTCATCTTCCGGATCTCATTACCTAGTATTTGTGTGTGGTTTTTTTTTTAAACAGTTTACTTTAGAGGTTTTAGATTTGCACGATAATTGTGAAGAGTGTTTTCATATACTCCACAACCAATTCTCTTGTTTACCATTGTACATTAGTATTGAACATTTGTTCAAATTAGTGAACCCACAGTGAAAGAGTATTATGAACTAAAGTCTGGACATTATCAGATTTCTTTCAGTACAGTTCAGTTCAGTCGCTCAGTTGTGTCCGACTCTTTGCGACCCCATGAACAGCACGCCAAGCCTCCCTGTCCATCACCAACTCCGGGAGTTTACCCAAACCTATATCCATTGAGTCGGTGATTCCATCCAACCATCTCATCCACTGTTGTCCCCTTCTCCTCCTGCCCTCAAACTTTCCCAGCATCAGGGTCTTTCCAAATGAGTCATCTCTTTGCATCAGGTGGCGAAAGTATTGGAGTTTCAGCTTCAACATCAGTCCCTTCAAATGAACACCCAGGACTGATCTCCTTTAGAACGGACTGGTTGGATCTCCTTGCAGTCCAAGGGACTCTCAAGAGTCTTCTCCAACACCACAGTTCAAAAGCATCAATTCTTCGGCGCTCAGCTTTCTTCACAGTCCAACTCCCACATCCATACATGACCACTGGAAAAACCATAACCTTACTAGACGGACCTTTGTCAGCAAAGTAATGTCTGCTTTTTAATATGCTGTCTAGGTTGGTCAGAACTTTCCTTCCAAGGAGTAAGCGTCTTTTAGTTTCATGGCTTCTGTCACCATCTGCAGTGATTTTGGAGGCCACAAAAGTAAAGTCTGCCACTGTTTCCATTGTTTCCCCATCTATTTGCCAGGAAGTGATGGGACCGGATGCTACCATCTTCGTTTTCTGAATGTTGAGCTTTAAGCCAACTTTTTCACTCTCCTCTTTCACTTTCATCAGGAAGCTCTAGTTCTTCTTCATTTTCTGCCATAAGTGTGGTGTCATCAGCGTATCTGAGGTTATTGATATTTCTCCCGGCACTCTTGTTTCCAGCTTGTGCTTCATCCAGTGGATAGTTTCTCATGAAGTACTTTGCATATACGTTAAATAAGCAGGGTGACAACATACAGCCTTGACTTACTCACTTCCCGATTTGGACCCAGCCTCGTCATTGCATGTTCAGTTCTAACTGTTGCTTCGTGACCTGCATACAGATTTCTCAAGAGGCAGTTCAGGTGGTCTGGTATTCCCATCTCTTTCAAATTTTCCGGTTTGTTGTGATCCACACAGTCAAAGGCTATGGCATAGTCAATAAAGCAGAAATAGATGTTTTTCTGGAACATTTTCAGATTTCCTTGGTTTTTACCTAATGTCCTTTTGCTGTCCCAGTATCCATCCAGGATACCATACTAAATCCAGTCATTCCATATTCTGCCTTGTTAGGTTCCTCTTTGCTGTGACAATTTTTTAGATTTCTTTTTTTTTTTTTTCTATTATTAAAAATTTTGTTCATTTTTTAATTGAAGGATAATTGCTCTACTAAATTTTGTTGTTTTCTGTCTAACCTCAACATGAATCATCCATAGGTATACTTATATCTCCTCCCTGTTGAACCTCCCTCCTATCTCTCTCGCCATATTATCCCTCTAGGTTGATACAGAGCCCCTGTTTGAGTTTTCTGAGCCATACAGCAAACTCCCTTTGGCTATCTTTGAGCATATGATAATTTAAGATTCCATGTTGCTCTTTCAATACATCTCACCTTTTCCTCCCCTCTCCCCATGTCCATAAGTCTATTCTCTACGTCTGTTTCTCCAATCAGTTCAGTTCAGTTCAGTTCAGTCGCTCAGTCGTGTCCGACTCTTTGCGACCCTGTGAAGTGCAGCACGCCAGGCCTCCCTGTCCATCACCAACTCCCGGAGTTCACCCAAACTCACGTCCATCGAGTCGGTGATGCCATCCAGCCATCTCATCCTCTGTCGTCCCCTTTTCCTCCTGCCCCCAATCCCTGGCAGCATCAGAGTCTTTTCCAATGAGTCAACTCTTCGCATGAGGTGGCCAAAGTACTGGAGTTTCAGCTTTAGCGTCATTCCTTCCAAAGAACACCCAGGACTGATCTCTTTCGGAATGGACCGGTTGGATCTCCTTGCAGTCCATGGGACTCTCAATAGTCTTCTCCAACACCACAGTTCAAGAGCATCAATTCTTTGGCGCTCAGTTTTCTTCACAGTCCAACTCTCACACCTGTACACGACCACTGGAAAAACCATGGCCTTGACTAGACGGACCTTTGTTGGCAAAGTAATGTCCCTGCTTTTGAGTATGCTATCTAGGTTGGTCATAAATTTCCTTCCAAGGAGTAAGCGTCTTTTAATTTCATGGCTGCAATCACCATCTGCAGTGATTTTGGAGCCCCCCAAAATAAAGTCTGCCACTGTTTCCACTGTTTCCCCATCTATTTCCCATGAAGTGATGGGACCAGATGGCATGATCTTCGTTTTCTGAATATTGAGCTTTAAGCCTACTTTTTCACTCTCCTCTTTCACTTTCATCAAGAGGCTTTTGAGTTCCTCTTCACTTTCTGCCATAAGGGTGGTGTCATCTGCATATCTGAGGATATTGATATTTCTCCCAGCAATCTTGATTCCAGCTTGTGCGTCTTCCAGCCCAGCATTTCTCGTGATGTACTCTGCATATAAGTTAAATAAGCATAAGCAGGGTGACAATACACAGCCTTGACGTACTCCTTTTCCTATTTGGAACCAGTCTGTTTCTCCATTGCTGCCCTGTAAATGAATTCTTCAGTACCATTTTTCTAGTTTCTGTATATATGCGTTAAAATATGATATTTCTCTTTCTCTTTCTGACTTACTTCACTCTATATAATAGGTTCTAGGTTCATCCACCACGTTAGAACTGACTCAAATGCGTTCCTTCTTATGGCTGTGTAATATTTCACCATGTATATGTCCACAACTTCTTCATGCATTCTTCTGTCAGTGGACCTCTAGGTTGCTTCCATGTTCTAGCTGTTGTAAATAGTGCTGCAGTGAACAATGGGATACATGTGTCCCTTTCGATTTTGATTTCTTCAGGGTATATGCCTAGGAGTAGGATTGCTGGGTCATGTGGTGCTTTTATTCCTAGTTTCTTAAGGAATCTCCATACCGTCTTCCATCGTGGCTGTATCAATTTTCATTCCGACCAACAGTGCAGGAGCTTTCCCTTTTCTCCACACCCTCTCCAGCATTTATTGTTTGCAGACTTTGAGGATGGCCATTGTGACTGGTATGAGGTGATATCTCATTGTGGCTTTGACTTGCATTTCTCTAATAATGAGCGATGTTGAGCATCTTTTCAGGTGTGTGTTGGTCATCTGTATGTCTTCTGTCGAGAAATGTCTGTTTAGGTCTTTTTCTCACTTTTTGATTGGGTTGTTTGTTTTCCTGATATTGAGTTATATGAGCTGCTTGTATATTTTGGAAATTAATCCTTTGTCAGTTGTTTCATTTGCTGTCATTTTCTCCCATTCTGAGGACTGTCTTTTCATCTTGCTTATCGTTTCCTTTGCTGTGCAAAAGATGCTAAGTTTAATCAGGTCCCACTGGTTTGCTTTGATTTTTGTTTCCATTACTCTAGGAAATGGGACATAGAGGATCTGGCTTTGATTTATGTCAACAAGTGTTCTGCCTATGTTCTCTTCTAAGAGTTTTATAGTTTCTGGTCTTACAGTTAGGTCTCTAATCCATTTTGAGTTTATCTTTGTGTATGGTGTTAGGAAGTGTTCTAATTTCATTCTTTTGCATGTAGCTGTCCAGTTTTCCCAGCACCACTTATTGAAGAGGCTATCATTTCCCCATTGTATATTCTTGCCTCCTTTGTCAAAAATAAGGTACCTGTAGGTGCATGGATTTATTTCTGGGCTTTCTATCTTGTTCCCTTGGTCTATATTTCTGTTTTTTTTTTTTTTTTTTTTTTGGTGCCAGTACCATTCTGTCTTGATGACTGTACCTTTGTAGTATTATCTGAAGTCAGGAAGGTTGGTTCCTCCAGCTCCCTTGTTCTTTTTTAAGACTGCTTTGGCTATCTGGAGTCTTTTGTGTTTCCATATGAACTGTGAAAATTTTTGTTGTAGTTCTGTGAAAAATGCCATTGGTCATTTGATAGGTATTGCACTGAGTGTGTGGATTACATTTGGTAGTATAATCGTTTTCACAATATTGATTCTTCCATCCCAGGAACATGGAATATCTCTCCATCTGTTTCTGTTTGGTTTCTTTCATTAGTGTCTTATAATTTTCTGTGTACAGTTCTTTCATCTCCTTAGGTAAGTTTATTCCTATATATTTAATTCTTTTCATTGCAGTGGTGAATGGGATTGATTCCTTAATTGCTCTCTCTGATTTTTCATTGTTAGTATATGGAAATGCAAGTGATTTCTGTGTATTGATTTTGTATCCTGCAACTTTGCTAAATTCACTGATTAGCTCCAGTAATTTTCTGATAGTATCTTTAGGGTGTTCTATGTACAGTATCATGTCATCTGCAAACAGTGAGAACTTTACCTCTTCTTTTCTGATCTGGATTCCTTTTATTTCTGTTTCTTCGCTGATTGCTGTCACTAGGACTTCCAGAACTATGTTAAATAGTAGTGGTGAAAGTGGACACCCTTGTCTTGTTCCTGATCTTAGTGGGAATGCTTTCAGTTTTTCACCATTGAGACTAATGTTTGCTGTAGGCCAATCATATATGGCCTTTACTATGTTGAGGTAGGTTCCTTCTATGTCCATTTTTTGAAGAGTTTTAAACATAAATAGGTGCTGAATTTTGTCAAAGGCTTTTTCTGCATCAATTGAGATTATCCTATGGTTTTTATCTTTCAGTATGTTACTATGGTGTATCACATTGATTGGTTTCCATATATCGAATCCTTGCATCCCTGGATTAAACCCAACTTGATCGTGGTGTATGAGCTTTTTGATGTGTTGCCGTCCAGCATTTACCAAAAAGTTTTCAGGAGCTTAACTGAAGTGGTGGGATAGTGTAGTTTGTGTGTCATAGGAATCTCCTCAAAGGATGATGTCATCAGTGTGAGGTCCTAATTGTGTCCTAGAAAAAGTTAGAGCTGGTGAAAATGTTGCCTTCAAAGACTGTGTGAGATGGCAGGTGTGGACACTGGCCCCACTGAGTAGACAGGTGACGGTGTATCGTTTCCCTTTGAAGGTGAAGGTTCAGTGTAGCCGAGAAGTTGTTGAGATAGGCAGTGAAAACAGCATGCTAGCCAAATGTTTTGCTATGACTGAAAAGTATTTGCCAGTTATTTGTTGGAAGCAGTATTATCAACAAAATACATGGAGCCCTAGTGAGTGGGGCCATGACACCAAGGGTACAAGTTCACACTGAGGCCCTGTTCTTGCTTTACAGCTTTAAGATCAAGTAAAATTTGTTAAGTGCAGCAGAAGTTGGGATAATCACACCTTGCTCAGTAGGTTTCCTATAACAGGTTTCAATTTGTGAAGACCCTGCTTTCATTGAGATTGAATCTTTTAAAAAACAACTGAGGTGAAAAGTGTGATTGCATCTAAGGGAAAAAGGGCCATAGGGTCTCATCTTTTAAAGGTGAGTATAGGGGCAAGGGCTGAATTTTATTACTCATTGAGTTAGATTCTCCACGTGCACTAGAGGCTATTTGGGGTAATGGAGGTTTTGGCACTGGGAAATGTAGGCAAGGCAGTAATTCCAGTGGTTAAGGTTAGGCATATCTGTTTCTATGTCACGTTCCTTTACTCCCTGGTTGTTTGTAGTAGCTTGCCCAAATGTGGGCCAGAAGAGGAACAGAAATTGATGAGGGGCAAAAACTCAATTGTCACACCTGAAAAGTGGGATCTGATTATTGCACAGAGCCACCACCCCTACATCACCCCTCTCCCTAGATGGGACCTCTGAAACACACAGAAACACCAAGTCCTTTTCCTTCTCACCAGTGGGATGAAGAGTTCAGGAAGCAATCTTCAGTCTGCAGTTCTCAGTCTTCACCCAGTCCTCAGTCCCAGTGTCTGGGTAAGTATGGACTGGCTGGTCTGGGCCCTAGACTGAAAGGACGCCTCCTCCCTCCCTCCTCACACACCGGACCCTTCCCTTTCTCCCCTCTCCATCATCAAAAAAACACGCACACACATCTTTTTACTGCTTGTTGATACTTTAATCGTCAACATCTGAATACTTTGATCTGTCCGGAGGGGACCATCGTTGTATGTTTGATGTCTGCACAAACGACTATTCTGCCTTTGCTTTTCCTGGAGTTACAGCAGATGGCTCAGCATCTTGGGCTCCAGGTGGGCACAGGGGCTTACTTGCAGAATCGTCAGAAGTGTTGGAAGAATCCTCTGGGGTTTCTTCATCCGCCATTGGCCCACTTTCATTCTTCTTTTTATTCTGCGGGTGGTGGTAGAAGACTGGATTCGTCGACCTCTTCCCTTTCTTTTTCCGGCCCGGGTTCCGCTGAAGGGTTGATTTTACCTTCCTCGTGGGCTTTCGTATCTGGTAAGAAAACAGAGTCATCCAGAAAGACATTAGTGGAGGAGGATGGGAAGAACTTTGAGAGAACGGGTGTGCATTGAGGAGGGGTTTGTGCCAGGCAAGCTGCGGCAGGGCGAGTCTTGGGTGGGGGATGAAGAGGAAGAACATGAGTAGGGTAATCTGACCTTCTGACTGTCCAAGCCATCGGACTGATCAGTGTTCTTTCTCTTCCCTTCGTTAGCACTTGAAGCTTGTTGCTGCAGATTGAAAGCGTCTATCTCGATTTCTGTTTCCTCCTCCTTCACTTCCTTAATTAGGTCTGCCATGTTGTAGCAACGGTGGCCTCCACCAAGGCGCCTGGCGTCTCTATATATACCGTCGCAGGACAATGGTGAGCCACAACTGTCCGTTTGATTGGTCAGCAAGAAATTTCTCCAGCCAATGGTAGCCCTGACACTGCTGACATCACAAAGCGCCACTTGGGAACATCCATGGGGGCGGGGAGGGTGCAAAGGAGTCCAAGTGCTCTGGTTTGAGAAAAGAAGTGCTTTCGCAACAACCATTAAAGAGCCTTCCCAATTTGACTTTCCGGAAAACATTTCCTCATCTTGTCCAGTTCAGTTCTTGTGGTGTAGAAGTTAGGGAGCCAGTGTTCCTTCCAAACCATTTCTCATGGCCACCCCCATTCAGTGTTTAATTCTGTCATCTTCCGGATCTCATTACCTAGTATTTGGTGTGGTTTTTTTTTTAAACAGTTTACTTTAGAGGTTTTAGATTTGCACGATAATTGTGAAGAGTGTTTTCATATACTCCACAACCAATTCTCTTGTTTACCATTGTACATTAGTATTGAACATTTGTTCAAATTAGTGAACCCACAGTGAAAGAGTATTATGAACTAAAGTCTGGACATTATCAGATTTCTTTCAGTACAGTTCAGTTCAGTCGCTCAGTTGTGTCCGACTCTTTGCGACCCCATGAACAGCACGCCAAGCCTCCCTGTCCATCACCAACTCCGGGAGTTTACCCAAACCTATATCCATTGAGTCGGTGATTCCATCCAACCATCTCATCCACTGTTGTCCCCTTCTCCTCCTGCCCTCAAACTTTCCCAGCATCAGGGTCTTTCCAAATGAGTCATCTCTTTGCATCAGGTGGCGAAAGTATTGGAGTTTCAGCTTCAACATCAGTCCTTCAAATGAACACCCAGGACTGATCTCCTTTAGAACGGACTGGTTGGATCTCCTTGCAGTCCAAGGGACTCTCAAGAGTCTTCTCCAACACCACAGTTCAAAAGCATCAATTCTTCGGCGCTCAGCTTTCTTCACAGTCCAACTCCCACATCCATACATGACCACTGGAAAAACCATAACCTTACTAGACGGACCTTTGTCAGCAAAGTAATGTCTGCTTTTTAATATGCTGTCTAGGTTGGTCAGAACTTTCCTTCCAAGGAGTAAGCGTCTTTTAGTTTCATGGCTTCTGTCACCATCTGCAGTGATTTTGGAGGCCACAAAAGTAAAGTCTGCCACTGTTTCCATTGTTTCCCCATCTATTTGCCAGGAAGTGATGGGACCGGATGCTACCATCTTCGTTTTCTGAATGTTGAGCTTTAAGCCAACTTTTTCACTCTCCTCTTTCACTTTCATCAGGAAGCTCTAGTTCTTCTTCATTTTCTGCCATAAGTGTGGTGTCATCAGCGTATCTGAGGTTATTGATATTTCTCCCGGCACTCTTGTTTCCAGCTTGTGCTTCATCCAGTGGATAGTTTCTCATGAAGTACTTTGCATATACGTTAAATAAGCAGGGTGACAACATACAGCCTTGACTTACTCACTTCCCGATTTGGACCCAGCTCGTCATTGCATGTTCAGTTCTAACTGTTGCTTCGTGACCTGCATACAGATTTCTCAAGAGGCAGTTCAGGTGGTCTGGTATTCCCATCTCTTTCAAAATTTTCCGGTTTGTTGTGATCCACACAGTCAAAGGCTATGGCATAGTCAATAAAGCAGAAATAGATGTTTTTCTGGAACATTTTCAGATTTCCTTGGTTTTTACCTAATGTCCTTTTGCTGTCCCAGTATCCATCCAGGATACCATACTAAATCCAGTCATTCCATATTCTGCCTTGTTAGGTTCCTCTTTGCTGTGACAATTTTTTAGATTTCTTTTTTTTTTTTTTCTATTATTAAAAATTTTGTTCATTTTTTAATTGAAGGATAATTGCTCTACTAAATTTTGTTGTTTTCTGTCTAACCTCAACATGAATCATCCATAGGTATACTTATATCTCCTCCCTGTTGAACCTCCCTCCTATCTCTCTCGCCATATTATCCCTCTAGGTTGATACAGAGCCCCTGTTTGAGTTTTCTGAGCCATACAGCAAACTCCCTTTGGCTATCTTTGAGCATATGATAATTTAAGATTCCATGTTGCTCTTTCAATACATCTCACCTTTTCCTCCCCTCTCCCCATGTCCATAAGTCTATTCTCTACGTCTGTTTCTCCAATCAGTTCAGTTCAGTTCAGTTCAGTCGCTCAGTCGTGTCCGACTCTTTGCGACCCTGTGAAGTGCAGCACGCCAGGCCTCCCTGTCCATCACCAACTCCCGGAGTTCACCCAAACTCACGTCCATCGAGTCGGTGATGCCATCCAGCCATCTCATCCTCTGTCGTCCCCTTTTCCTCCTGCCCCCAATCCCTGGCAGCATCAGAGTCTTTTCCAATGAGTCAACTCTTCGCATGAGGTGGCCAAAGTACTGGAGTTTCAGCTTTAGCGTCATTCCTTCCAAAGAACACCCAGGACTGATCTCTTTCGGAATGGACCGGTTGGATCTCCTTGCAGTCCATGGGACTCTCAATAGTCTTCTCCAACACCACAGTTCAAGAGCATCAATTCTTTGGCGCTCAGTTTTCTTCACAGTCCAACTCTCACACCTGTACACGACCACTGGAAAAACCATGGCCTTGACTAGACGGACCTTTGTTGGCAAAGTAATGTCCCTGCTTTTGAGTATGCTATCTAGGTTGGTCATAAATTTCCTTCCAAGGAGTAAGCGTCTTTTAATTTCATGGCTGCAATCACCATCTGCAGTGATTTTGGAGCCCCCCAAAATAAAGTCTGCCACTGTTTCCACTGTTTCCCCATCTATTTCCCATGAAGTGATGGGACCAGATGGCATGATCTTCGTTTTCTGAATATTGAGCTTTAAGCCTACTTTTTCACTCTCCTCTTTCACTTTCATCAAGAGGCTTTTGAGTTCCTCTTCACTTTCTGCCATAAGGGTGGTGTCATCTGCATATCTGAGGATATTGATATTTCTCCCAGCAATCTTGATTCCAGCTTGTGCGTCTTCCAGCCCAGCATTTCTCGTGATGTACTCTGCATATAAGTTAAATAAGCATAAGCAGGGTGACAATACACAGCCTTGACGTACTCCTTTTCCTATTTGGAACCAGTCTGTTTCTCCATTGCTGCCCTGTAAATGAATTCTTCAGTACCATTTTTCTAGTTTCTGTATATATGCGTTAAAATATGATATTTCTCTTTCTCTTTCTGACTTACTTCACTCTATATAATAGGTTCTAGGTTCATCCACCACGTTAGAACTGACTCAAATGCGTTCCTTCTTATGGCTGTGTAATATTTCACCATGTATATGTCCACAACTTCTTCATGCATTCTTCTGTCAGTGGACCTCTAGGTTGCTTCCATGTTCTAGCTGTTGTAAATAGTGCTGCAGTGAACAATGGGATACATGTGTCCCTTTCGATTTTGATTTCTTCAGGGTATATGCCTAGGAGTAGGATTGCTGGGTCATGTGGTGCTTTTATTCCTAGTTTCTTAAGGAATCTCCATACCGTCTTCCATCGTGGCTGTATCAATTTTCATTCCGACCAACAGTGCAGGAGCTTTCCCTTTTCTCCACACCCTCTCCAGCATTTATTGTTTGCAGACTTTGAGGATGGCCATTGTGACTGGTATGAGGTGATATCTCATTGTGGCTTTGACTTGCATTTCTCTAATAATGAGCGATGTTGAGCATCTTTTCAGGTGTGTGTTGGTCATCTGTATGTCTTCTGTCGAGAAATGTCTGTTTAGGTCTTTTTCTCACTTTTTGATTGGGTTGTTTGTTTTCCTGATATTGAGTTATATGAGCTGCTTGTATATTTTGGAAATTAATCCTTTGTCAGTTGTTTCATTTGCTGTCATTTTCTCCCATTCTGAGGACTGTCTTTTCATCTTGCTTATCGTTTCCTTTGCTGTGCAAAAGATGCTAAGTTTAATCAGGTCCCACTGGTTTGCTTTGATTTTTGTTTCCATTACTCTAGGAAATGGGACATAGAGGATCTTGCTTTGATTTATGTCAACAAGTGTTCTGCCTATGTTCTCTTCTAAGAGTTTTATAGTTTCTGGTCTTACAGTTAGGTCTCTAATCCATTTTGAGTTTATCTTTGTGTATGGTGTTAGGAAGTGTTCTAATTTCATTCTTTTGCATGTAGCTGTCCAGTTTTCCCAGCACCACTTATTGAAGAGGCTATCTTTTCCCCATTGTATATTCTTGCCTCCTTTGTCAAAAATAAGGTACCTGTAGGTGCATGGATTTATTTCTGGGCTTTCTATCTTGTTCCCTTGGTCTATATTTCTGTTTTTTTTTTTTTTTTCTTTTTTTTTGGTGCCAGTACCATTCTGTCTTGATGACTGTACCTTTGTAGTATTATCTGAAGTCAGGAAGGTTGGTTCCTCCAGCTCCCTTGTTCTTTTTTAAGACTGCTTTGGCTATCTGGAGTCTTTTGTGTTTCCATATGAACTGTGAAAATTTTTGTTGTAGTTCTGTGAAAAATGCCATTGGTCATTTGATAGGTATTGCACTGAGTGTGTGGATTACATTTGGTAGTATAATCGTTTTCACAATATTGATTCTTCCATCCCAGGAACATGGAATATCTCTCCATCTGTTTCTGTTTGGTTTCTTTCATTAGTGTCTTATAATTTTCTGTGTACAGTTCTTTCATCTCCTTAGGTAAGTTTATTCCTATATATTTAATTCTTTTCATTGCAGTGGTGAATGGGATTGATTCCTTAATTGCTCTCTCTGATTTTTCATTGTTAGTATATGGAAATGCAAGTGATTTCTGTGTATTGATTTTGTATCCTGCAACTTTGCTAAATTCACTGATTAGCTCCAGTAATTTTCTGATAGTATCTTTAGGGTGTTCTATGTACAGTATCATGTCATCTGCAAACAGTGAGAACTTTACCTCTTCTTTTCTGATCTGGATTCCTTTTATTTCTGTTTCTTCGCTGATTGCTGTCACTAGGACTTCCAGAACTATGTTAAATAGTAGTGGTGAAAGTGGACACCCTTGTCTTGTTCCTGATCTTAGTGGGAATGCTTTCAGTTTTTCACCATTGAGACTAATGTTTGCTGTAGGCCAATCATATATGGCCTTTACTATGTTGAGGTAGGTTCCTTCTATGTCCATTTTTTGAAGAGTTTTAAACATAAATAGGTGCTGAATTTTGTCAAAGGCTTTTTCTGCATCAATTGAGATTATCCTATGGTTTTTATCTTTCAGTATGTTACTATGGTGTATCACATTGATTGGTTTCCATATATCGAATCCTTGCATCCCTGGATTAAACCCAACTTGATCGTGGTGTATGAGCTTTTTGATGTGTTGCCGTCCAGCATTTACCAAAAAGTTTTCAGGAGCTTAACTGAAGTGGTGGGATAGTGTAGTTTGTGTGTCATAGGAATCTCCTCAAAGGATGATGTCATCAGTGTGAGGTCCTAATTGTGTCCTAGAAAAAGTTAGAGCTGGTGAAAATGTTGCCTTCAAAGACTGTGTGAGATGGCAGGTGTGGACACTGGCCCCACTGAGTAGACAGGTGACGGTGTATCGTTTCCCTTTGAAGGTGAAGGTTCAGTGTAGCCGAGAAGTTGTTGAGATAGGCAGTGAAAACAGCATGCTAGCCAAATGTTTTGCTATGACTGAAAAGTATTTGCCAGTTATTTGTTGGAAGCAGTATTATCAACAAAATACATGGAGCCCTAGTGAGTGGGGCCATGACACCAAGGGTACAAGTTCACACTGAGGCCCTGTTCTTGCTTTACAGCTTTAAGATCAAGTAAAATTTGTTAAGTGCAGCAGAAGTTGGGATAATCACACCTTGCTCAGTAGGTTTCCTATAACAGGTTTCAATTTGTGAAGACCCTGCTTTCATTGAGATTGAATCTTTTAAAAAACAACTGAGGTGAAAAGTGTGATTGCATCTAAGGGAAAAAGGGCCATAGGGTCTCATCTTTTAAAGGTGAGTATAGGGGCAAGGGCTGAATTTTATTACTCATTGAGTTAGATTCTCCACGTGCACTAGAGGCTATTTGGGGTAATGGAGGTTTTGGCACTGGGAAATGTAGGCAAGGCAGTAATTCCAGTGGTTAAGGTTAGGCATATCTGTTTCTATGTCACGTTCCTTTACTCCCTGGTTGTTTGTAGTAGCTTGCCCAAATGTGGGCCAGAAGAGGAACAGAAATTGATGAGGGGCAAAAACTCAATTGTCACACCTGAAAAGTGGGATCTGATTATTGCACAGAGCCACCACCCCTACATCACCCCTCTCCCTAGATGGGACCTCTGAAACACACAGAAACACCAAGTCCTTTTCCTTCTCACCAGTGGGATGAAGAGTTCAGGAAGCAATCTTCAGTCTGCAGTTCTCAGTCTTCACCCAGTCCTCAGTCCCAGTGTCTGGGTAAGTATGGACTGGCTGGTCTGGGCCCTAGACTGAAAGGACGCCTCCTCCCTCCCTCCTCACACACCGGACCCTTCCCTTTCTCCCCTCTCCATCATCAAAAAAACACGCACACACATCTTTTTACTGCTTGTTGATACTTTAATCGTCAACATCTGAATACTTTGATCTGTCCGGAGGGGACCATCGTTGTATGTTTGATGTCTGCACAAACGACTATTCTGCCTTTGCTTTTCCTGGAGTTACAGCAGATGGCTCAGCATCTTGGGCTCCAGGTGGGCACAGGGGCTTACTTGCAGAATCGTCAGAAGTGTTGGAAGAATCCTCTGGGGTTTCTTCATCCGCCATTGGCCCACTTTCATTCTTCTTTTTATTCTGCGGGTGGTGGTAGAAGACTGGATTCGTCGACCTCTTCCCTTTCTTTTTCCGGCCCGGGTTCCGCTGAAGGGTTGATTTTACCTTCCTCGTGGGCTTTCGTATCTGGTAAGAAAACAGAGTCATCCAGAAAGACATTAGTGGAGGAGGATGGGAAGAACTTTGAGAGAACGGGTGTGCATTGAGGAGGGGTTTGTGCCAGGCAAGCTGCGGCAGGGCGAGTCTTGGGTGGGGGATGAAGAGGAAGAACATGAGTAGGGTAATCTGACCTTCTGACTGTCCAAGCCATCGGACTGATCAGTGTTCTTTCTCTTCCCTTCGTTAGCACTTGAAGCTTGTTGCTGCAGATTGAAAGCGTCTATCTCGATTTCTGTTTCCTCCTCCTTCACTTCCTTAATTAGGTCTGCCATGTTGTAGCAACGGTGGCCTCCACCAAGGCGCCTGGCGTCTCTATATATACCGTCGCAGGACAATGGTGAGCCACAACTGTCCGTTTGATTGGTCAGCAAGAAATTTCTCCAGCCAATGGTAGCCCTGACACTGCTGACATCACAAAGCGCCACTTGGGAACATCCATGGGGGCGGGGAGGGTGCAAAGGAGTCCAAGTGCTCTGGTTTGAGAAAAGAAGTGCTTTCGCAACAACCATTAAAGAGCCTTCCCAATTTGACTTTCCGGAAAACATTTCCTCATCTTGTCCAGTTCAGTTCTTGTGGTGTAGAAGTTAGGGAGCCAGTGTTCCTTCCAAACCATTTCTCATGGCCACCCCCATTCAGTGTTTAATTCTGTCATCTTCCGGATCTCATTACCTAGTATTTGGTGTGGTTTTTTTTTTAAACAGTTTACTTTAGAGGTTTTAGATTTGCACGATAATTGTGAAGAGTGTTTTCATATACTCCACAACCAATTCTCTTGTTTACCATTGTACATTAGTATTGAACATTTGTTCAAATTAGTGAACCCACAGTGAAAGAGTATTATGAACTAAAGTCTGGACATTATCAGATTTCTTTCAGTACAGTTCAGTTCAGTCGCTCAGTTGTGTCCGACTCTTTGCGACCCCATGAACAGCACGCCAAGCCTCCCTGTCCATCACCAACTCCGGGAGTTTACCCAAACCTATATCCATTGAGTCGGTGATTCCATCCAACCATCTCATCCACTGTTGTCCCCTTCTCCTCCTGCCCTCAAACTTTCCCAGCATCAGGGTCTTTCCAAATGAGTCATCTCTTTGCATCAGGTGGCGAAAGTATTGGAGTTTCAGCTTCAACATCAGTCCTTCAAATGAACACCCAGGACTGATCTCCTTTAGAACGGACTGGTTGGATCTCCTTGCAGTCCAAGGGACTCTCAAGAGTCTTCTCCAACACCACAGTTCAAAAGCATCAATTCTTCGGCGCTCAGCTTTCTTCACAGTCCAACTCCCACATCCATACATGACCACTGGAAAAACCATAACCTTACTAGACGGACCTTTGTCAGCAAAGTAATGTCTGCTTTTTAATATGCTGTCTAGGTTGGTCAGAACTTTCCTTCCAAGGAGTAAGCGTCTTTTAGTTTCATGGCTTCTGTCACCATCTGCAGTGATTTTGGAGGCCACAAAAGTAAAGTCTGCCACTGTTTCCATTGTTTCCCCATCTATTTGCCAGGAAGTGATGGGACCGGATGCTACCATCTTCGTTTTCTGAATGTTGAGCTTTAAGCCAACTTTTTCACTCTCCTCTTTCACTTTCATCAGGAAGCTCTAGTTCTTCTTCATTTTCTGCCATAAGTGTGGTGTCATCAGCGTATCTGAGGTTATTGATATTTCTCCCGGCACTCTTGTTTCCAGCTTGTGCTTCATCCAGTGGATAGTTTCTCATGAAGTACTTTGCATATACGTTAAATAAGCAGGGTGACAACATACAGCCTTGACTTACTCACTTCCCGATTTGGACCCAGCTCGTCATTGCATGTTCAGTTCTAACTGTTGCTTCGTGACCTGCATACAGATTTCTCAAGAGGCAGTTCAGGTGGTCTGGTATTCCCATCTCTTTCAAAATTTTCCGGTTTGTTGTGATCCACACAGTCAAAGGCTATGGCATAGTCAATAAAGCAGAAATAGATGTTTTTCTGGAACATTTTCAGATTTCCTTGGTTTTTACCTAATGTCCTTTTGCTGTCCCAGTATCCATCCAGGATACCATACTAAATCCAGTCATTCCATATTCTGCCTTGTTAGGTTCCTCTTTGCTGTGACAATTTTTTAGATTTCTTTTTTTTTTTTTTCTATTATTAAAAATTTTGTTCATTTTTTAATTGAAGGATAATTGCTCTACTAAATTTTGTTGTTTTCTGTCTAACCTCAACATGAATCATCCATAGGTATACTTATATCTCCTCCCTGTTGAACCTCCCTCCTATCTCTCTCGCCATATTATCCCTCTAGGTTGATACAGAGCCCCTGTTTGAGTTTTCTGAGCCATACAGCAAACTCCCTTTGGCTATCTTTGAGCATATGATAATTTAAGATTCCATGTTGCTCTTTCAATACATCTCACCTTTTCCTCCCCTCTCCCCATGTCCATAAGTCTATTCTCTACGTCTGTTTCTCCAATCAGTTCAGTTCAGTTCAGTTCAGTCGCTCAGTCGTGTCCGACTCTTTGCGACCCTGTGAAGTGCAGCACGCCAGGCCTCCCTGTCCATCACCAACTCCCGGAGTTCACCCAAACTCACGTCCATCGAGTCGGTGATGCCATCCAGCCATCTCATCCTCTGTCGTCCCCTTTTCCTCCTGCCCCCAATCCCTGGCAGCATCAGAGTCTTTTCCAATGAGTCAACTCTTCGCATGAGGTGGCCAAAGTACTGGAGTTTCAGCTTTAGCGTCATTCCTTCCAAAGAACACCCAGGACTGATCTCTTTCGGAATGGACCGGTTGGATCTCCTTGCAGTCCATGGGACTCTCAATAGTCTTCTCCAACACCACAGTTCAAGAGCATCAATTCTTTGGCGCTCAGTTTTCTTCACAGTCCAACTCTCACACCTGTACACGACCACTGGAAAAACCATGGCCTTGACTAGACGGACCTTTGTTGGCAAAGTAATGTCCCTGCTTTTGAGTATGCTATCTAGGTTGGTCATAAATTTCCTTCCAAGGAGTAAGCGTCTTTTAATTTCATGGCTGCAATCACCATCTGCAGTGATTTTGGAGCCCCCCAAAATAAAGTCTGCCACTGTTTCCACTGTTTCCCCATCTATTTCCCATGAAGTGATGGGACCAGATGGCATGATCTTCGTTTTCTGAATATTGAGCTTTAAGCCTACTTTTTCACTCTCCTCTTTCACTTTCATCAAGAGGCTTTTGAGTTCCTCTTCACTTTCTGCCATAAGGGTGGTGTCATCTGCATATCTGAGGATATTGATATTTCTCCCAGCAATCTTGATTCCAGCTTGTGCGTCTTCCAGCCCAGCATTTCTCGTGATGTACTCTGCATATAAGTTAAATAAGCATAAGCAGGGTGACAATACACAGCCTTGACGTACTCCTTTTCCTATTTGGAACCAGTCTGTTTCTCCATTGCTGCCCTGTAAATGAATTCTTCAGTACCATTTTTCTAGTTTCTGTATATATGCGTTAAAATATGATATTTCTCTTTCTCTTTCTGACTTACTTCACTCTATATAATAGGTTCTAGGTTCATCCACCACGTTAGAACTGACTCAAATGCGTTCCTTCTTATGGCTGTGTAATATTTCACCATGTATATGTCCACAACTTCTTCATGCATTCTTCTGTCAGTGGACCTCTAGGTTGCTTCCATGTTCTAGCTGTTGTAAATAGTGCTGCAGTGAACAATGGGATACATGTGTCCCTTTCGATTTTGATTTCTTCAGGGTATATGCCTAGGAGTAGGATTGCTGGGTCATGTGGTGCTTTTATTCCTAGTTTCTTAAGGAATCTCCATACCGTCTTCCATCGTGGCTGTATCAATTTTCATTCCGACCAACAGTGCAGGAGCTTTCCCTTTTCTCCACACCCTCTCCAGCATTTATTGTTTGCAGACTTTGAGGATGGCCATTGTGACTGGTATGAGGTGATATCTCATTGTGGCTTTGACTTGCATTTCTCTAATAATGAGCGATGTTGAGCATCTTTTCAGGTGTGTGTTGGTCATCTGTATGTCTTCTGTCGAGAAATGTCTGTTTAGGTCTTTTTCTCACTTTTTGATTGGGTTGTTTGTTTTCCTGATATTGAGTTATATGAGCTGCTTGTATATTTTGGAAATTAATCCTTTGTCAGTTGTTTCATTTGCTGTCATTTTCTCCCATTCTGAGGACTGTCTTTTCATCTTGCTTATCGTTTCCTTTGCTGTGCAAAAGATGCTAAGTTTAATCAGGTCCCACTGGTTTGCTTTGATTTTTGTTTCCATTACTCTAGGAAATGGGACATAGAGGATCTTGCTTTGATTTATGTCAACAAGTGTTCTGCCTATGTTCTCTTCTAAGAGTTTTATAGTTTCTGGTCTTACAGTTAGGTCTCTAATCCATTTTGAGTTTATCTTTGTGTATGGTGTTAGGAAGTGTTCTAATTTCATTCTTTTGCATGTAGCTGTCCAGTTTTCCCAGCACCACTTATTGAAGAGGCTATCTTTTCCCCATTGTATATTCTTGCCTCCTTTGTCAAAAATAAGGTACCTGTAGGTGCATGGATTTATTTCTGGGCTTTCTATCTTGTTCCCTTGGTCTATATTTCTGTTTTTTTTTTTTTTTTCTTTTTTTTTGGTGCCAGTACCATTCTGTCTTGATGACTGTACCTTTGTAGTATTATCTGAAGTCAGGAAGGTTGGTTCCTCCAGCTCCCTTGTTCTTTTTTAAGACTGCTTTGGCTATCTGGAGTCTTTTGTGTTTCCATATGAACTGTGAAAATTTTTGTTGTAGTTCTGTGAAAAATGCCATTGGTCATTTGATAGGTATTGCACTGAGTGTGTGGATTACATTTGGTAGTATAATCGTTTTCACAATATTGATTCTTCCATCCCAGGAACATGGAATATCTCTCCATCTGTTTCTGTTTGGTTTCTTTCATTAGTGTCTTATAATTTTCTGTGTACAGTTCTTTCATCTCCTTAGGTAAGTTTATTCCTATATATTTAATTCTTTTCATTGCAGTGGTGAATGGGATTGATTCCTTAATTGCTCTCTCTGATTTTTCATTGTTAGTATATGGAAATGCAAGTGATTTCTGTGTATTGATTTTGTATCCTGCAACTTTGCTAAATTCACTGATTAGCTCCAGTAATTTTCTGATAGTATCTTTAGGGTGTTCTATGTACAGTATCATGTCATCTGCAAACAGTGAGAACTTTACCTCTTCTTTTCTGATCTGGATTCCTTTTATTTCTGTTTCTTCGCTGATTGCTGTCACTAGGACTTCCAGAACTATGTTAAATAGTAGTGGTGAAAGTGGACACCCTTGTCTTGTTCCTGATCTTAGTGGGAATGCTTTCAGTTTTTCACCATTGAGACTAATGTTTGCTGTAGGCCAATCATATATGGCCTTTACTATGTTGAGGTAGGTTCCTTCTATGTCCATTTTTTGAAGAGTTTTAAACATAAATAGGTGCTGAATTTTGTCAAAGGCTTTTTCTGCATCAATTGAGATTATCCTATGGTTTTTATCTTTCAGTATGTTACTATGGTGTATCACATTGATTGGTTTCCATATATCGAATCCTTGCATCCCTGGATTAAACCCAACTTGATCGTGGTGTATGAGCTTTTTGATGTGTTGCCGTCCAGCATTTACCAAAAAGTTTTCAGGAGCTTAACTGAAGTGGTGGGATAGTGTAGTTTGTGTGTCATAGGAATCTCCTCAAAGGATGATGTCATCAGTGTGAGGTCCTAATTGTGTCCTAGAAAAAGTTAGAGCTGGTGAAAATGTTGCCTTCAAAGACTGTGTGAGATGGCAGGTGTGGACACTGGCCCCACTGAGTAGACAGGTGACGGTGTATCGTTTCCCTTTGAAGGTGAAGGTTCAGTGTAGCCGAGAAGTTGTTGAGATAGGCAGTGAAAACAGCATGCTAGCCAAATGTTTTGCTATGACTGAAAAGTATTTGCCAGTTATTTGTTGGAAGCAGTATTATCAACAAAATACATGGAGCCCTAGTGAGTGGGGCCATGACACCAAGGGTACAAGTTCACACTGAGGCCCTGTTCTTGCTTTACAGCTTTAAGATCAAGTAAAATTTGTTAAGTGCAGCAGAAGTTGGGATAATCACACCTTGCTCAGTAGGTTTCCTATAACAGGTTTCAATTTGTGAAGACCCTGCTTTCATTGAGATTGAATCTTTTAAAAAACAACTGAGGTGAAAAGTGTGATTGCATCTAAGGGAAAAAGGGCCATAGGGTCTCATCTTTTAAAGGTGAGTATAGGGGCAAGGGCTGAATTTTATTACTCATTGAGTTAGATTCTCCACGTGCACTAGAGGCTATTTGGGGTAATGGAGGTTTTGGCACTGGGAAATGTAGGCAAGGCAGTAATTCCAGTGGTTAAGGTTAGGCATATCTGTTTCTATGTCACGTTCCTTTACTCCCTGGTTGTTTGTAGTAGCTTGCCCAAATGTGGGCCAGAAGAGGAACAGAAATTGATGAGGGGCAAAAACTCAATTGTCACACCTGAAAAGTGGGATCTGATTATTGCACAGAGCCACCACCCCTACATCACCCCTCTCCCTAGATGGGACCTCTGAAACACACAGAAACACCAAGTCCTTTTCCTTCTCACCAGTGGGATGAAGAGTTCAGGAAGCAATCTTCAGTCTGCAGTTCTCAGTCTTCACCCAGTCCTCAGTCCCAGTGTCTGGGTAAGTATGGACTGGCTGGTCTGGGCCCTAGACTGAAAGGACGCCTCCTCCCTCCCTCCTCACACACCGGACCCTTCCCTTTCTCCCCTCTCCATCATCAAAAAAACACGCACACACATCTTTTTACTGCTTGTTGATACTTTAATCGTCAACATCTGAATACTTTGATCTGTCCGGAGGGGACCATCGTTGTATGTTTGATGTCTGCACAAACGACTATTCTGCCTTTGCTTTTCCTGGAGTTACAGCAGATGGCTCAGCATCTTGGGCTCCAGGTGGGCACAGGGGCTTACTTGCAGAATCGTCAGAAGTGTTGGAAGAATCCTCTGGGGTTTCTTCATCCGCCATTGGCCCACTTTCATTCTTCTTTTTATTCTGCGGGTGGTGGTAGAAGACTGGATTCGTCGACCTCTTCCCTTTCTTTTTCCGGCCCGGGTTCCGCTGAAGGGTTGATTTTACCTTCCTCGTGGGCTTTCGTATCTGGTAAGAAAACAGAGTCATCCAGAAAGACATTAGTGGAGGAGGATGGGAAGAACTTTGAGAGAACGGGTGTGCATTGAGGAGGGGTTTGTGCCAGGCAAGCTGCGGCAGGGCGAGTCTTGGGTGGGGGATGAAGAGGAAGAACATGAGTAGGGTAATCTGACCTTCTGACTGTCCAAGCCATCGGACTGATCAGTGTTCTTTCTCTTCCCTTCGTTAGCACTTGAAGCTTGTTGCTGCAGATTGAAAGCGTCTATCTCGATTTCTGTTTCCTCCTCCTTCACTTCCTTAATTAGGTCTGCCATGTTGTAGCAACGGTGGCCTCCACCAAGGCGCCTGGCGTCTCTATATATACCGTCGCAGGACAATGGTGAGCCACAACTGTCCGTTTGATTGGTCAGCAAGAAATTTCTCCAGCCAATGGTAGCCCTGACACTGCTGACATCACAAAGCGCCACTTGGGAACATCCATGGGGGCGGGGAGGGTGCAAAGGAGTCCAAGTGCTCTGGTTTGAGAAAAGAAGTGCTTTCGCAACAACCATTAAAGAGCCTTCCCAATTTGACTTTCCGGAAAACATTTCCTCATCTTGTCCAGTTCAGTTCTTGTGGTGTAGAAGTTAGGGAGCCAGTGTTCCTTCCAAACCATTTCTCATGGCCACCCCCATTCAGTGTTTAATTCTGTCATCTTCCGGATCTCATTACCTAGTATTTGGTGTGGTTTTTTTTTTAAACAGTTTACTTTAGAGGTTTTAGATTTGCACGATAATTGTGAAGAGTGTTTTCATATACTCCACAACCAATTCTCTTGTTTACCATTGTACATTAGTATTGAACATTTGTTCAAATTAGTGAACCCACAGTGAAAGAGTATTATGAACTAAAGTCTGGACATTATCAGATTTCTTTCAGTACAGTTCAGTTCAGTCGCTCAGTTGTGTCCGACTCTTTGCGACCCCATGAACAGCACGCCAAGCCTCCCTGTCCATCACCAACTCCGGGAGTTTACCCAAACCTATATCCATTGAGTCGGTGATTCCATCCAACCATCTCATCCACTGTTGTCCCCTTCTCCTCCTGCCCTCAAACTTTCCCAGCATCAGGGTCTTTCCAAATGAGTCATCTCTTTGCATCAGGTGGCGAAAGTATTGGAGTTTCAGCTTCAACATCAGTCCTTCAAATGAACACCCAGGACTGATCTCCTTTAGAACGGACTGGTTGGATCTCCTTGCAGTCCAAGGGACTCTCAAGAGTCTTCTCCAACACCACAGTTCAAAAGCATCAATTCTTCGGCGCTCAGCTTTCTTCACAGTCCAACTCCCACATCCATACATGACCACTGGAAAAACCATAACCTTACTAGACGGACCTTTGTCAGCAAAGTAATGTCTGCTTTTTAATATGCTGTCTAGGTTGGTCAGAACTTTCCTTCCAAGGAGTAAGCGTCTTTTAGTTTCATGGCTTCTGTCACCATCTGCAGTGATTTTGGAGGCCACAAAAGTAAAGTCTGCCACTGTTTCCATTGTTTCCCCATCTATTTGCCAGGAAGTGATGGGACCGGATGCTACCATCTTCGTTTTCTGAATGTTGAGCTTTAAGCCAACTTTTTCACTCTCCTCTTTCACTTTCATCAGGAAGCTCTAGTTCTTCTTCATTTTCTGCCATAAGTGTGGTGTCATCAGCGTATCTGAGGTTATTGATATTTCTCCCGGCACTCTTGTTTCCAGCTTGTGCTTCATCCAGTGGATAGTTTCTCATGAAGTACTTTGCATATACGTTAAATAAGCAGGGTGACAACATACAGCCTTGACTTACTCACTTCCCGATTTGGACCCAGCTCGTCATTGCATGTTCAGTTCTAACTGTTGCTTCGTGACCTGCATACAGATTTCTCAAGAGGCAGTTCAGGTGGTCTGGTATTCCCATCTCTTTCAAAATTTTCCGGTTTGTTGTGATCCACACAGTCAAAGGCTATGGCATAGTCAATAAAGCAGAAATAGATGTTTTTCTGGAACATTTTCAGATTTCCTTGGTTTTTACCTAATGTCCTTTTGCTGTCCCAGTATCCATCCAGGATACCATACTAAATCCAGTCATTCCATATTCTGCCTTGTTAGGTTCCTCTTTGCTGTGACAATTTTTTAGATTTCTTTTTTTTTTTTTTTCTATTATTAAAAATTTTGTTCATTTTTTAATTGAAGGATAATTGCTCTACTAAATTTTGTTGTTTTCTGTCTAACCTCAACATGAATCATCCATAGGTATACTTATATCTCCTCCCTGTTGAACCTCCCTCCTATCTCTCTCGCCATATTATCCCTCTAGGTTGATACAGAGCCCCTGTTTGAGTTTTCTGAGCCATACAGCAAACTCCCTTTGGCTATCTTTGAGCATATGATAATTTAAGATTCCATGTTGCTCTTTCAATACATCTCACCTTTTCCTCCCCTCTCCCCATGTCCATAAGTCTATTCTCTACGTCTGTTTCTCCAATCAGTTCAGTTCAGTTCAGTTCAGTCGCTCAGTCGTGTCCGACTCTTTGCGACCCTGTGAAGTGCAGCACGCCAGGCCTCCCTGTCCATCACCAACTCCCGGAGTTCACCCAAACTCACGTCCATCGAGTCGGTGATGCCATCCAGCCATCTCATCCTCTGTCGTCCCCTTTTCCTCCTGCCCCCAATCCCTGGCAGCATCAGAGTCTTTTCCAATGAGTCAACTCTTCGCATGAGGTGGCCAAAGTACTGGAGTTTCAGCTTTAGCGTCATTCCTTCCAAAGAACACCCAGGACTGATCTCTTTCGGAATGGACCGGTTGGATCTCCTTGCAGTCCATGGGACTCTCAATAGTCTTCTCCAACACCACAGTTCAAGAGCATCAATTCTTTGGCGCTCAGTTTTCTTCACAGTCCAACTCTCACACCTGTACACGACCACTGGAAAAACCATGGCCTTGACTAGACGGACCTTTGTTGGCAAAGTAATGTCCCTGCTTTTGAGTATGCTATCTAGGTTGGTCATAAATTTCCTTCCAAGGAGTAAGCGTCTTTTAATTTCATGGCTGCAATCACCATCTGCAGTGATTTTGGAGCCCCCCAAAATAAAGTCTGCCACTGTTTCCACTGTTTCCCCATCTATTTCCCATGAAGTGATGGGACCAGATGGCATGATCTTCGTTTTCTGAATATTGAGCTTTAAGCCTACTTTTTCACTCTCCTCTTTCACTTTCATCAAGAGGCTTTTGAGTTCCTCTTCACTTTCTGCCATAAGGGTGGTGTCATCTGCATATCTGAGGATATTGATATTTCTCCCAGCAATCTTGATTCCAGCTTGTGCGTCTTCCAGCCCAGCATTTCTCGTGATGTACTCTGCATATAAGTTAAATAAGCATAAGCAGGGTGACAATACACAGCCTTGACGTACTCCTTTTCCTATTTGGAACCAGTCTGTTTCTCCATTGCTGCCCTGTAAATGAATTCTTCAGTACCATTTTTCTAGTTTCTGTATATATGCGTTAAAATATGATATTTCTCTTTCTCTTTCTGACTTACTTCACTCTATATAATAGGTTCTAGGTTCATCCACCACGTTAGAACTGACTCAAATGCGTTCCTTCTTATGGCTGTGTAATATTTCACCATGTATATGTCCACAACTTCTTCATGCATTCTTCTGTCAGTGGACCTCTAGGTTGCTTCCATGTTCTAGCTGTTGTAAATAGTGCTGCAGTGAACAATGGGATACATGTGTCCCTTTCGATTTTGATTTCTTCAGGGTATATGCCTAGGAGTAGGATTGCTGGGTCATGTGGTGCTTTTATTCCTAGTTTCTTAAGGAATCTCCATACCGTCTTCCATCGTGGCTGTATCAATTTTCATTCCGACCAACAGTGCAGGAGCTTTCCCTTTTCTCCACACCCTCTCCAGCATTTATTGTTTGCAGACTTTGAGGATGGCCATTGTGACTGGTATGAGGTGATATCTCATTGTGGCTTTGACTTGCATTTCTCTAATAATGAGCGATGTTGAGCATCTTTTCAGGTGTGTGTTGGTCATCTGTATGTCTTCTGTCGAGAAATGTCTGTTTAGGTCTTTTTCTCACTTTTTGATTGGGTTGTTTGTTTTCCTGATATTGAGTTATATGAGCTGCTTGTATATTTTGGAAATTAATCCTTTGTCAGTTGTTTCATTTGCTGTCATTTTCTCCCATTCTGAGGACTGTCTTTTCATCTTGCTTATCGTTTCCTTTGCTGTGCAAAAGATGCTAAGTTTAATCAGGTCCCACTGGTTTGCTTTGATTTTTGTTTCCATTACTCTAGGAAATGGGACATAGAGGATCTGGCTTTGATTTATGTCAACAAGTGTTCTGCCTATGTTCTCTTCTAAGAGTTTTATAGTTTCTGGTCTTACAGTTAGGTCTCTAATCCATTTTGAGTTTATCTTTGTGTATGGTGTTAGGAAGTGTTCTAATTTCATTCTTTTGCATGTAGCTGTCCAGTTTTCCCAGCACCACTTATTGAAGAGGCTATCTTTTCCCCATTGTATATTCTTGCCTCCTTTGTCAAAAATAAGGTACCTGTAGGTGCATGGATTTATTTCTGGGCTTTCTATCTTGTTCCCTTGGTCTATATTTCTGTTTTTTTTTTTTTTTTTTTTTTTTTTGGTGCCAGTACCATTCTGTCTTGATGACTGTACCTTTGTAGTATTATCTGAAGTCAGGAAGGTTGGTTCCTCCAGCTCCCTTGTTCTTTTTTAAGACTGCTTTGGCTATCTGGAGTCTTTTGTGTTTCCATATGAACTGTGAAAATTTTTGTTGTAGTTCTGTGAAAAATGCCATTGGTCATTTGATAGGTATTGCACTGAGTGTGTGGATTACATTTGGTAGTATAATCGTTTTCACAATATTGATTCTTCCATCCCAGGAACATGGAATATCTCTCCATCTGTTTCTGTTTGGTTTCTTTCATTAGTGTCTTATAATTTTCTGTGTACAGTTCTTTCATCTCCTTAGGTAAGTTTATTCCTATATATTTAATTCTTTTCATTGCAGTGGTGAATGGGATTGATTCCTTAATTGCTCTCTCTGATTTTTCATTGTTAGTATATGGAAATGCAAGTGATTTCTGTGTATTGATTTTGTATCCTGCAACTTTGCTAAATTCACTGATTAGCTCCAGTAATTTTCTGATAGTATCTTTAGGGTGTTCTATGTACAGTATCATGTCATCTGCAAACAGTGAGAACTTTACCTCTTCTTTTCTGATCTGGATTCCTTTTATTTCTGTTTCTTCGCTGATTGCTGTCACTAGGACTTCCAGAACTATGTTAAATAGTAGTGGTGAAAGTGGACACCCTTGTCTTGTTCCTGATCTTAGTGGGAATGCTTTCAGTTTTTCACCATTGAGACTAATGTTTGCTGTAGGCCAATCATATATGGCCTTTACTATGTTGAGGTAGGTTCCTTCTATGTCCATTTTTTGAAGAGTTTTAAACATAAATAGGTGCTGAATTTTGTCAAAGGCTTTTTCTGCATCAATTGAGATTATCCTATGGTTTTTATCTTTCAGTATGTTACTATGGTGTATCACATTGATTGGTTTCCATATATCGAATCCTTGCATCCCTGGATTAAACCCAACTTGATCGTGGTGTATGAGCTTTTTGATGTGTTGCCGTCCAGCATTTACCAAAAAGTTTTCAGGAGCTTAACTGAAGTGGTGGGATAGTGTAGTTTGTGTGTCATAGGAATCTCCTCAAAGGATGATGTCATCAGTGTGAGGTCCTAATTGTGTCCTAGAAAAAGTTAGAGCTGGTGAAAATGTTGCCTTCAAAGACTGTGTGAGATGGCAGGTGTGGACACTGGCCCCACTGAGTAGACAGGTGACGGTGTATCGTTTCCCTTTGAAGGTGAAGGTTCAGTGTAGCCGAGAAGTTGTTGAGATAGGCAGTGAAAACAGCATGCTAGCCAAATGTTTTGCTATGACTGAAAAGTATTTGCCAGTTATTTGTTGGAAGCAGTATTATCAACAAAATACATGGAGCCCTAGTGAGTGGGGCCATGACACCAAGGGTACAAGTTCACACTGAGGCCCTGTTCTTGCTTTACAGCTTTAAGATCAAGTAAAATTTGTTAAGTGCAGCAGAAGTTGGGATAATCACACCTTGCTCAGTAGGTTTCCTATAACAGGTTTCAATTTGTGAAGACCCTGCTTTCATTGAGATTGAATCTTTTAAAAAACAACTGAGGTGAAAAGTGTGATTGCATCTAAGGGAAAAAGGGCCATAGGGTCTCATCTTTTAAAGGTGAGTATAGGGGCAAGGGCTGAATTTTATTACTCATTGAGTTAGATTCTCCACGTGCACTAGAGGCTATTTGGGGTAATGGAGGTTTTGGCACTGGGAAATGTAGGCAAGGCAGTAATTCCAGTGGTTAAGGTTAGGCATATCTGTTTCTATGTCACGTTCCTTTACTCCCTGGTTGTTTGTAGTAGCTTGCCCAAATGTGGGCCAGAAGAGGAACAGAAATTGATGAGGGGCAAAAACTCAATTGTCACACCTGAAAAGTGGGATCTGATTATTGCACAGAGCCACCACCCCTACATCACCCCTCTCCCTAGATGGGACCTCTGAAACACACAGAAACACCAAGTCCTTTTCCTTCTCACCAGTGGGATGAAGAGTTCAGGAAGCAATCTTCAGTCTGCAGTTCTCAGTCTTCACCCAGTCCTCAGTCCCAGTGTCTGGGTAAGTATGGACTGGCTGGTCTGGGCCCTAGACTGAAAGGACGCCTCCTCCCTCCCTCCTCACACACCGGACCCTTCCCTTTCTCCCCTCTCCATCATCAAAAAAACACGCACACACATCTTTTTACTGCTTGTTGATACTTTAATCGTCAACATCTGAATACTTTGATCTGTCCGGAGGGGACCATCGTTGTATGTTTGATGTCTGCACAAACGACTATTCTGCCTTTGCTTTTCCTGGAGTTACAGCAGATGGCTCAGCATCTTGGGCTCCAGGTGGGCACAGGGGCTTACTTGCAGAATCGTCAGAAGTGTTGGAAGAATCCTCTGGGGTTTCTTCATCCGCCATTGGCCCACTTTCATTCTTCTTTTTATTCTGCGGGTGGTGGTAGAAGACTGGATTCGTCGACCTCTTCCCTTTCTTTTTCCGGCCCGGGTTCCGCTGAAGGGTTGATTTTACCTTCCTCGTGGGCTTTCGTATCTGGTAAGAAAACAGAGTCATCCAGAAAGACATTAGTGGAGGAGGATGGGAAGAACTTTGAGAGAACGGGTGTGCATTGAGGAGGGGTTTGTGCCAGGCAAGCTGCGGCAGGGCGAGTCTTGGGTGGGGGATGAAGAGGAAGAACATGAGTAGGGTAATCTGACCTTCTGACTGTCCAAGCCATCGGACTGATCAGTGTTCTTTCTCTTCCCTTCGTTAGCACTTGAAGCTTGTTGCTGCAGATTGAAAGCGTCTATCTCGATTTCTGTTTCCTCCTCCTTCACTTCCTTAATTAGGTCTGCCATGTTGTAGCAACGGTGGCCTCCACCAAGGCGCCTGGCGTCTCTATATATACCGTCGCAGGACAATGGTGAGCCACAACTGTCCGTTTGATTGGTCAGCAAGAAATTTCTCCAGCCAATGGTAGCCCTGACACTGCTGACATCACAAAGCGCCACTTGGGAACATCCATGGGGGCGGGGAGGGTGCAAAGGAGTCCAAGTGCTCTGGTTTGAGAAAAGAAGTGCTTTCGCAACAACCATTAAAGAGCCTTCCCAATTTGACTTTCCGGAAAACATTTCCTCATCTTGTCCAGTTCAGTTCTTGTGGTGTAGAAGTTAGGGAGCCAGTGTTCCTTCCAAACCATTTCTCATGGCCACCCCCATTCAGTGTTTAATTCTGTCATCTTCCGGATCTCATTACCTAGTATTTGGTGTGGTTTTTTTTTTAAACAGTTTACTTTAGAGGTTTTAGATTTGCACGATAATTGTGAAGAGTGTTTTCATATACTCCACAACCAATTCTCTTGTTTACCATTGTACATTAGTATTGAACATTTGTTCAAATTAGTGAACCCACAGTGAAAGAGTATTATGAACTAAAGTCTGGACATTATCAGATTTCTTTCAGTACAGTTCAGTTCAGTCGCTCAGTTGTGTCCGACTCTTTGCGACCCCATGAACAGCACGCCAAGCCTCCCTGTCCATCACCAACTCCGGGAGTTTACCCAAACCTATATCCATTGAGTCGGTGATTCCATCCAACCATCTCATCCACTGTTGTCCCCTTCTCCTCCTGCCCTCAAACTTTCCCAGCATCAGGGTCTTTCCAAATGAGTCATCTCTTTGCATCAGGTGGCGAAAGTATTGGAGTTTCAGCTTCAACATCAGTCCTTCAAATGAACACCCAGGACTGATCTCCTTTAGAACGGACTGGTTGGATCTCCTTGCAGTCCAAGGGACTCTCAAGAGTCTTCTCCAACACCACAGTTCAAAAGCATCAATTCTTCGGCGCTCAGCTTTCTTCACAGTCCAACTCCCACATCCATACATGACCACTGGAAAAACCATAACCTTACTAGACGGACCTTTGTCAGCAAAGTAATGTCTGCTTTTTAATATGCTGTCTAGGTTGGTCAGAACTTTCCTTCCAAGGAGTAAGCGTCTTTTAGTTTCATGGCTTCTGTCACCATCTGCAGTGATTTTGGAGGCCACAAAAGTAAAGTCTGCCACTGTTTCCATTGTTTCCCCATCTATTTGCCAGGAAGTGATGGGACCGGATGCTACCATCTTCGTTTTCTGAATGTTGAGCTTTAAGCCAACTTTTTCACTCTCCTCTTTCACTTTCATCAGGAAGCTCTAGTTCTTCTTCATTTTCTGCCATAAGTGTGGTGTCATCAGCGTATCTGAGGTTATTGATATTTCTCCCGGCACTCTTGTTTCCAGCTTGTGCTTCATCCAGTGGATAGTTTCTCATGAAGTACTTTGCATATACGTTAAATAAGCAGGGTGACAACATACAGCCTTGACTTACTCACTTCCCGATTTGGACCCAGCTCGTCATTGCATGTTCAGTTCTAACTGTTGCTTCGTGACCTGCATACAGATTTCTCAAGAGGCAGTTCAGGTGGTCTGGTATTCCCATCTCTTTCAAAATTTTCCGGTTTGTTGTGATCCACACAGTCAAAGGCTATGGCATAGTCAATAAAGCAGAAATAGATGTTTTTCTGGAACATTTTCAGATTTCCTTGGTTTTTACCTAATGTCCTTTTGCTGTCCCAGTATCCATCCAGGATACCATACTAAATCCAGTCATTCCATATTCTGCCTTGTTAGGTTCCTCTTTGCTGTGACAATTTTTTAGATTTCTTTTTTTTTTTTTTCTATTATTAAAAATTTTGTTCATTTTTTAATTGAAGGATAATTGCTCTACTAAATTTTGTTGTTTTCTGTCTAACCTCAACATGAATCATCCATAGGTATACTTATATCTCCTCCCTGTTGAACCTCCCTCCTATCTCTCTCGCCATATTATCCCTCTAGGTTGATACAGAGCCCCTGTTTGAGTTTTCTGAGCCATACAGCAAACTCCCTTTGGCTATCTTTGAGCATATGATAATTTAAGATTCCATGTTGCTCTTTCAATACATCTCACCTTTTCCTCCCCTCTCCCCATGTCCATAAGTCTATTCTCTACGTCTGTTTCTCCAATCAGTTCAGTTCAGTTCAGTTCAGTCGCTCAGTCGTGTCCGACTCTTTGCGACCCTGTGAAGTGCAGCACGCCAGGCCTCCCTGTCCATCACCAACTCCCGGAGTTCACCCAAACTCACGTCCATCGAGTCGGTGATGCCATCCAGCCATCTCATCCTCTGTCGTCCCCTTTTCCTCCTGCCCCCAATCCCTGGCAGCATCAGAGTCTTTTCCAATGAGTCAACTCTTCGCATGAGGTGGCCAAAGTACTGGAGTTTCAGCTTTAGCGTCATTCCTTCCAAAGAACACCCAGGACTGATCTCTTTCGGAATGGACCGGTTGGATCTCCTTGCAGTCCATGGGACTCTCAATAGTCTTCTCCAACACCACAGTTCAAGAGCATCAATTCTTTGGCGCTCAGTTTTCTTCACAGTCCAACTCTCACACCTGTACACGACCACTGGAAAAACCATGGCCTTGACTAGACGGACCTTTGTTGGCAAAGTAATGTCCCTGCTTTTGAGTATGCTATCTAGGTTGGTCATAAATTTCCTTCCAAGGAGTAAGCGTCTTTTAATTTCATGGCTGCAATCACCATCTGCAGTGATTTTGGAGCCCCCCAAAATAAAGTCTGCCACTGTTTCCACTGTTTCCCCATCTATTTCCCATGAAGTGATGGGACCAGATGGCATGATCTTCGTTTTCTGAATATTGAGCTTTAAGCCTACTTTTTCACTCTCCTCTTTCACTTTCATCAAGAGGCTTTTGAGTTCCTCTTCACTTTCTGCCATAAGGGTGGTGTCATCTGCATATCTGAGGATATTGATATTTCTCCCAGCAATCTTGATTCCAGCTTGTGCGTCTTCCAGCCCAGCATTTCTCGTGATGTACTCTGCATATAAGTTAAATAAGCATAAGCAGGGTGACAATACACAGCCTTGACGTACTCCTTTTCCTATTTGGAACCAGTCTGTTTCTCCATTGCTGCCCTGTAAATGAATTCTTCAGTACCATTTTTCTAGTTTCTGTATATATGCGTTAAAATATGATATTTCTCTTTCTCTTTCTGACTTACTTCACTCTATATAATAGGTTCTAGGTTCATCCACCACGTTAGAACTGACTCAAATGCGTTCCTTCTTATGGCTGTGTAATATTTCACCATGTATATGTCCACAACTTCTTCATGCATTCTTCTGTCAGTGGACCTCTAGGTTGCTTCCATGTTCTAGCTGTTGTAAATAGTGCTGCAGTGAACAATGGGATACATGTGTCCCTTTCGATTTTGATTTCTTCAGGGTATATGCCTAGGAGTAGGATTGCTGGGTCATGTGGTGCTTTTATTCCTAGTTTCTTAAGGAATCTCCATACCGTCTTCCATCGTGGCTGTATCAATTTTCATTCCGACCAACAGTGCAGGAGCTTTCCCTTTTCTCCACACCCTCTCCAGCATTTATTGTTTGCAGACTTTGAGGATGGCCATTGTGACTGGTATGAGGTGATATCTCATTGTGGCTTTGACTTGCATTTCTCTAATAATGAGCGATGTTGAGCATCTTTTCAGGTGTGTGTTGGTCATCTGTATGTCTTCTGTCGAGAAATGTCTGTTTAGGTCTTTTTCTCACTTTTTGATTGGGTTGTTTGTTTTCCTGATATTGAGTTATATGAGCTGCTTGTATATTTTGGAAATTAATCCTTTGTCAGTTGTTTCATTTGCTGTCATTTTCTCCCATTCTGAGGACTGTCTTTTCATCTTGCTTATCGTTTCCTTTGCTGTGCAAAAGATGCTAAGTTTAATCAGGTCCCACTGGTTTGCTTTGATTTTTGTTTCCATTACTCTAGGAAATGGGACATAGAGGATCTTGCTTTGATTTATGTCAACAAGTGTTCTGCCTATGTTCTCTTCTAAGAGTTTTATAGTTTCTGGTCTTACAGTTAGGTCTCTAATCCATTTTGAGTTTATCTTTGTGTATGGTGTTAGGAAGTGTTCTAATTTCATTCTTTTGCATGTAGCTGTCCAGTTTTCCCAGCACCACTTATTGAAGAGGCTATCTTTTCCCCATTGTATATTCTTGCCTCCTTTGTCAAAAATAAGGTACCTGTAGGTGCATGGATTTATTTCTGGGCTTTCTATCTTGTTCCCTTGGTCTATATTTCTGTTTTTTTTTTTTTTCTTTTTTTTGGTGCCAGTACCATTCTGTCTTGATGACTGTACCTTTGTAGTATTATCTGAAGTCAGGAAGGTTGGTTCCTCCAGCTCCCTTGTTCTTTTTTAAGACTGCTTTGGCTATCTGGAGTCTTTTGTGTTTCCATATGAACTGTGAAAATTTTTGTTGTAGTTCTGTGAAAAATGCCATTGGTCATTTGATAGGTATTGCACTGAGTGTGTGGATTACATTTGGTAGTATAATCGTTTTCACAATATTGATTCTTCCATCCCAGGAACATGGAATATCTCTCCATCTGTTTCTGTTTGGTTTCTTTCATTAGTGTCTTATAATTTTCTGTGTACAGTTCTTTCATCTCCTTAGGTAAGTTTATTCCTATATATTTAATTCTTTTCATTGCAGTGGTGAATGGGATTGATTCCTTAATTGCTCTCTCTGATTTTTCATTGTTAGTATATGGAAATGCAAGTGATTTCTGTGTATTGATTTTGTATCCTGCAACTTTGCTAAATTCACTGATTAGCTCCAGTAATTTTCTGATAGTATCTTTAGGGTGTTCTATGTACAGTATCATGTCATCTGCAAACAGTGAGAACTTTACCTCTTCTTTTCTGATCTGGATTCCTTTTATTTCTGTTTCTTCGCTGATTGCTGTCACTAGGACTTCCAGAACTATGTTAAATAGTAGTGGTGAAAGTGGACACCCTTGTCTTGTTCCTGATCTTAGTGGGAATGCTTTCAGTTTTTCACCATTGAGACTAATGTTTGCTGTAGGCCAATCATATATGGCCTTTACTATGTTGAGGTAGGTTCCTTCTATGTCCATTTTTTGAAGAGTTTTAAACATAAATAGGTGCTGAATTTTGTCAAAGGCTTTTTCTGCATCAATTGAGATTATCCTATGGTTTTTATCTTTCAGTATGTTACTATGGTGTATCACATTGATTGGTTTCCATATATTGAATCCTTGCATCCCTGGATTAAAACCAACTTGATCGTGGTGTATGAGCTTTTTGATGTGTTGCCGTCCAGCATTTACCAAAAAGTTTTCAGGAGCTTAACTGAAGTGGTGGGATAGTGTAGTTTGTGTGTCATAGGAATCTCCTCAAAGGATGATGTCATCAGTGTGAGGTCCTAATTGTGTCCTAGAAAAAGTTAGAGCTGGTGAAAATGTTGCCTTCAAAGACTGTGTGAGATGGCAGGTGTGGACACTGGCCCCACTGAGTAGACAGGTGACGGTGTATCGTTTCCCTTTGAAGGTGAAGGTTCAGTGTAGCCGAGAAGTTGTTGAGATAGGCAGTGAAAACAGCATGCTAGCCAAATGTTTTGCTATGACTGAAAAGTATTTGCCAGTTATTTGTTGGAAGCAGTATTATCAACAAAATACATGGAGCCCTAGTGAGTGGGGCCATGACACCAAGGGTACAAGTTCACACTGAGGCCCTGTTCTTGCTTTACAGCTTTAAGATCAAGTAAAATTTGTTAAGTGCAGCAGAAGTTGGGATAATCACACCTTGCTCAGTAGGTTTCCTATAACAGGTTTCAATTTGTGAAGACCCTGCTTTCATTGAGATTGAATCTTTTAAAAAACAACTGAGGTGAAAAGTGTGATTGCATCTAAGGGAAAAAGGGCCATAGGGTCTCATCTTTTAAAGGTGAGTATAGGGGCAAGGGCTGAATTTTATTACTCATTGAGTTAGATTCTCCACGTGCACTAGAGGCTATTTGGGGTAATGGAGGTTTTGGCACTGGGAAATGTAGGCAAGGCAGTAATTCCAGTGGTTAAGGTTAGGCATATCTGTTTCTATGTCACGTTCCTTTACTCCCTGGTTGTTTGTAGTAGCTTGCCCAAATGTGGGCCAGAAGAGGAACAGAAATTGATGAGGGGCAAAAACTCAATTGTCACACCTGAAAAGTGGGATCTGATTATTGCACAGAGCCACCACCCCTACATCACCCCTCTCCCTAGATGGGACCTCTGAAACACACAGAAACACCAAGTCCTTTTCCTTCTCACCAGTGGGATGAAGAGTTCAGGAAGCAATCTTCAGTCTGCAGTTCTCAGTCTTCACCCAGTCCTCAGTCCCAGTGTCTGGGTAAGTATGGACTGGCTGGTCTGGGCCCTAGACTGAAAGGACGCCTCCTCCCTCCCTCCTCACACACCGGACCCTTCCCTTTCTCCCCTCTCCATCATCAAAAAAACACGCACACACATCTTTTTACTGCTTGTTGATACTTTAATCGTCAACATCTGAATACTTTGATCTGTCCGGAGGGGACCATCGTTGTATGTTTGATGTCTGCACAAACGACTATTCTGCCTTTGCTTTTCCTGGAGTTACAGCAGATGGCTCAGCATCTTGGGCTCCAGGTGGGCACAGGGGCTTACTTGCAGAATCGTCAGAAGTGTTGGAAGAATCCTCTGGGGTTTCTTCATCCGCCATTGGCCCACTTTCATTCTTCTTTTTATTCTGCGGGTGGTGGTAGAAGACTGGATTCGTCGACCTCTTCCCTTTCTTTTTCCGGCCCGGGTTCCGCTGAAGGGTTGATTTTACCTTCCTCGTGGGCTTTCGTATCTGGTAAGAAAACAGAGTCATCCAGAAAGACATTAGTGGAGGAGGATGGGAAGAACTTTGAGAGAACGGGTGTGCATTGAGGAGGGGTTTGTGCCAGGCAAGCTGCGGCAGGGCGAGTCTTGGGTGGGGGATGAAGAGGAAGAACATGAGTAGGGTAATCTGACCTTCTGACTGTCCAAGCCATCGGACTGATCAGTGTTCTTTCTCTTCCCTTCGTTAGCACTTGAAGCTTGTTGCTGCAAATTGAAAGCGTCTATCTCGATTTCTGTTTCCTCCTCCTTCACTTCCTTAATTAGGTCTGCCATGTTGTAGCAACGGTGGCCTCCACCAAGGCGCCTGGCGTCTCTATATATACCGTCGCAGGACAATGGTGAGCCACAACTGTCCGTTTGATTGGTCAGCAAGAAATTTCTCCAGCCAATGGTAGCCCTGACACTGCTGACATCACAAAGCGCCACTTGGGAACATCCATGGGGGCGGGGAGGGTGCAAAGGAGTCCAAGTGCTCTGGTTTGAGAAAAGAAGTGCTTTCGCAACAACCATTAAAGAGCCTTCCCAATTTGACTTTCCGGAAAACATTTCCTCATCTTGTCCAGTTCAGTTCTTGTGGTGTAGAAGTTAGGGAGCCAGTGTTCCTTCCAAACCATTTCTCATGGCCACCCCCATTCAGTGTTTAATTCTGTCATCTTCCGGATCTCATTACCTAGTATTTGGTGTGTGTTTTTTTTTTAAACAGTTTACTTTAGAGGTTTTAGATTTGCACGATAATTGTGAAGAGTGTTTTCATATACTCCACAACCAATTCTCTTGTTTACCATTGTACATTAGTATTGAACATTTGTTCAAATTAGTGAACCCACAGTGAAAGAGTATTATGAACTAAAGTCTGGACATTATCAGATTTCTTTCAGTACAGTTCAGTTCAGTCGCTCAGTTGTGTCCGACTCTTTGCGACCCCATGAACAGCACGCCAAGCCTCCCTGTCCATCACCAACTCCGGGAGTTTACCCAAACCTATATCCATTGAGTCGGTGATTCCATCCAACCATCTCATCCACTGTTGTCCCCTTCTCCTCCTGCCCTCAAACTTTCCCAGCATCAGGGTCTTTCCAAATGAGTCATCTCTTTGCATCAGGTGGCGAAAGTATTGGAGTTTCAGCTTCAACATCAGTCCTTCAAATGAACACCCAGGACTGATCTCCTTTAGAACGGACTGGTTGGATCTCCTTGCAGTCCAAGGGACTCTCAAGAGTCTTCTCCAACACCACAGTTCAAAAGCATCAATTCTTCGGCGCTCAGCTTTCTTCACAGTCCAACTCCCACATCCATACATGACCACTGGAAAAACCATAACCTTACTAGACGGACCTTTGTCAGCAAAGTAATGTCTGCTTTTTAATATGCTGTCTAGGTTGGTCAGAACTTTCCTTCCAAGGAGTAAGCGTCTTTTAGTTTCATGGCTTCTGTCACCATCTGCAGTGATTTTGGAGGCCACAAAAGTAAAGTCTGCCACTGTTTCCATTGTTTCCCCATCTATTTGCCAGGAAGTGATGGGACCGGATGCTACCATCTTCGTTTTCTGAATGTTGAGCTTTAAGCCAACTTTTTCACTCTCCTCTTTCACTTTCATCAGGAAGCTCTAGTTCTTCTTCATTTTCTGCCATAAGTGTGGTGTCATCAGCGTATCTGAGGTTATTGATATTTCTCCCGGCACTCTTGTTTCCAGCTTGTGCTTCATCCAGTGGATAGTTTCTCATGAAGTACTTTGCATATACGTTAAATAAGCAGGGTGACAACATACAGCCTTGACTTACTCACTTCCCGATTTGGACCCAGCTCGTCATTGCATGTTCAGTTCTAACTGTTGCTTCGTGACCTGCATACAGATTTCTCAAGAGGCAGTTCAGGTGGTCTGGTATTCCCATCTCTTTCAAAATTTTCCGGTTTGTTGTGATCCACACAGTCAAAGGCTATGGCATAGTCAATAAAGCAGAAATAGATGTTTTTCTGGAACATTTTCAGATTTCCTTGGTTTTTACCTAATGTCCTTTTGCTGTCCCAGTATCCATCCAGGATACCATACTAAATCCAGTCATTCCATATTCTGCCTTGTTAGGTTCCTCTTTGCTGTGACAATTTTTTAGATTTCTTTTTTTTTTTTTTCTATTATTAAAAAATTTGTTCATTTTTTAATTGAAGGATAATTGCTCTACTAAATTTTGTTGTTTTCTGTCTAACCTCAACATGAATCATCCATAGGTATACTTATATCTCCTCCCTGTTGAACCTCCCTCCTATCTCTCTCGCCATATTATCCCTCTAGGTTGATACAGAGCCCCTGTTTGAGTTTTCTGAGCCATACAGCAAACTCCCTTTGGCTATCTTTGAGCATATGATAATTTAAGATTCCATGTTGCTCTTTCAATACATCTCACCTTTTCCTCCCCTCTCCCCATGTCCATAAGTCTATTCTCTACGTCTGTTTCTCCAATCAGTTCAGTTCAGTTCAGTTCAGTCGCTCAGTCGTGTCCGACTCTTTGCGACCCTGTGAAGTGCAGCACGCCAGGCCTCCCTGTCCATCACCAACTCCCGGAGTTCACCCAAACTCACGTCCATCGAGTCGGTGATGCCATCCAGCCATCTCATCCTCTGTCGTCCCCTTTTCCTCCTGCCCCCAATCCCTGGCAGCATCAGAGTCTTTTCCAATGAGTCAACTCTTCGCATGAGGTGGCCAAAGTACTGGAGTTTCAGCTTTAGCGTCATTCCTTCCAAAGAACACCCAGGACTGATCTCTTTCGGAATGGACCGGTTGGATCTCCTTGCAGTCCATGGGACTCTCAATAGTCTTCTCCAACACCACAGTTCAAGAGCATCAATTCTTTGGCGCTCAGTTTTCTTCACAGTCCAACTCTCACACCTGTACACGACCACCGGAAAAACCATGGCCTTGACTAGACGGACCTTTGTTGGCAAAGTAATGTCCCTGCTTTTGAGTATGCTATCTAGGTTGGTCATAAATTTCCTTCCAAGGAGTAAGCGTCTTTTAATTTCATGGCTGCAATCACCATCTGCAGTGATTTTGGAGCCCCCCAAAATAAAGTCTGCCACTGTTTCCACTGTTTCCCCATCTATTTCCCATGAAGTGATGGGACCAGATGGCATGATCTTCGTTTTCTGAATATTGAGCTTTAAGCCTACTTTTTCACTCTCCTCTTTCACTTTCATCAAGAGGCTTTTGAGTTCCTCTTCACTTTCTGCCATAAGGGTGGTGTCATCTGCATATCTGAGGATATTGATATTTCTCCCAGCAATCTTGATTCCAGCTTGTGCGTCTTCCAGCCCAGCATTTCTCGTGATGTACTCTGCATATAAGTTAAATAAGCATAAGCAGGGTGACAATACACAGCCTTGACGTACTCCTTTTCCTATTTGGAACCAGTCTGTTTCTCCATTGCTGCCCTGTAAATGAATTCTTCAGTACCATTTTTCTAGTTTCTGTATATATGCGTTAAAATATGATATTTCTCTTTCTCTTTCTGACTTACTTCACTCTATATAATAGGTTCTAGGTTCATCCACCACGTTAGAACTGACTCAAATGCGTTCCTTCTTATGGCTGTGTAATATTTCACCATGTATATGTCCACAACTTCTTCATGCATTCTTCTGTCAGTGGACATCTAGGTTGCTTCCATGTTCTAGCTGTTGTAAATAGTGCTGCAGTGAACAATGGGATACATGTGTCCCTTTCGATTTTGATTTCTTCAGGGTATATGCCTAGGAGTAGGATTGCTGGGTCATGTGGTGCTTTTATTCCTAGTTTCTTAAGGAATCTCCATACCGTCTTCCATAGTGGCTGTATCAATTTTCATTCCGACCAACAGTGCAGGAGCTTTCCCTTTTCTCCACACCCTCTCCAGCATTTATTGTTTGCAGACTTTGAGGATGGCCATTGTGACTGGTATGAGGTGATATCTCATTGTGGCTTTGACTTGCATTTCTCTAATAATGAGCGATGTTGAGCATCTTTTCAGGTGTGTGTTGGTCATCTGTATGTCTTCTGTCGAGAAATGTCTGTTTAGGTCTTTTTCTCACTTTTTGATTGGGTTGTTTGTTTTCCTGATATTGAGTTATATGAGCTGCTTGTATATTTTGGAAATTAATCCTTTGTCAGTTGTTTCATTTGCTGTCATTTTCTCCCATTCTGAGGACTGTCTTTTCATCTTGCTTATCGTTTCCTTTGCTGTGCAAAAGATGCTAAGTTTAATCAGGTCCCACTGGTTTGCTTTGATTTTTGTTTCCATTACTCTAGGAAATGGGACATAGAGGATCTTGCTTTGATTTATGTCAACAAGTGTTCTGCCTATGTTCTCTTCTAAGAGTTTTATAGTTTCTGGTCTTACAGTTAGGTCTCTAATCCATTTTGAGTTTATCTTTGTGTATGGTGTTAGGAAGTGTTCTAATTTCATTCTTTTGCATGTAGCTGTCCAGTTTTCCCAGCACCACTTATTGAAGAGGCTATCTTTTCCCCATTGTATATTCTTGCCTCCTTTGTCAAAAATAAGGTACCTGTAGGTGCATGGATTTATTTCTGGGCTTTCTATCTTGTTCCCTTGGTCTATATTTCTGTTTTTTTTTTTTTTTTTTTTTGTGCCAGTACCATTCTGTCTTGATGACTGTACCTTTGTAGTATTATCTGAAGTCAGGAAGGTTGGTTCCTCCAGCTCCCTTGTTCTTTTTTAAGACTGCTTTGGCTATCTGGAGTCTTTTGTGTTTCCATATGAACTGTGAAAATTTTTGTTGTAGTTCTGTGAAAAATGCCATTGGTCATTTGATAGGTATTGCACTGAGTGTGTGGATTACATTTGGTAGTATAATCGTTTTCACAATATTGATTCTTCCATCCCAGGAACATGGAATATCTCTCCATCTGTTTCTGTTTGGTTTCTTTCATTAGTGTCTTATAATTTTCTGTGTACAGTTCTTTCATCTCCTTAGGTAAGTTTATTCCTATATACTTAATTCTTTTCATTGCAGTGGTGAATGGGATTGATTCCTTAATTGCTCTCTCTGATTTTTCATTGTTAGTATATGGAAATGCAAGTGATTTCTGTGTATTGATTTTGTATCCTGCAACTTTGCTAAATTCACTGATTAGCTCCAGTAATTTTCTGATAGTATCTTTAGGGTGTTTTATGTACAGTATCATGTCATCTGCAAACAGTGAGAACTTTACTTCTTCTTTTCTGATCTGGATTCCTTTTATTTCTGTTTCTTCGCTGATTGCTGTCACTAGGACTTCCAGAACTATGTTGAATAGTAGTGGTGAAAGTGGACACCCTTGTCTTGTTCCTGATCTTAGTGGGAATGCTTTCAGTTTTTCACCATTGAGACTAATGTTTGCTGTAGGCCAATCATATATGGCCTTTACTATGTTGAGGTAGGTTCCTTCTATGTCCATTTTTTGAAGAGTTTTAATCATAAATAGGTGCTGAATTTTGTCAAAGGCTTTTTCTGCATCAATTGAGATTATCATATGGTTTTTATCTTTCAATATGTTACTATGGTGTATCACATTGATTGATTTCCATATATTGAATCCTTGCATCCCTGGATTAAACCCAACTTGATCGTGGTGTATGAGCTTTTTGATGTGTTGCCGTCCAGCATTTACCAAAAAGTTTTCAGGAGCTTAACTGAAGTGGTGGGATAGTGTAGTTTGTGTGTCATAGGAATCTCCTCAAAGGATGATGTCATCAGTGTGAGGTCCTAATTGTGTCCTAGAAAAAGTTAGAGCTGGTGAAAATGTTGCCTTCAAAGACTGTGTGAGATGGCAGGTGTGGACACTGGCCCCACTGAGTAGACAGGTGACGGTGTATCGTTTCCCTTTGAAGGTGAAGGTTCAGTGTAGCCTGAGAAGTTGTTGAAATAGGCAGTGAAAACAGCATGCTAGCCAAATGTTTTGCTATGACTGAAAAGTATTTGCCAGTTATTTGTTGGAAGCAGTATTATCAACAAAATACATGGAGCCCTAGTGAGTGGGGCCATGACACCAAGGGTACAAGTTCACACTGAGGCCCTGTTCTTGCTTTACAGCTTTAAGATCAAGTAAAATTTGTTAAGTGCAGCAGAAGTTGGGATAATCACACCTTGCTCAGTAGGTTTCCTATAACAGGTTTCAATTTGTGAAGACCCTGCTTTCATTGAGATTGAATCTTTTAAAAAACAACTGAGGTGAAAAGTGTGATTGCATCTAAGGGAAAAAGGGCCATAGGGTCTCATCTTTTAAAGGTGAGTATAGGGGCAAGGGCTGAATTTTATTACTCATTGAGTTAGATTCTCCACGTGCACTAGAGGCTATTTGGGGTAATGGAGGTTTTGGCACTGGGAAATGTAGGCAAGGCAGTAATTCCAGTGGTTAAGGTTAGGCATATCTGTTTCTATGTCACGTTCCTTTACTCCCTGGTTGTTTGTAGTAGCTTGCCCAAATGTGGGCCAGAAGAGGAACAGAAATTGATGAGGGGCAAAAACTCAATTGTCACACCTGAAAAGTGGGATCTGATTATTGCACAGAGCCACCACCCCTACATCACCCCTCTCCCTAGATGGGACCTCTGAAACACACAGAAACACCAAGTCCTTTTCCTTCTCACCAGTGGGATGAAGAGTTCAGGAAGCAATCTTCAGTCTGCAGTTCTCAGTCTTCACCCAGTCCTCAGTCCCAGTGTCTGGGTAAGTATGGACTGGCTGGTCTGGGCCCTAGACTGAAAGGACGCCTCCTCCCTCCCTCCTCACACACCGGACCCTTCCCTTTCTCCCCTCTCCATCATCAAAAACACACGCACACACATCTTTTTACTGCTTGTTGATACTTTAATCGTCAACATCTGAATACTTTGATCAGTCCAGAGGGGACCATCGTTGTATGTTTGATGTCTGCACAAACGACTATTCTGCCTTTGCTTTTCCTGGAGTTACAGCAGATGGCTCAGCATCTTGGGCTCCAGGTGGGCACAGGGGCTTACTTGCAGAATCGTCAGAAGTGTTGGAAGAATCCTCTGGGGGTTCTTCATCCGCCATTGGCCCACTTTCATTCTTCTTTTTATTCTGCGGGTGGTGGTAGAAGACTGGATTCGCCGACTTCTTCCCTTTCTTTTTCCGGCCCGGATTCCGCTGAAGGGTTGATTTTACCTTCCTCGTGGGCTTTCGTATCTGGTAAGAAAACAGAGTCATCCAGAAAGACATTAGTGGAGGAGGATGGGAAGAACTTTGAGAGAACGGGTGTGCATTGAGGAGGGGTTTGTGCCAGGCAAGCTGCGGCAGGGCGAGTCTTGGGTGGGGGATGAAGAGGAAGAACATGAGCAGGGTAATCTGACCTTCTGACTGTCCAAGCCATCGGACTGATCAGTGTTCTTTCTCTTCCTTTCGTTAGCACTTGAAGCTTGTTGCTGCAAATGGAAAGCGTCTATCTCGATTTCTGTTTCCTCCTCCTTCACTTCCTTAATTAGGTCTGCCATGTTGTAGCAACGGTGGCCTCCACCAAGGCGCCTGGCGTCTCTATATATACCGTCGCAGGACAATGGTGAGCCACAACTGTCCGTTTGATTGGTCAGCAAGAAATTTCTCCAGCCAATGGTAGCCCTGACACTGCTGACATCACAAAGCGCCGCTTGGGAACATCCATGGGGGCGGGGAGGGTGCAAAGGAGTCCAAGTGCTCTGGTTTGAGAAAAGAAGTGCTTTCGCAACAACCATTAAAGAGCCTTCCCAATTTGACTTTCCGGAAAACATTTCCTCATCTTGTCCAGTTCAGTTCTTGTGGTGTAGAAGTTAGGGAGCCAGTGTTCCTTCCAAACCATTTCTCATGGCCACCCCCATTCAGTGTTTAATTCTGTCATCTTCCGGATCTCATTACCTAGTATTTGGTGTGTTGTTTTTTTTTTAAACAGTTTACTTTAGAAGTTTTAGATTTGCACGATAATTGTGAAGAGTGTTTTCATATACTCCACAACCAATTCTCTTGTTTACCATTGTACATTAGTATTGAACATTTGTTCAAATTAGTGAACCCACAGTGAAAGAGTATTATGAACTAAAGTCTGGACATTATCAGATTTCTTTCAGTACAGTTCAGTTCAGTCGCTCAGTTGTGTCCGACTCTTTGCGACCCCATGAACAGCACGCCAAGCCTCCCTGTCCATCACCAACTCCGGGAGTTTACCCAAACCTATATCCATTGAGTCGGTGATTCCATCCAACCATCTCATCCACTGTTGTCCCCTTCTCCTCCTGCCCTCAAACTTTCCCAGCATCAGGGTCTTTCCAAATGAGTCATCTCTTTGCATCAGGTGGCGAAAGTATTGGAGTTTCAGCTTCAACATCAGTCCTTCAAATGAACACCCAGGACTGATCTCCTTTAGAATGGACTGGTTGGATCTCCTTGCAGTCCAAGGGACTCTCAAGAGTCTTCTCCAACACCACAGTTCAAAAGCATCAATTCTTCGGCGCTCAGCTTTCTTCACAGTCCAACTCCCACATCCATACATGACCACTGGAAAAACCATAACCTTACTAGACGGACCTTTGTCAGCAAAGTAATGTCTGCTTTTTAATATGCTGTCTAGGTTGGTCAGAACTTTCCTTCCAAGGAGTAAGCGTCTTTTAGTTTCATGGCTTCTGTCACCATCTGCAGTGATTTTGGAGGCCACAAAAGTAAAGTCTGCCACTGTTTCCATTGTTTCCCCATCTATTTGCCAGGAAGTGATGGGACCGGATGCTATCATCTTCGTTTTCTGAATGTTGAGCTTTAAGCCAACTTTTTCACTCTCCTCTTTCACTTTCATCAGGAAGCTCTAGTTCTTCTTCATTTTCTGCCATAAGTGTGGTGTCATCAGCGTATCTGAGGTTATTGATATTTCTCCCGGCACTCTTGTTTCCAGCTTGTGCTTCATCCAGTGGATAGTTTCTCATGAAGTACTTTGCATATACGTTAAATAAGCAGGGTGACAACATACAGCCTTGACTTACTCACTTCCCGATTTGGACCCAGCTCGTCATTGCATGTTCAGTTCTAACTGTTGCTTCGTGACCTGCATACAGATTTCTCAAGAGGCAGTTCAGGTGGTCTGGTATTCCCATCTCTTTCAAAATTTTCCGGTTTGCTGTGATCCACACAGTCAAAGGCTATGGCATAGTCAATAAAGCAGAAATAGATGTTTTTCTGGAACATTTTCAGATTTCCTTGGTTTTTACCTAATGTCCTTTTGCTGTCCCAGTATCCATCCAGGATACCATACTAAATCCAGTCATTCCATATTCTGCCTTGTTAGGTTCCTCTTTGCTGTGACAATTTTTTAGATTTCTTTTTTTTTTTTTTCTATTATTAAAAAATTTGTTCATTTTTTAATTGAAGGATAATTGCTCTACTAAATTTTGTTGTTTTCTGTCTAACCTCAACATGAATCATCCATAGGTATACTTATATCTCCTCCCTGTTGAACCTCCCTCCTATCTCTCTCGCCATATTATCCCTCTAGGTTGATACAGAGCCCCTGTTTGAGTTTTCTGAGCCATACAGCAAACTCCCTTTGGCTATCTTTGAGCATATGATAATTTAAGATTCCATGTTGCTCTTTCAATACATCTCACCTTTTCCTCCCCTCTCCCCATGTCCATAAGTCTATTCTCTATGTCTGTTTCTCCAATCAGTTCAGTTCAGTTCAGTTCAGTCGCTCAGTCGTGTCCGACTCTTTGCGACCCTGTGAAGTGCAGCACGCCAGGCCTCCCTGTCCATCACCAACTCCCGGAGTTCACCCAAACTCACGTCCATCGAGTCGGTGATGCCATCCAGCCATCTCATCCTCTGTCGTCCCCTTTTCCTCCTGCCCCCAATCCCTGGCAGCATCAGAGTCTTTTCCAATGAGTCAACTCTTCGCATGAGGTGGCCAAAGTACTGGAGTTTCAGCTTTAGCATCATTCCTTCCAAAGAACACCCAGGACTGATCTCTTTCAGAATGGACCGGTTGGATCTCCTTGCAGTCCATGGGACTCTCAATAGTCTTCTCCAACACCACAGTTCAAGAGCATCAATTCTTTGGCGCTCAGTTTTCTTCACAGTCCAACTCTCACACCTATACACGACCACCGGAAAAACCATGGCCTTGACTAGACGGACCTTTGTTGGCAAAGTAATGTCCCTGCTTTTGAGTATGCTATCTAGGTTGGTCATAAATTTCCTTCCAAGGAGTAAGCGTCTTTTAATTTCATGGCTGCAATCACCATCTGCAGTGATTTTGGAGCCCCCCAAAATAAAGTCTGCCACTGTTTCCACTGTTTCCCCATCTATTTCCCATGAAGTGATGGGACCAGATGGCATGATCTTCGTTTTCTGAATATTGAGCTTTAAGCCTACTTTTTCACTCTCCTCTTTCACTTTCATCAAGAGGCTTTTGAGTTCCTCTTCACTTTCTGCCATAAGGGTGGTGTCATCTGCATATCTGAGGATATTGATATTTCTCCCAGCAATCTTGATTCCAGCTTGTGCGTCTTCCAGCCCAGCATTTCTCGTGATGTACTCTGCATATAAGTTAAATAAGCATAAGCAGGGTGACAATACACAGCCTTGACGTACTCCTTTTCCTATTTGGAACCAGTCTGTTTCTCCATTGCTGCCCTGTAAATGAATTCTTCAGTACCATTTTTCTAGTTTCTGTATATATGCGTTAAAATATGATATTTCTCTTTCTCTTTCTGACTTACTTCACTCTATATAATAGGTTCTAGGTTCATCCACCACGTTAGAACTGACTCAAATGCGTTCCTTCTTATGGCTGTGTAATATTTCACCATGTATATGTCCACAACTTCTTCATGCATTCTTCTGTCAGTGGACATCTAGGTTGCTTCCATGTTCTAGCTGTTGTAAATAGTGCTGCAGTGAACAATGGGATACATGTGTCCCTTTCGATTTTGATTTCTTCAGGGTATATGCCTAGGAGTAGGATTGCTGGGTCATGTGGTGCTTTTATTCCTAGTTTCTTAAGGAATCTCCATACCGTCTTCCATAGTGGCTGTTATCAATTTTCATTCCGACCAACAGTGCAGGAGCTTTCCCTTTTCTCCACACCCTCTCCAGCATTTATTGTTTGCAGACTTTGAGGATGGCCATTGTGACTGGTATGAGGTGATATCTCATTGTGGCTTTGACTTGCATTTCTCTAATAATGAGCGATGTTGAGCATCTTTTCAGGTGTGTGTTGGTCATCTGTATGTCTTCTGTCGAGAAATGTCTGTTTAGGTCTTTTTCTCACTTTTTGATTGGGTTGTTTGTTTTCCTGATATTGAGTTATATGAGCTGCTTGTATATTTTGGAAATTAATCCTTTGTCAGTTGTTTCATTTGCTGTCATTTTCTCCCATTCTGAGGACTGTCTTTTCATCTTGCTTATCGTTTCCTTTGCTGTGCAAAAGATGCTAAGTTTAATCAGGTCCCACTGGTTTGCTTTGATTTTTGTTTCCATTACTCTAGGAAATGGGACATAGAGGATCTTGCTTTGATTTATGTCAACAAGTGTTCTGCCTATGTTCTCTTCTAAGAGTTTTATAGTTTCTGGTCTTACAGTTAGGTCTCTAATCCATTTTGAGTTTATCTTTGTGTATGGTGTTAGGAAGTGTTCTAATTTCATTCTTTTGCATGTAGCTGTCCAGTTTTCCCAGCACCACTTATTGAAGAGGCTATCTTTTCCCCATTGTATATTCTTGCCTCCTTTGTCAAAAATAAGGTACCTGTAGGTGCATGGATTTATTTCTGGGCTTTCTATCTTGTTCCCTTGGTCTATATTTCTGTTTTTGTTTTTTTTTTTTTTTGTGCCAGTACCATTCTGTCTTGATGACTGTACCTTTGTAGTATTATCTGAAGTCAGGAAGGTTGGTTCCTCCAGCTCCCTTGTTCTTTTTTAAGACTGCTTTGGCTATCTGGAGTCTTTTGTGTTTCCATATGAACTGTGAAAATTTTTGTTGTAGTTCTGTGAAAAATGCCATTGGTCATTTGATAGGTATTGCACTGAGTGTGTGGATTACATTTGGTAGTATAATCGTTTTCACAATATTGATTCTTCCATCCCAGGAACATGGAATATCTCTCCATCTGTTTCTGTTTGGTTTCTTTCATTAGTGTCTTATAATTTTCTGTGTACAGTTCTTTCATCTCCTTAGGTAAGTTTATTCCTATATACTTAATTCTTTTCATTGCAGTGGTGAATGGGATTGATTCCTTAATTGCTCTCTCTGATTTTTCATTGTTAGTATATGGAAATGCAAGTGATTTCTGTGTATTGATTTTGTATCCTGCAACTTTGCTAAATTCACTGATTAGCTCCAGTAATTTTCTGATAGTATCTTTAGGGTGTTTTATGTACAGTATCATGTCATCTGCAAACAGTGAGAACTTTACTTCTTCTTTTCTGATCTGGATTCCTTTTATTTCTGTTTCTTCGCTGATTGCTGTCACTAGGACTTCCAGAACTATGTTGAATAGTAGTGGTGAAAGTGGACACCCTTGTCTTGTTCCTGATCTTAGTGGGAATGCTTTCAGTTTTTCACCATTGAGACTAATGTTTGCTGTAGGCCAATCATATATGGCCTTTACTATGTTGAGGTAGGTTCCTTCTATGTCCATTTTTTGAAGAGTTTTAATCATAAATAGGTGCTGAATTTTGTCAAAGGCTTTTTCTGCATCAATTGAGATTATCATATGGTTTTTATCTTTCAATATGTTACTATGGTGTATCACATTGATTGATTTCCATATATTGAATCCTTGCATCCCTGGATTAAACCCAACTTGATCGTGGTGTATGAGCTTTTAGATGTGTTGCCGTCCAGCATTTACCAAAAAGTTTTCAGGAGCTTAACTGAAGTGGTGGGATAGTGTAGTTTGTGTGTCATAGGAATCTCCTCAAAGGATGATGTCATCAGTGTGAGGTCCTAATTGTGTCCTAGAAAAAGTTAGAGCTGGTGAAAATGTTGCCTTCAAAGACTGTGTGAGATGGCAGGTGTGGACACTGGCCCCACTGAGTAGACAGGTGACGGTGTATCGTTTCCCTTTGAAGGTGAAGGTTCAGTGTAGCTGAGAAGTTGTTGAAATAGGCAGTGAAAACAGCATGCTAGCCAAATGTTTTGCTATGACTGAAAAGTATTTGCCAGTTATTTGTTGGAAGCAGTATTATCAACAAAATACATGGAGCCCTAGTGAGTGGGGCCATGACACCAAGGGTACAAGTTCACACTGAGGCCCTGTTCTTGCTTTACAGCTTTAAGATCAAGTAAAATTTGTTAAGTGCAGCAGAAGTTGGGATAATCACACCTTGCTCAGTAGGTTTCCTATAACAGGTTTCAATTTGTGAAGACCCTGCTTTCATTGAGATTGAATCTTTTAAAAAACAACTGAGGTGAAAAGTGTGATTGCATCTAAGGGAAAAAGGGCCATAGGGTCTCATATTTTAAAGGTGAGTATAGGGGCAAGGGCTGAATTTTATTACTCATTGAGTTAGATTCTCCACGTGCACTAGAGGCTACTTGGGGTAATGGAGGTTTTGGCACTGGGAAATGTAGGCAAGGCAGTAATTCCAGTGGTTAAGGTTAGGCATATCTGTTTCTATGTCACGTTCCTTTACTCCCTGGTTGTTTGTAGTAGCTTGCCCAAATGTGGGCCAGAAGAGGAACAGAAATTGATGAGGGGCAAAAACTCAATTGTCACACCTGAAAAGTGGGATCTGATTATTGCACAGAGCCACCACCCCTACATCACCCCTCTCCCTAGATGGGACCTCTGAAACACACAGAAACACCAAGTCCTTTTCCTTCTCACCAGTGGGATGAAGAGTTCAGGAAGCAATCTTCAGTCTGCAGTTCTCAGTCTTCACCCAGTCCTCAGTCCCAGTGTCTGGGTAAGTATGGACTGGCTGGTCTGGGCCCTAGACTGAAAGGACGCCTCCTCCCTCCCTCCTCACACACCGGACCCTTCCCTTTCTCCCCTCTCCATCATCAAAAACACACGCACACACATCTTTTTACTGCTTGTTGATACTTTAATCGTCAACATCTGAATACTTTGATCAGTCCAGAGGGGACCATCGTTGTATGTTTGATGTCTGCACAAACGACTATTCTGCCTTTGCTTTTCCTGGAGTTACAGCAGATGGCTCAGCATCTTGGGCTCCAGGTGGGCACAGGGGCTTACTTGCAGAATCGTCAGAAGTGTTGGAAGAATCCTCTGGGGGTTCTTCATCCGCCATTGGCCCACTTTCATTCTTCTTTTTATTCTGCGGGTGGTGGTAGAAGACTGGATTCGCCGACTTCTTCCCTTTCTTTTTCCGGCCCGGATTCCGCTGAAGGGTTGATTTTACCTTCCTCGTGGGCTTTCGTATCTGGTAAGAAAACAGAGTCATCCAGAAAGACATTAGTGGAGGAGGATGGGAAGAACTTTGAGAGAACGGGTGTGCATTGAGGAGGGGTTTGTGCCAGGCAAGCTGCGGCAGGGCGAGTCTTGGGTGGGGGATGAAGAGGAAGAACATGAGCAGGGTAATCTGACCTTCTGACTGTCCAAGCCATCGGACTGATCAGTGTTCTTTCTCTTCCTTTCGTTAGCACTTGAAGCTTGTTGCTGCAAATGGAAAGCGTCTATCTCGATTTCTGTTTCCTCCTCCTTCACTTCCTTAATTAGGTCTGCCATGTTGTAGCAACGGTGGCCTCCACCAAGGCGCCTGGCGTCTCTATATATACCGTCGCAGGACAATGGTGAGCCACAACTGTCCGTTTGATTGGTCAGCAAGAAATTTCTCCAGCCAATGGTAGCCCTGACACTGCTGACATCACAAAGCGCCGCTTGGGAACATCCATGGGGGCGGGGAGGGTGCAAAGGAGTCCAAGTGCTCTGGTTTGAGAAAAGAAGTGCTTTCGCAACAACCATTAAAGAGCCTTCCCAATTTGACTTTCCGGAAAACATTTCCTCATCTTGTCCAGTTCAGTTCTTGTGGTGTAGAAGTTAGGGAGCCAGTGTTCCTTCCAAACCATTTCTCATGGCCACCCCCATTCAGTGTTTAATTCTGTCATCTTCCGGATCTCATTACCTAGTATTTGGTGTGTTGTTTTTTTTTTAAACAGTTTACTTTAGAAGTTTTAGATTTGCACGATAATTGTGAAGAGTGTTTTCATATACTCCACAACCAATTCTCTTGTTTACCATTGTACATTAGTATTGAACATTTGTTCAAATTAGTGAACCCACAGTGAAAGAGTATTATGAACTAAAGTCTGGACATTATCAGATTTCTTTCAGTACAGTTCAGTTCAGTCGCTCAGTTGTGTCCGACTCTTTGCGACCCCATGAACAGCACGCCAAGCCTCCCTGTCCATCACCAACTCCGGGAGTTTACCCAAACCTATATCCATTGAGTCGGTGATTCCATCCAACCATCTCATCCACTGTTGTCCCCTTCTCCTCCTGCCCTCAAACTTTCCCAGCATCAGGGTCTTTCCAAATGAGTCATCTCTTTGCATCAGGTGGCGAAAGTATTGGAGTTTCAGCTTCAACATCAGTCCTTCAAATGAACACCCAGGACTGATCTCCTTTAGAATGGACTGGTTGGATCTCCTTGCAGTCCAAGGGACTCTCAAGAGTCTTCTCCAACACCACAGTTCAAAAGCATCAATTCTTCGGCGCTCAGCTTTCTTCACAGTCCAACTCCCACATCCATACATGACCACTGGAAAAACCATAACCTTACTAGACGGACCTTTGTCAGCAAAGTAATGTCTGCTTTTTAATATGCTGTCTAGGTTGGTCAGAACTTTCCTTCCAAGGAGTAAGCGTCTTTTAGTTTCATGGCTTCTGTCACCATCTGCAGTGATTTTGGAGGCCACAAAAGTAAAGTCTGCCACTGTTTCCATTGTTTCCCCATCTATTTGCCAGGAAGTGATGGGACCGGATGCTATCATCTTCGTTTTCTGAATGTTGAGCTTTAAGCCAACTTTTTCACTCTCCTCTTTCACTTTCATCAGGAAGCTCTAGTTCTTCTTCATTTTCTGCCATAAGTGTGGTGTCATCAGCGTATCTGAGGTTATTGATATTTCTCCCGGCACTCTTGTTTCCAGCTTGTGCTTCATCCAGTGGATAGTTTCTCATGAAGTACTTTGCATATACGTTAAATAAGCAGGGTGACAACATACAGCCTTGACTTACTCACTTCCCGATTTGGACCCAGCTCGTCATTGCATGTTCAGTTCTAACTGTTGCTTCGTGACCTGCATACAGATTTCTCAAGAGGCAGTTCAGGTGGTCTGGTATTCCCATCTCTTTCAAAATTTTCCGGTTTGCTGTGATCCACACAGTCAAAGGCTATGGCATAGTCAATAAAGCAGAAATAGATGTTTTTCTGGAACATTTTCAGATTTCCTTGGTTTTTACCTAATGTCCTTTTGCTGTCCCAGTATCCATCCAGGATACCATACTAAATCCAGTCATTCCATATTCTGCCTTGTTAGGTTCCTCTTTGCTGTGACAATTTTTTAGATTTCTTTTTTTTTTTTTTCTATTATTAAAAAATTTGTTCATTTTTTAATTGAAGGATAATTGCTCTACTAAATTTTGTTGTTTTCTGTCTAACCTCAACATGAATCATCCATAGGTATACTTATATCTCCTCCCTGTTGAACCTCCCTCCTATCTCTCTCGCCATATTATCCCTCTAGGTTGATACAGAGCCCCTGTTTGAGTTTTCTGAGCCATACAGCAAACTCCCTTTGGCTATCTTTGAGCATATGATAATTTAAGATTCCATGTTGCTCTTTCAATACATCTCACCTTTTCCTCCCCTCTCCCCATGTCCATAAGTCTATTCTCTATGTCTGTTTCTCCAATCAGTTCAGTTCAGTTCAGTTCAGTCGCTCAGTCGTGTCCGACTCTTTGCGACCCTGTGAAGTGCAGCACGCCAGGCCTCCCTGTCCATCACCAACTCCCGGAGTTCACCCAAACTCACGTCCATCGAGTCGGTGATGCCATCCAGCCATCTCATCCTCTGTCGTCCCCTTTTCCTCCTGCCCCCAATCCCTGGCAGCATCAGAGTCTTTTCCAATGAGTCAACTCTTCGCATGAGGTGGCCAAAGTACTGGAGTTTCAGCTTTAGCATCATTCCTTCCAAAGAACACCCAGGACTGATCTCTTTCAGAATGGACCGGTTGGATCTCCTTGCAGTCCATGGGACTCTCAATAGTCTTCTCCAACACCACAGTTCAAGAGCATCAATTCTTTGGCGCTCAGTTTTCTTCACAGTCCAACTCTCACACCTATACACGACCACCGGAAAAACCATGGCCTTGACTAGACGGACCTTTGTTGGCAAAGTAATGTCCCTGCTTTTGAGTATGCTATCTAGGTTGGTCATAAATTTCCTTCCAAGGAGTAAGCGTCTTTTAATTTCATGGCTGCAATCACCATCTGCAGTGATTTTGGAGCCCCCCAAAATAAAGTCTGCCACTGTTTCCACTGTTTCCCCATCTATTTCCCATGAAGTGATGGGACCAGATGGCATGATCTTCGTTTTCTGAATATTGAGCTTTAAGCCTACTTTTTCACTCTCCTCTTTCACTTTCATCAAGAGGCTTTTGAGTTCCTCTTCACTTTCTGCCATAAGGGTGGTGTCATCTGCATATCTGAGGATATTGATATTTCTCCCAGCAATCTTGATTCCAGCTTGTGCGTCTTCCAGCCCAGCATTTCTCGTGATGTACTCTGCATATAAGTTAAATAAGCATAAGCAGGGTGACAATACACAGCCTTGACGTACTCCTTTTCCTATTTGGAACCAGTCTGTTTCTCCATTGCTGCCCTGTAAATGAATTCTTCAGTACCATTTTTCTAGTTTCTGTATATATGCGTTAAAATATGATATTTCTCTTTCTCTTTCTGACTTACTTCACTCTATATAATAGGTTCTAGGTTCATCCACCACGTTAGAACTGACTCAAATGCGTTCCTTCTTATGGCTGTGTAATATTTCACCATGTATATGTCCACAACTTCTTCATGCATTCTTCTGTCAGTGGACATCTAGGTTGCTTCCATGTTCTAGCTGTTGTAAATAGTGCTGCAGTGAACAATGGGATACATGTGTCCCTTTCGATTTTGATTTCTTCAGGGTATATGCCTAGGAGTAGGATTGCTGGGTCATGTGGTGCTTTTATTCCTAGTTTCTTAAGGAATCTCCATACCGTCTTCCATAGTGGCTGTTATCAATTTTCATTCCGACCAACAGTGCAGGAGCTTTCCCTTTTCTCCACACCCTCTCCAGCATTTATTGTTTGCAGACTTTGAGGATGGCCATTGTGACTGGTATGAGGTGATATCTCATTGTGGCTTTGACTTGCATTTCTCTAATAATGAGCGATGTTGAGCATCTTTTCAGGTGTGTGTTGGTCATCTGTATGTCTTCTGTCGAGAAATGTCTGTTTAGGTCTTTTTCTCACTTTTTGATTGGGTTGTTTGTTTTCCTGATATTGAGTTATATGAGCTGCTTGTATATTTTGGAAATTAATCCTTTGTCAGTTGTTTCATTTGCTGTCATTTTCTCCCATTCTGAGGACTGTCTTTTCATCTTGCTTATCGTTTCCTTTGCTGTGCAAAAGATGCTAAGTTTAATCAGGTCCCACTGGTTTGCTTTGATTTTTGTTTCCATTACTCTAGGAAATGGGACATAGAGGATCTTGCTTTGATTTATGTCAACAAGTGTTCTGCCTATGTTCTCTTCTAAGAGTTTTATAGTTTCTGGTCTTACAGTTAGGTCTCTAATCCATTTTGAGTTTATCTTTGTGTATGGTGTTAGGAAGTGTTCTAATTTCATTCTTTTGCATGTAGCTGTCCAGTTTTCCCAGCACCACTTATTGAAGAGGCTATCTTTTCCCCATTGTATATTCTTGCCTCCTTTGTCAAAAATAAGGTACCTGTAGGTGCATGGATTTATTTCTGGGCTTTCTATCTTGTTCCCTTGGTCTATATTTCTGTTTTTGTTTTTTTTTTTTTTTGTGCCAGTACCATTCTGTCTTGATGACTGTACCTTTGTAGTATTATCTGAAGTCAGGAAGGTTGGTTCCTCCAGCTCCCTTGTTCTTTTTTAAGACTGCTTTGGCTATCTGGAGTCTTTTGTGTTTCCATATGAACTGTGAAAATTTTTGTTGTAGTTCTGTGAAAAATGCCATTGGTCATTTGATAGGTATTGCACTGAGTGTGTGGATTACATTTGGTAGTATAATCGTTTTCACAATATTGATTCTTCCATCCCAGGAACATGGAATATCTCTCCATCTGTTTCTGTTTGGTTTCTTTCATTAGTGTCTTATAATTTTCTGTGTACAGTTCTTTCATCTCCTTAGGTAAGTTTATTCCTATATACTTAATTCTTTTCATTGCAGTGGTGAATGGGATTGATTCCTTAATTGCTCTCTCTGATTTTTCATTGTTAGTATATGGAAATGCAAGTGATTTCTGTGTATTGATTTTGTATCCTGCAACTTTGCTAAATTCACTGATTAGCTCCAGTAATTTTCTGATAGTATCTTTAGGGTGTTTTATGTACAGTATCATGTCATCTGCAAACAGTGAGAACTTTACTTCTTCTTTTCTGATCTGGATTCCTTTTATTTCTGTTTCTTCGCTGATTGCTGTCACTAGGACTTCCAGAACTATGTTGAATAGTAGTGGTGAAAGTGGACACCCTTGTCTTGTTCCTGATCTTAGTGGGAATGCTTTCAGTTTTTCACCATTGAGACTAATGTTTGCTGTAGGCCAATCATATATGGCCTTTACTATGTTGAGGTAGGTTCCTTCTATGTCCATTTTTTGAAGAGTTTTAATCATAAATAGGTGCTGAATTTTGTCAAAGGCTTTTTCTGCATCAATTGAGATTATCATATGGTTTTTATCTTTCAATATGTTACTATGGTGTATCACATTGATTGATTTCCATATATTGAATCCTTGCATCCCTGGATTAAACCCAACTTGATCGTGGTGTATGAGCTTTTAGATGTGTTGCCGTCCAGCATTTACCAAAAAGTTTTCAGGAGCTTAGCTGAAGTGGTGGGATAGTGTAGTTTGTGTGTCATAGGAATCTCCTCAAAGGATGATGTCATCAGTGTGAGGTCCTAATTGTGTCCTAGAAAAAGTTAGAGCTGGTGAAAATGTTGCCTTCAAAGACTGTGTGAGATGGCAGGTGTGGACACTGGCCCCACTGAGTAGACAGGTGACGGTGTATCGTTTCCCTTTGAAGGTGAAGGTTCAGTGTAGCTGAGAAGTTGTTGAAATAGGCAGTGAAAACAGCATGCTAGCCAAATGTTTTGCTATGACTGAAAAGTATTTGCCAGTTATTTGTTGGAAGCAGTATTATCAACAAAATACATGGAGCCCTAGTGAGTGGGGCCATGACACCAAGGGTACAAGTTCACACTGAGGCCCTGTTCTTGCTTTACAGCTTTAAGATCAAGTAAAATTTGTTAAGTGCAGCAGAAGTTGGGATAATCACACCTTGCTCAGTAGGTTTCCTATAACAGGTTTCAATTTGTGAAGACCCTGCTTTCATTGAGATTGAATCTTTTAAAAAACAACTGAGGTGAAAAGTGTGATTGCATCTAAGGGAAAAAGGGCCATAGGGTCTCATATTTTAAAGGTGAGTATAGGGGCAAGGGCTGAATTTTATTACTCATTGAGTTAGATTCTCCACGTGCACTAGAGGCTACTTGGGGTAATGGAGGTTTTGGCACTGGGAAATGTAGGCAAGGCAGTAATTCCAGTGGTTAAGGTTAGGCATATCTGTTTCTATGTCACGTTCCTTTACTCCCTGGTTGTTTGTAGTAGCTTGCCCAAATGTGGGCCAGAAGAGGAACAGAAATTGATGAGGGGCAAAAACTCAATTGTCACACCTGAAAAGTGGGATCTGATTATTGCACAGAGCCACCACCCCTACATCACCCCTCTCCCTAGATGGGACCTCTGAAACACACAGAAACACCAAGTCCTTTTCCTTCTCACCAGTGGGATGAAGAGTTCAGGAAGCAATCTTCAGTCTGCAGTTCTCAGTCTTCACCCAGTCCTCAGTCCCAGTGTCTGGGTAAGTATGGACTGGCTGGTCTGGGCCCTAGACTGAAAGGACGCCTCCTCCCTCCCTCCTCACACACCGGACCCTTCCCTTTCTCCCCTCTCCATCATCAAAAACACACGCACACACATCTTTTTACTGCTTGTTGATACTTTAATCGTCAACATCTGAATACTTTGATCAGTCCAGAGGGGACCATCGTTGTATGTTTGATGTCTGCACAAACGACTATTCTGCCTTTGCTTTTCCTGGAGTTACAGCAGATGGCTCAGCATCTTGGGCTCCAGGTGGGCACAGGGGCTTACTTGCAGAATCGTCAGAAGTGTTGGAAGAATCCTCTGGGGGTTCTTCATCCGCCATTGGCCCACTTTCATTCTTCTTTTTATTCTGCGGGTGGTGGTAGAAGACTGGATTCGCCGACTTCTTCCCTTTCTTTTTCCGGCCCGGATTCCGCTGAAGGGTTGATTTTACCTTCCTCGTGGGCTTTCGTATCTGGTAAGAAAACAGAGTCATCCAGAAAGACATTAGTGGAGGAGGATGGGAAGAACTTTGAGAGAACGGGTGTGCATTGAGGAGGGGTTTGTGCCAGGCAAGCTGCGGCAGGGCGAGTCTTGGGTGGGGGATGAAGAGGAAGAACATGAGCAGGGTAATCTGACCTTCTGACTGTCCAAGCCATCGGACTGATCAGTGTTCTTTCTCTTCCTTTCGTTAGCACTTGAAGCTTGTTGCTGCAAATGGAAAGCGTCTATCTCGATTTCTGTTTCCTCCTCCTTCACTTCCTTAATTAGGTCTGCCATGTTGTAGCAACGGTGGCCTCCACCAAGGCGCCTGGCGTCTCTATATATACCGTCGCAGGACAATGGTGAGCCACAACTGTCCGTTTGATTGGTCAGCAAGAAATTTCTCCAGCCAATGGTAGCCCTGACACTGCTGACATCACAAAGCGCCGCTTGGGAACATCCATGGGGGCGGGGAGGGTGCAAAGGAGTCCAAGTGCTCTGGTTTGAGAAAAGAAGTGCTTTCGCAACAACCATTAAAGAGCCTTCCCAATTTGACTTTCCGGAAAACATTTCCTCATCTTGTCCAGTTCAGTTCTTGTGGTGTAGAAGTTAGGGAGCCAGTGTTCCTTCCAAACCATTTCTCATGGCCACCCCCATTCAGTGTTTAATTCTGTCATCTTCCGGATCTCATTACCTAGTATTTGGTGTGTTGTTTTTTTTTAAACAGTTTACTTTAGAAGTTTTAGATTTGCACGATAATTGTGAAGAGTGTTTTCATATACTCCACAACCAATTCTCTTGTTTACCATTGTACATTAGTATTGAACATTTGTTCAAATTAGTGAACCCACAGTGAAAGAGTATTATGAACTAAAGTCTGGACATTATCAGATTTCTTTCAGTACAGTTCAGTTCAGTCGCTCAGTTGTGTCCGACTCTTTGCGACCCCATGAACAGCACGCCAAGCCTCCCTGTCCATCACCAACTCCGGGAGTTTACCCAAACCTATATCCATTGAGTCGGTGATTCCATCCAACCATCTCATCCACTGTTGTCCCCTTCTCCTCCTGCCCTCAAACTTTCCCAGCATCAGGGTCTTTCCAAATGAGTCATCTCTTTGCATCAGGTGGCGAAAGTATTGGAGTTTCAGCTTCAACATCAGTCCTTCAAATGAACACCCAGGACTGATCTCCTTTAGAATGGACTGGTTGGATCTCCTTGCAGTCCAAGGGACTCTCAAGAGTCTTCTCCAACACCACAGTTCAAAAGCATCAATTCTTCGGCGCTCAGCTTTCTTCACAGTCCAACTCCCACATCCATACATGACCACTGGAAAAACCATAACCTTACTAGACGGACCTTTGTCAGCAAAGTAATGTCTGCTTTTTAATATGCTGTCTAGGTTGGTCAGAACTTTCCTTCCAAGGAGTAAGCGTCTTTTAGTTTCATGGCTTCTGTCACCATCTGCAGTGATTTTGGAGGCCACAAAAGTAAAGTCTGCCACTGTTTCCATTGTTTCCCCATCTATTTGCCAGGAAGTGATGGGACCGGATGCTATCATCTTCGTTTTCTGAATGTTGAGCTTTAAGCCAACTTTTTCACTCTCCTCTTTCACTTTCATCAGGAAGCTCTAGTTCTTCTTCATTTTCTGCCATAAGTGTGGTGTCATCAGCGTATCTGAGGTTATTGATATTTCTCCCGGCACTCTTGTTTCCAGCTTGTGCTTCATCCAGTGGATAGTTTCTCATGAAGTACTTTGCATATACGTTAAATAAGCAGGGTGACAACATACAGCCTTGACTTACTCACTTCCCGATTTGGACCCAGCTCGTCATTGCATGTTCAGTTCTAACTGTTGCTTCGTGACCTGCATACAGATTTCTCAAGAGGCAGTTCAGGTGGTCTGGTATTCCCATCTCTTTCAAAATTTTCCGGTTTGCTGTGATCCACACAGTCAAAGGCTATGGCATAGTCAATAAAGCAGAAATAGATGTTTTTCTGGAACATTTTCAGATTTCCTTGGTTTTTACCTAATGTCCTTTTGCTGTCCCAGTATCCATCCAGGATACCATACTAAATCCAGTCATTCCATATTCTGCCTTGTTAGGTTCCTCTTTGCTGTGACGATTTTTTAGATTTCTTTTTTTTTTTTTTCTATTATTAAAAAATTTGTTCATTTTTTAATTGAAGGATAATTGCTCTACTAAATTTTGTTGTTTTCTGTCTAACCTCAACATGAATCATCCATAGGTATACTTATATCTCCTCCCTGTTGAACCTCCCTCCTATCTCTCTCGCCATATTATCCCTCTAGGTTGATACAGAGCCCCTGTTTGAGTTTTCTGAGCCATACAGCAAACTCCCTTTGGCTATCTTTGAGCATATGATAATTTAAGATTCCATGTTGCTCTTTCAATACATCTCACCTTTTCCTCCCCTCTCCCCATGTCCATAAGTCTATTCTCTATGTCTGTTTCTCCAATCAGTTCAGTTCAGTTCAGTTCAGTCGCTCAGTCGTGTCCGACTCTTTGCGACCCTGTGAAGTGCAGCACGCCAGGCCTCCCTGTCCATCACCAACTCCCGGAGTTCACCCAAACTCACGTCCATCGAGTCGGTGATGCCATCCAGCCATCTCATCCTCTGTCGTCCCCTTTTCCTCCTGCCCCCAATCCCTGGCAGCATCAGAGTCTTTTCCAATGAGTCAACTCTTCGCATGAGGTGGCCAAAGTACTGGAGTTTCAGCTTTAGCATCATTCCTTCCAAAGAACACCCAGGACTGATCTCTTTCAGAATGGACCGGTTGGATCTCCTTGCAGTCCATGGGACTCTCAATAGTCTTCTCCAACACCACAGTTCAAGAGCATCAATTCTTTGGCGCTCAGTTTTCTTCACAGTCCAACTCTCACACCTATACACGACCACCGGAAAAACCATGGCCTTGACTAGACGGACCTTTGTTGGCAAAGTAATGTCCCTGCTTTTGAGTATGCTATCTAGGTTGGTCATAAATTTCCTTCCAAGGAGTAAGCGTCTTTTAATTTCATGGCTGCAATCACCATCTGCAGTGATTTTGGAGCCCCCCAAAATAAAGTCTGCCACTGTTTCCACTGTTTCCCCATCTATTTCCCATGAAGTGATGGGACCAGATGGCATGATCTTCGTTTTCTGAATATTGAGCTTTAAGCCTACTTTTTCACTCTCCTCTTTCACTTTCATCAAGAGGCTTTTGAGTTCCTCTTCACTTTCTGCCATAAGGGTGGTGTCATCTGCATATCTGAGGATATTGATATTTCTCCCAGCAATCTTGATTCCAGCTTGTGCGTCTTCCAGCCCAGCATTTCTCGTGATGTACTCTGCATATAAGTTAAATAAGCATAAGCAGGGTGACAATACACAGCCTTGACGTACTCCTTTTCCTATTTGGAACCAGTCTGTTTCTCCATTGCTGCCCTGTAAATGAATTCTTCAGTACCATTTTTCTAGTTTCTGTATATATGCGTTAAAATATGATATTTCTCTTTCTCTTTCTGACTTACTTCACTCTATATAATAGGTTCTAGGTTCATCCACCACGTTAGAACTGACTCAAATGCGTTCCTTCTTATGGCTGTGTAATATTTCACCATGTATATGTCCACAACTTCTTCATGCATTCTTCTGTCAGTGGACATCTAGGTTGCTTCCATGTTCTAGCTGTTGTAAATAGTGCTGCAGTGAACAATGGGATACATGTGTCCCTTTCGATTTTGATTTCTTCAGGGTATATGCCTAGGAGTAGGATTGCTGGGTCATGTGGTGCTTTTATTCCTAGTTTCTTAAGGAATCTCCATACCGTCTTCCATAGTGGCTGTTATCAATTTTCATTCCGACCAACAGTGCAGGAGCTTTCCCTTTTCTCCACACCCTCTCCAGCATTTATTGTTTGCAGACTTTGAGGATGGCCATTGTGACTGGTATGAGGTGATATCTCATTGTGGCTTTGACTTGCATTTCTCTAATAATGAGCGATGTTGAGCATCTTTTCAGGTGTGTGTTGGTCATCTGTATGTCTTCTGTCGAGAAATGTCTGTTTAGGTCTTTTTCTCACTTTTTGATTGGGTTGTTTGTTTTCCTGATATTGAGTTATATGAGCTGCTTGTATATTTTGGAAATTAATCCTTTGTCAGTTGTTTCATTTGCTGTCATTTTCTCCCATTCTGAGGACTGTCTTTTCATCTTGCTTATCGTTTCCTTTGCTGTGCAAAAGATGCTAAGTTTAATCAGGTCCCACTGGTTTGCTTTGATTTTTGTTTCCATTACTCTAGGAAATGGGACATAGAGGATCTTGCTTTGATTTATGTCAACAAGTGTTCTGCCTATGTTCTCTTCTAAGAGTTTTATAGTTTCTGGTCTTACAGTTAGGTCTCTAATCCATTTTGAGTTTATCTTTGTGTATGGTGTTAGGAAGTGTTCTAATTTCATTCTTTTGCATGTAGCTGTCCAGTTTTCCCAGCACCACTTATTGAAGAGGCTATCTTTTCCCCATTGTATATTCTTGCCTCCTTTGTCAAAAATAAGGTACCTGTAGGTGCATGGATTTATTTCTGGGCTTTCTATCTTGTTCCCTTGGTCTATATTTCTGTTTTTGTTTTTTTTTTTTTTTGTGCCAGTACCATTCTGTCTTGATGACTGTACCTTTGTAGTATTATCTGAAGTCAGGAAGGTTGGTTCCTCCAGCTCCCTTGTTCTTTTTTAAGACTGCTTTGGCTATCTGGAGTCTTTTGTGTTTCCATATGAACTGTGAAAATTTTTGTTGTAGTTCTGTGAAAAATGCCATTGGTCATTTGATAGGTATTGCACTGAGTGTGTGGATTACATTTGGTAGTATAATCGTTTTCACAATATTGATTCTTCCATCCCAGGAACATGGAATATCTCTCCATCTGTTTCTGTTTGGTTTCTTTCATTAGTGTCTTATAATTTTCTGTGTACAGTTCTTTCATCTCCTTAGGTAAGTTTATTCCTATATACTTAATTCTTTTCATTGCAGTGGTGAATGGGATTGATTCCTTAATTGCTCTCTCTGATTTTTCATTGTTAGTATATGGAAATGCAAGTGATTTCTGTGTATTGATTTTGTATCCTGCAACTTTGCTAAATTCACTGATTAGCTCCAGTAATTTTCTGATAGTATCTTTAGGGTGTTTTATGTACAGTATCATGTCATCTGCAAACAGTGAGAACTTTACTTCTTCTTTTCTGATCTGGATTCCTTTTATTTCTGTTTCTTCGCTGATTGCTGTCACTAGGACTTCCAGAACTATGTTGAATAGTAGTGGTGAAAGTGGACACCCTTGTCTTGTTCCTGATCTTAGTGGGAATGCTTTCAGTTTTTCACCATTGAGACTAATGTTTGCTGTAGGCCAATCATATATGGCCTTTACTATGTTGAGGTAGGTTCCTTCTATGTCCATTTTTTGAAGAGTTTTAATCATAAATAGGTGCTGAATTTTGTCAAAGGCTTTTTCTGCATCAATTGAGATTATCATATGGTTTTTATCTTTCAATATGTTACTATGGTGTATCACATTGATTGATTTCCATATATTGAATCCTTGCATCCCTGGATTAAACCCAACTTGATCGTGGTGTATGAGCTTTTAGATGTGTTGCCGTCCAGCATTTACCAAAAAGTTTTCAGGAGCTTAGCTGAAGTGGTGGGATAGTGTAGTTTGTGTGTCATAGGAATCTCCTCAAAGGATGATGTCATCAGTGTGAGGTCCTAATTGTGTCCTAGAAAAAGTTAGAGCTGGTGAAAATGTTGCCTTCAAAGACTGTGTGAGATGGCAGGTGTGGACACTGGCCCCACTGAGTAGACAGGTGACGGTGTATCGTTTCCCTTTGAAGGTGAAGGTTCAGTGTAGCTGAGAAGTTGTTGAAATAGGCAGTGAAAACAGCATGCTAGCCAAATGTTTTGCTATGACTGAAAAGTATTTGCCAGTTATTTGTTGGAAGCAGTATTATCAACAAAATACATGGAGCCCTAGTGAGTGGGGCCATGACACCAAGGGTACAAGTTCACACTGAGGCCCTGTTCTTGCTTTACAGCTTTAAGATCAAGTAAAATTTGTTAAGTGCAGCAGAAGTTGGGATAATCACACCTTGCTCAGTAGGTTTCCTATAACAGGTTTCAATTTGTGAAGACCCTGCTTTCATTGAGATTGAATCTTTTAAAAAACAACTGAGGTGAAAAGTGTGATTGCATCTAAGGGAAAAAGGGCCATAGGGTCTCATATTTTAAAGGTGAGTATAGGGGCAAGGGCTGAATTTTATTACTCATTGAGTTAGATTCTCCACGTGCACTAGAGGCTACTTGGGGTAATGGAGGTTTTGGCACTGGGAAATGTAGGCAAGGCAGTAATTCCAGTGGTTAAGGTTAGGCATATCTGTTTCTATGTCACGTTCCTTTACTCCCTGGTTGTTTGTAGTAGCTTGCCCAAATGTGGGCCAGAAGAGGAACAGAAATTGATGAGGGGCAAAAACTCAATTGTCACACCTGAAAAGTGGGATCTGATTATTGCACAGAGCCACCACCCCTACATCACCCCTCTCCCTAGATGGGACCTCTGAAACACACAGAAACACCAAGTCCTTTTCCTTCTCACCAGTGGGATGAAGAGTTCAGGAAGCAATCTTCAGTCTGCAGTTCTCAGTCTTCACCCAGTCCTCAGTCCCAGTGTCTGGGTAAGTATGGACTGGCTGGTCTGGGCCCTAGACTGAAAGGACGCCTCCTCCCTCCCTCCTCACACACCGGACCCTTCCCTTTCTCCCCTCTCCATCATCAAAAACACACGCACACACATCTTTTTACTGCTTGTTGATACTTTAATCGTCAACATCTGAATACTTTGATCAGTCCAGAGGGGACCATCGTTGTATGTTTGATGTCTGCACAAACGACTATTCTGCCTTTGCTTTTCCTGGAGTTACAGCAGATGGCTCAGCATCTTGGGCTCCAGGTGGGCACAGGGGCTTACTTGCAGAATCGTCAGAAGTGTTGGAAGAATCCTCTGGGGGTTCTTCATCCGCCATTGGCCCACTTTCATTCTTCTTTTTATTCTGCGGGTGGTGGTAGAAGACTGGATTCGCCGACTTCTTCCCTTTCTTTTTCCGGCCCGGATTCCGCTGAAGGGTTGATTTTACCTTCCTCGTGGGCTTTCGTATCTGGTAAGAAAACAGAGTCATCCAGAAAGACATTAGTGGAGGAGGATGGGAAGAACTTTGAGAGAACGGGTGTGCATTGAGGAGGGGTTTGTGCCAGGCAAGCTGCGGCAGGGCGAGTCTTGGGTGGGGGATGAAGAGGAAGAACATGAGCAGGGTAATCTGACCTTCTGACTGTCCAAGCCATCGGACTGATCAGTGTTCTTTCTCTTCCTTTCGTTAGCACTTGAAGCTTGTTGCTGCAAATGGAAAGCGTCTATCTCGATTTCTGTTTCCTCCTCCTTCACTTCCTTAATTAGGTCTGCCATGTTGTAGCAACGGTGGCCTCCACCAAGGCGCCTGGCGTCTCTATATATACCGTCGCAGGACAATGGTGAGCCACAACTGTCCGTTTGATTGGTCAGCAAGAAATTTCTCCAGCCAATGGTAGCCCTGACACTGCTGACATCACAAAGCGCCGCTTGGGAACATCCATGGGGGCGGGGAGGGTGCAAAGGAGTCCAAGTGCTCTGGTTTGAGAAAAGAAGTGCTTTCGCAACAACCATTAAAGAGCCTTCCCAATTTGACTTTCCGGAAAACATTTCCTCATCTTGTCCAGTTCAGTTCTTGTGGTGTAGAAGTTAGGGAGCCAGTGTTCCTTGCAAACCATTTCTCATGGCCACCCCCATTCAGTGTTTAATTCTGTCATCTTCCGGATCTCATTACCTAGTATTTGGTGTGTTGTTTTTTTTTTAAACAGTTTACTTTAGAAGTTTTAGATTTGCACGATAATTGTGAAGAGTGTTTTCATATACTCCACAACCAATTCTCTTGTTTACCATTGTACATTAGTATTGAACATTTGTTCAAATTAGTGAACCCACAGTGAAAGAGTATTATGAACTAAAGTCTGGACATTATCAGATTTCTTTCAGTACAGTTCAGTTCAGTCGCTCAGTTGTGTCCGACTCTTTGCGACCCCATGAACAGCACGCCAAGCCTCCCTGTCCATCACCAACTCCGGGAGTTTACCCAAACCTATATCCATTGAGTCGGTGATTCCATCCAACCATCTCATCCACTGTTGTCCCCTTCTCCTCCTGCCCTCAAACTTTCCCAGCATCAGGGTCTTTCCAAATGAGTCATCTCTTTGCATCAGGTGGCGAAAGTATTGGAGTTTCAGCTTCAACATCAGTCCTTCAAATGAACACCCAGGACTGATCTCCTTTAGAATGGACTGGTTGGATCTCCTTGCAGTCCAAGGGACTCTCAAGAGTCTTCTCCAACACCACAGTTCAAAAGCATCAATTCTTCGGCGCTCAGCTTTCTTCACAGTCCAACTCCCACATCCATACATGACCACTGGAAAAACCATAACCTTACTAGACGGACCTTTGTCAGCAAAGTAATGTCTGCTTTTTAATATGCTGTCTAGGTTGGTCAGAACTTTCCTTCCAAGGAGTAAGCGTCTTTTAGTTTCATGGCTTCTGTCACCATCTGCAGTGATTTTGGAGGCCACAAAAGTAAAGTCTGCCACTGTTTCCATTGTTTCCCCATCTATTTGCCAGGAAGTGATGGGACCGGATGCTATCATCTTCGTTTTCTGAATGTTGAGCTTTAAGCCAACTTTTTCACTCTCCTCTTTCACTTTCATCAGGAAGCTCTAGTTCTTCTTCATTTTCTGCCATAAGTGTGGTGTCATCAGCGTATCTGAGGTTATTGATATTTCTCCCGGCACTCTTGTTTCCAGCTTGTGCTTCATCCAGTGGATAGTTTCTCATGAAGTACTTTGCATATACGTTAAATAAGCAGGGTGACAACATACAGCCTTGACTTACTCACTTCCCGATTTGGACCCAGCTCGTCATTGCATGTTCAGTTCTAACTGTTGCTTCGTGACCTGCATACAGATTTCTCAAGAGGCAGTTCAGGTGGTCTGGTATTCCCATCTCTTTCAAAATTTTCCGGTTTGCTGTGATCCACACAGTCAAAGGCTATGGCATAGTCAATAAAGCAGAAATAGATGTTTTTCTGGAACATTTTCAGATTTCCTTGGTTTTTACCTAATGTCCTTTTGCTGTCCCAGTATCCATCCAGGATACCATACTAAATCCAGTCATTCCATATTCTGCCTTGTTAGGTTCCTCTTTGCTGTGACGATTTTTTCGATTTCTTTTTTTTTTTTTTCTATTATTAAAAATTTTGTTCATTTTTTAATTGAAGGATAATTGCTCTACTAAATTTTGTTGTTTTCTGTCTAACCTCAACATGAATCATCCATAGGTATACTTATATCTCCTCCCTGTTGAACCTCCCTCCTATCTCTCTCGCCATATTATCCCTCTAGGTTGATACAGAGCCCCTGTTTGAGTTTTCTGAGCCATACAGCAAACTCCCTTTGGCTATCTTTGAGCATATGATAATTTAAGATTCCATGTTGCTCTTTCAATACATCTCACCTTTTCCTCCCCTCTCCCCATGTCCATAAGTCTATTCTCTATGTCTGTTTCTCCAATCAGTTCAGTTCAGTTCAGTTCAGTCGCTCAGTCGTGTCCGACTCTTTGCGACCCTGTGAAGTGCAGCACGCCAGGCCTCCCTGTCCATCACCAACTCCCGGAGTTCACCCAAACTCACGTCCATCGAGTCGGTGATGCCATCCAGCCATCTCATCCTCTGTCGTCCCCTTTTCCTCCTGCCCCCAATCCCTGGCAGCATCAGAGTCTTTTCCAATGAGTCAACTCTTCGCATGAGGTGGCCAAAGTACTGGAGTTTCAGCTTTAGCATCATTCCTTCCAAAGAACACCCAGGACTGATCTCTTTCAGAATGGACCGGTTGGATCTCCTTGCAGTCCATGGGACTCTCAATAGTCTTCTCCAACACCACAGTTCAAGAGCATCAATTCTTTGGCGCTCAGTTTTCTTCACAGTCCAACTCTCACACCTATACACGACCACCGGAAAAACCATGGCCTTGACTAGACGGACCTTTGTTGGCAAAGTAATGTCCCTGCTTTTGAGTATGCTATCTAGGTTGGTCATAAATTTCCTTCCAAGGAGTAAGCGTCTTTTAATTTCATGGCTGCAATCACCATCTGCAGTGATTTTGGAGCCCCCCAAAATAAAGTCTGCCACTGTTTTCCACTGTTTCCCCATCTATTTCCCATGAAGTGATGGGACCAGATGGCATGATCTTCGTTTTCTGAATATTGAGCTTTAAGCCTACTTTTTCACTCTCCTCTTTCACTTTCATCAAGAGGCTTTTGAGTTCCTCTTCACTTTCTGCCATAAGGGTGGTGTCATCTGCATATCTGAGGATATTGATATTTCTCCCAGCAATCTTGATTCCAGCTTGTGCGTCTTCCAGCCCAGCATTTCTCGTGATGTACTCTGCATATAAGTTAAATAAGCATAAGCAGGGTGACAATACACAGCCTTGACGTACTCCTTTTCCTATTTGGAACCAGTCTGTTTCTCCATTGCTGCCCTGTAAATGAATTCTTCAGTACCATTTTTCTAGTTTCTGTATATATGCGTTAAAATATGATATTTCTCTTTCTCTTTCTGACTTACTTCACTCTATATAATAGGTTCTAGGTTCATCCACCACGTTAGAACTGACTCAAATGCGTTCCTTCTTATGGCTGTGTAATATTTCACCATGTATATGTCCACAACTTCTTCATGCATTCTTCTGTCAGTGGACATCTAGGTTGCTTCCATGTTCTAGCTGTTGTAAATAGTGCTGCAGTGAACAATGGGATACATGTGTCCCTTTCGATTTTGATTTCTTCAGGGTATATGCCTAGGAGTAGGATTGCTGGGTCATGTGGTGCTTTTATTCCTAGTTTCTTAAGGAATCTCCATACCGTCTTCCATAGTGGCTGTTATCAATTTTCATTCCGACCAACAGTGCAGGAGCTTTCCCTTTTCTCCACACCCTCTCCAGCATTTATTGTTTGCAGACTTTGAGGATGGCCATTGTGACTGGTATGAGGTGATATCTCATTGTGGCTTTGACTTGCATTTCTCTAATAATGAGCGATGTTGAGCATCTTTTCAGGTGTGTGTTGGTCATCTGTATGTCTTCTGTCGAGAAATGTCTGTTTAGGTCTTTTTCTCACTTTTTGATTGGGTTGTTTGTTTTCCTGATATTGAGTTATATGAGCTGCTTGTATATTTTGGAAATTAATCCTTTGTCAGTTGTTTCATTTGCTGTCATTTTCTCCCATTCTGAGGACTGTCTTTTCATCTTGCTTATCGTTTCCTTTGCTGTGCAAAAGATGCTAAGTTTAATCAGGTCCCACTGGTTTGCTTTGATTTTTGTTTCCATTACTCTAGGAAATGGGACATAGAGGATCTTGCTTTGATTTATGTCAACAAGTGTTCTGCCTATGTTCTCTTCTAAGAGTTTTATAGTTTCTGGTCTTACAGTTAGGTCTCTAATCCATTTTGAGTTTATCTTTGTGTATGGTGTTAGGAAGTGTTCTAATTTCATTCTTTTGCATGTAGCTGTCCAGTTTTCCCAGCACCACTTATTGAAGAGGCTATCTTTTCCCCATTGTATATTCTTGCCTCCTTTGTCAAAAATAAGGTACCTGTAGGTGCATGGATTTATTTCTGGGCTTTCTATCTTGTTCCCTTGGTCTATATTTCTGTTTTTGTTTTTTTTTTTTTTTGTGCCAGTACCATTCTGTCTTGATGACTGTACCTTTGTAGTATTATCTGAAGTCAGGAAGGTTGGTTCCTCCAGCTCCCTTGTTCTTTTTTAAGACTGCTTTGGCTATCTGGAGTCTTTTGTGTTTCCATATGAACTGTGAAAATTTTTGTTGTAGTTCTGTGAAAAATGCCATTGGTCATTTGATAGGTATTGCACTGAGTGTGTGGATTACATTTGGTAGTATAATCGTTTTCACAATATTGATTCTTCCATCCCAGGAACATGGAATATCTCTCCATCTGTTTCTGTTTGGTTTCTTTCATTAGTGTCTTATAATTTTCTGTGTACAGTTCTTTCATCTCCTTAGGTAAGTTTATTCCTATATACTTAATTCTTTTCATTGCAGTGGTGAATGGGATTGATTCCTTAATTGCTCTCTCTGATTTTTCATTGTTAGTATATGGAAATGCAAGTGATTTCTGTGTATTGATTTTGTATCCTGCAACTTTGCTAAATTCACTGATTAGCTCCAGTAATTTTCTGATAGTATCTTTAGGGTGTTTTATGTACAGTATCATGTCATCTGCAAACAGTGAGAACTTTACTTCTTCTTTTCTGATCTGGATTCCTTTTATTTCTGTTTCTTCGCTGATTGCTGTCACTAGGACTTCCAGAACTATGTTGAATAGTAGTGGTGAAAGTGGACACCCTTGTCTTGTTCCTGATCTTAGTGGGAATGCTTTCAGTTTTTCACCATTGAGACTAATGTTTGCTGTAGGCCAATCATATATGGCCTTTACTATGTTGAGGTAGGTTCCTTCTATGTCCATTTTTTGAAGAGTTTTAATCATAAATAGGTGCTGAATTTTGTCAAAGGCTTTTTCTGCATCAATTGAGATTATCATATGGTTTTTATCTTTCAATATGTTACTATGGTGTATCACATTGATTGATTTCCATATATTGAATCCTTGCATCCCTGGATTAAACCCAACTTGATCGTGGTGTATGAGCTTTTAGATGTGTTGCCGTCCAGCATTTACCAAAAAGTTTTCAGGAGCTTAGCTGAAGTGGTGGGATAGTGTAGTTTGTGTGTCATAGGAATCTCCTCAAAGGATGATGTCATCAGTGTGAGGTCCTAATTGTGTCCTAGAAAAAGTTAGAGCTGGTGAAAATGTTGCCTTCAAAGACTGTGTGAGATGGCAGGTGTGGACACTGGCCCCACTGAGTAGACAGGTGACGGTGTATCGTTTCCCTTTGAAGGTGAAGGTTCAGTGTAGCTGAGAAGTTGTTGAAATAGGCAGTGAAAACAGCATGCTAGCCAAATGTTTTGCTATGACTGAAAAGTATTTGCCAGTTATTTGTTGGAAGCAGTATTATCAACAAAATACATGGAGCCCTAGTGAGTGGGGCCATGACACCAAGGGTACAAGTTCACACTGAGGCCCTGTTCTTGCTTTACAGCTTTAAGATCAAGTAAAATTTGTTAAGTGCAGCAGAAGTTGGGATAATCACACCTTGCTCAGTAGGTTTCCTATAACAGGTTTCAATTTGTGAAGACCCTGCTTTCATTGAGATTGAATCTTTTAAAAAACAACTGAGGTGAAAAGTGTGATTGCATCTAAGGGAAAAAGGGCCATAGGGTCTCATATTTTAAAGGTGAGTATAGGGGCAAGGGCTGAATTTTATTACTCATTGAGTTAGATTCTCCACGTGCACTAGAGGCTACTTGGGGTAATGGAGGTTTTGGCACTGGGAAATGTAGGCAAGGCAGTAATTCCAGTGGTTAAGGTTAGGCATATCTGTTTCTATGTCACGTTCCTTTACTCCCTGGTTGTTTGTAGTAGCTTGCCCAAATGTGGGCCAGAAGAGGAACAGAAATTGATGAGGGGCAAAAACTCAATTGTCACACCTGAAAAGTGGGATCTGATTATTGCACAGAGCCACCACCCCTACATCACCCCTCTCCCTAGATGGGACCTCTGAAACACACAGAAACACCAAGTCCTTTTCCTTCTCACCAGTGGGATGAAGAGTTCAGGAAGCAATCTTCAGTCTGCAGTTCTCAGTCTTCGCCCAGTCCTCAGTCCCAGTGTCTGGGTAAGTATGGACTGGCTGGTCTGGGCCCTAGACTGAAAGGACGCCTCCTCCCTCCCTCCTCACACACCGGACCCTTCCCTTTCTCCCCTCTCCATCATCAAAAACACACGCACACACATCTTTTTACTGCTTGTTGATACTTTAATCGTCAACATCTGAATACTTTGATCAGTCCAGAGGGGACCATCGTTGTATGTTTGATGTCTGCACAAACGACTATTCTGCCTTTGCTTTTCCTGGAGTTACAGCAGATGGCTCAGCATCTTGGGCTCCAGGTGGGCACAGGGGCTTACTTGCAGAATCGTCAGAAGTGTTGGAAGAATCCTCTGGGGGTTCTTCATCCGCCATTGGCCCACTTTCATTCTTCTTTTTATTCTGCGGGTGGTGGTAGAAGACTGGATTCGCCGACTTCTTCCCTTTCTTTTTCCGGCCCGGATTCCGCTGAAGGGTTGATTTTACCTTCCTCGTGGGCTTTCGTATCTGGTAAGAAAACAGAGTCATCCAGAAAGACATTAGTGGAGGAGGATGGGAAGAACTTTGAGAGAACGGGTGTGCATTGAGGAGGGGTTTGTGCCAGGCAAGCTGCGGCAGGGCGAGTCTTGGGTGGGGGATGAAGAGGAAGAACATGAGCAGGGTAATCTGACCTTCTGACTGTCCAAGCCATCGGACTGATCAGTGTTCTTTCTCTTCCTTTCGTTAGCACTTGAAGCTTGTTGCTGCAAATGGAAAGCGTCTATCTCGATTTCTGTTTCCTCCTCCTTCACTTCCTTAATTAGGTCTGCCATGTTGTAGCAACGGTGGCCTCCACCAAGGCGCCTGGCGTCTCTATATATACCGTCGCAGGACAATGGTGAGCCACAACTGTCCGTTTGATTGGTCAGCAAGAAATTTCTCCAGCCAATGGTAGCCCTGACACTGCTGACATCACAAAGCGCCGCTTGGGAACATCCATGGGGGCGGGGAGGGTGCAAAGGAGTCCAAGTGCTCTGGTTTGAGAAAAGAAGTGCTTTCGCAACAACCATTAAAGAGCCTTCCCAATTTGACTTTCCGGAAAACATTTCCTCATCTTGTCCAGTTCAGTTCTTGTGGTGTAGAAGTTAGGGAGCCAGTGTTCCTTCCAAACCATTTCTCATGGCCACCCCCATTCAGTGTTTAATTCTGTCATCTTCCGGATCTCATTACCTAGTATTTGGTGTGTTGTTTTTTTTTAAACAGTTTACTTTAGAAGTTTTAGATTTGCACGATAATTGTGAAGAGTGTTTTCATATACTCCACAACCAATTCTCTTGTTTACCATTGTACATTAGTATTGAACATTTGTTCAAATTAGTGAACCCACAGTGAAAGAGTATTATGAACTAAAGTCTGGACATTATCAGATTTCTTTCAGTACAGTTCAGTTCAGTCGCTCAGTTGTGTCCGACTCTTTGCGACCCCATGAACAGCACGCCAAGCCTCCCTGTCCATCACCAACTCCGGGAGTTTACCCAAACCTATATCCATTGAGTCGGTGATTCCATCCAACCATCTCATCCACTGTTGTCCCCTTCTCCTCCTGCCCTCAAACTTTCCCAGCATCAGGGTCTTTCCAAATGAGTCATCTCTTTGCATCAGGTGGCGAAAGTATTGGAGTTTCAGCTTCAACATCAGTCCTTCAAATGAACACCCAGGACTGATCTCCTTTAGAATGGACTGGTTGGATCTCCTTGCAGTCCAAGGGACTCTCAAGAGTCTTCTCCAACACCACAGTTCAAAAGCATCAATTCTTCGGCGCTCAGCTTTCTTCACAGTCCAACTCCCACATCCATACATGACCACTGGAAAAACCATAACCTTACTAGACGGACCTTTGTCAGCAAAGTAATGTCTGCTTTTTAATATGCTGTCTAGGTTGGTCAGAACTTTCCTTCCAAGGAGTAAGCGTCTTTTAGTTTCATGGCTTCTGTCACCATCTGCAGTGATTTTGGAGGCCACAAAAGTAAAGTCTGCCACTGTTTCCATTGTTTCCCCATCTATTTGCCAGGAAGTGATGGGACCGGATGCTATCATCTTCGTTTTCTGAATGTTGAGCTTTAAGCCAACTTTTTCACTCTCCTCTTTCACTTTCATCAGGAAGCTCTAGTTCTTCTTCATTTTCTGCCATAAGTGTGGTGTCATCAGCGTATCTGAGGTTATTGATATTTCTCCCGGCACTCTTGTTTCCAGCTTGTGCTTCATCCAGTGGATAGTTTCTCATGAAGTACTTTGCATATACGTTAAATAAGCAGGGTGACAACATACAGCCTTGACTTACTCACTTCCCGATTTGGACCCAGCTCGTCATTGCATGTTCAGTTCTAACTGTTGCTTCGTGACCTGCATACAGATTTCTCAAGAGGCAGTTCAGGTGGTCTGGTATTCCCATCTCTTTCAAAATTTTCCGGTTTGCTGTGATCCACACAGTCAAAGGCTATGGCATAGTCAATAAAGCAGAAATAGATGTTTTTCTGGAACATTTTCAGATTTCCTTGGTTTTTACCTAATGTCCTTTTGCTGTCCCAGTATCCATCCAGGATACCATACTAAATCCAGTCATTCCATATTCTGCCTTGTTAGGTTCCTCTTTGCTGTGACAATTTTTTAGATTTCTTTTTTTTTTTTTTCTATTATTAAAAAATTTGTTCATTTTTTAATTGAAGGATAATTGCTCTACTAAATTTTGTTGTTTTCTGTCTAACCTCAACATGAATCATCCATAGGTATACTTATATCTCCTCCCTGTTGAACCTCCCTCCTATCTCTCTCGCCATATTATCCCTCTAGGTTGATACAGAGCCCCTGTTTGAGTTTTCTGAGCCATACAGCAAACTCCCTTTGGCTATCTTTGAGCATATGATAATTTAAGATTCCATGTTGCTCTTTCAATACATCTCACCTTTTCCTCCCCTCTCCCCATGTCCATAAGTCTATTCTCTATGTCTGTTTCTCCAATCAGTTCAGTTCAGTTCAGTTCAGTCGCTCAGTCGTGTCCGACTCTTTGCGACCCTGTGAAGTGCAGCACGCCAGGCCTCCCTGTCCATCACCAACTCCCGGAGTTCACCCAAACTCACGTCCATCGAGTCGGTGATGCCATCCAGCCATCTCATCCTCTGTCGTCCCCTTTTCCTCCTGCCCCCAATCCCTGGCAGCATCAGAGTCTTTTCCAATGAGTCAACTCTTCGCATGAGGTGGCCAAAGTACTGGAGTTTCAGCTTTAGCATCATTCCTTCCAAAGAACACCCAGGACTGATCTCTTTCAGAATGGACCGGTTGGATCTCCTTGCAGTCCATGGGACTCTCAATAGTCTTCTCCAACACCACAGTTCAAGAGCATCAATTCTTTGGCGCTCAGTTTTCTTCACAGTCCAACTCTCACACCTATACACGACCACCGGAAAAACCATGGCCTTGACTAGACGGACCTTTGTTGGCAAAGTAATGTCCCTGCTTTTGAGTATGCTATCTAGGTTGGTCATAAATTTCCTTCCAAGGAGTAAGCGTCTTTTAATTTCATGGCTGCAATCACCATCTGCAGTGATTTTGGAGCCCCCCAAAATAAAGTCTGCCACTGTTTTCCACTGTTTCCCCATCTATTTCCCATGAAGTGATGGGACCAGATGGCATGATCTTCGTTTTCTGAATATTGAGCTTTAAGCCTACTTTTTCACTCTCCTCTTTCACTTTCATCAAGAGGCTTTTGAGTTCCTCTTCACTTTCTGCCATAAGGGTGGTGTCATCTGCATATCTGAGGATATTGATATTTCTCCCAGCAATCTTGATTCCAGCTTGTGCGTCTTCCAGCCCAGCATTTCTCGTGATGTACTCTGCATATAAGTTAAATAAGCATAAGCAGGGTGACAATACACAGCCTTGACGTACTCCTTTTCCTATTTGGAACCAGTCTGTTTCTCCATTGCTGCCCTGTAAATGAATTCTTCAGTACCATTTTTCTAGTTTCTGTATATATGCGTTAAAATATGATATTTCTCTTTCTCTTTCTGACTTACTTCACTCTATATAATAGGTTCTAGGTTCATCCACCACGTTAGAACTGACTCAAATGCGTTCCTTCTTATGGCTGTGTAATATTTCACCATGTATATGTCCACAACTTCTTCATGCATTCTTCTGTCAGTGGACATCTAGGTTGCTTCCATGTTCTAGCTGTTGTAAATAGTGCTGCAGTGAACAATGGGATACATGTGTCCCTTTCGATTTTGATTTCTTCAGGGTATATGCCTAGGAGTAGGATTGCTGGGTCATGTGGTGCTTTTATTCCTAGTTTCTTAAGGAATCTCCATACCGTCTTCCATAGTGGCTGTTATCAATTTTCATTCCGACCAACAGTGCAGGAGCTTTCCCTTTTCTCCACACCCTCTCCAGCATTTATTGTTTGCAGACTTTGAGGATGGCCATTGTGACTGGTATGAGGTGATATCTCATTGTGGCTTTGACTTGCATTTCTCTAATAATGAGCGATGTTGAGCATCTTTTCAGGTGTGTGTTGGTCATCTGTATGTCTTCTGTCGAGAAATGTCTGTTTAGGTCTTTTTCTCACTTTTTGATTGGGTTGTTTGTTTTCCTGATATTGAGTTATATGAGCTGCTTGTATATTTTGGAAATTAATCCTTTGTCAGTTGTTTCATTTGCTGTCATTTTCTCCCATTCTGAGGACTGTCTTTTCATCTTGCTTATCGTTTCCTTTGCTGTGCAAAAGATGCTAAGTTTAATCAGGTCCCACTGGTTTGCTTTGATTTTTGTTTCCATTACTCTAGGAAATGGGACATAGAGGATCTTGCTTTGATTTATGTCAACAAGTGTTCTGCCTATGTTCTCTTCTAAGAGTTTTATAGTTTCTGGTCTTACAGTTAGGTCTCTAATCCATTTTGAGTTTATCTTTGTGTATGGTGTTAGGAAGTGTTCTAATTTCATTCTTTTGCATGTAGCTGTCCAGTTTTCCCAGCACCACTTATTGAAGAGGCTATCTTTTCCCCATTGTATATTCTTGCCTCCTTTGTCAAAAATAAGGTACCTGTAGGTGCATGGATTTATTTCTGGGCTTTCTATCTTGTTCCCTTGGTCTATATTTCTGTTTTTGTTTTTTTTTTTTTTTGTGCCAGTACCATTCTGTCTTGATGACTGTACCTTTGTAGTATTATCTGAAGTCAGGAAGGTTGGTTCCTCCAGCTCCCTTGTTCTTTTTTAAGACTGCTTTGGCTATCTGGAGTCTTTTGTGTTTCCATATGAACTGTGAAAATTTTTGTTGTAGTTCTGTGAAAAATGCCATTGGTCATTTGATAGGTATTGCACTGAGTGTGTGGATTACATTTGGTAGTATAATCGTTTTCACAATATTGATTCTTCCATCCCAGGAACATGGAATATCTCTCCATCTGTTTCTGTTTGGTTTCTTTCATTAGTGTCTTATAATTTTCTGTGTACAGTTCTTTCATCTCCTTAGGTAAGTTTATTCCTATATACTTAATTCTTTTCATTGCAGTGGTGAATGGGATTGATTCCTTAATTGCTCTCTCTGATTTTTCATTGTTAGTATATGGAAATGCAAGTGATTTCTGTGTATTGATTTTGTATCCTGCAACTTTGCTAAATTCACTGATTAGCTCCAGTAATTTTCTGATAGTATCTTTAGGGTGTTTTATGTACAGTATCATGTCATCTGCAAACAGTGAGAACTTTACTTCTTCTTTTCTGATCTGGATTCCTTTTATTTCTGTTTCTTCTCTGATTGCTGTCACTAGGACTTCCAGAACTATGTTGAATAGTAGTGGTGAAAGTGGACACCCTTGTCTTGTTCCTGATCTTAGTGGGAATGCTTTCAGTTTTTCACCATTTAGAGTAATGTTTGCTGTAGGCCAATCATATATGGCCTTTACTATGTTGAGGTAGATTCCTTCTATGTCCATTTTTTGAAGAGTTTTAATCATAAATAGGTGCTGAATTTTGTCAAAGGCTTTTTCTGCATCAATTGAGATTATCATATTGTTTTTATCTTTCAATTTGTTACTATGGTGTATCACATTGATTGATTTCCATATATTGAATCCTTGCATCCCTGGATTAAACCCAACTTGATCGTGGTGTATGAGCTTTTTGATGTGTTGCCGTCCAGCATTTACCAAAAAGTTTTCAGGAACTTATCTGAAGTGGTGGGATAGTGTAGTTTGTGTGTCGTAGGAATCTCCTCAAAGGAGGATATCATCAGTGTGAGGTCCTAATTGTGTACCTGGAAAAAGTTAGAGCAGGTGAAAATGTTGCCTTCAAAGACTGTGTGAGATGGCAGGTGTGGACACTGGCCCCACTGAGTAGACAGGTGACGGTGTATCGTGTCCCTTTGAAGGTGAAGGTTCAGTGTAGCTGAGAAGTTGTTGAAATAGGCAGTGAAAACAGCATGCTAGCCAAATGTTTTGCTATGACTGAAAAGTATTTGCCAGTTATTTGTTGGAAGCAGTATTATCAACAAAATACATGGAGCCCTAGTGAGTGGGGCCATGACACCAAGGGTACAAGTTCACACTGAGGCCCTGTTCTTGCTTTACAGCTTTAAGATCAAGTAAAATTTGTTAAGTGCAGCAGAAGTTGGGATAATCACACCTTGCTCAGTAGGTTTCCTATAACAGGTTTCAATTTGTGAAGACCCTGCTTTCATTGAGATTGAATCTTTTAAAAAACAACTGAGGTGAAAAGTGTGATTGCATCTAAGGGAAAAAGGGCCATAGGGTCTCATATTTTAAAGGTGAGTATAGGGGCAAGGGCTGAATTTTATTACTCATTGAGTTAGATTCTCCACGTGCACTAGAGGCTATTTGGGGTAATGGAGGTTTTGGCACTGGGAAATGTAGGCAAGGCAGTAATTCCAGTGGTTAAGGTTAGGCATATCTGTTTCTATGTCACGTTCCTTTACTCCCTGGTTGTTTGTAGTAGCTTGCCCAAATGTGGGCCAGAAGAGGAACAGAAATTGATGAGGGGCAAAAACTCAATTGTCACACCTGAAAAGTGGGATCTGATTATTGCACAGAGCCACCACCCCTACATCACCCCTCTCCCTAGATGGGACCTCTGAAACACACAGAAACACCAAGTCCTTTTCCTTCTCACCAGTGGGATGAAGAGTTCAGGAAGCAATCTTCAGTCTGCAGTTCTCAGTCTTCACCCAGTCCTCAGTCCCAGTGTCTGGGTAAGTATGGACTGGCTGGTCTGGGCCCTAGACTGAAAGGACGCCTCCTCCCTCCCTCCTCACACACCGGACCCTTCCCTTTCTCCCCTCTCCATCATCAAAAACACACGCACACACATCTTTTTACTGCTTGTTGATACTTTAATCGTCAACATCTGAATACTTTGATCAGTCCAGAGGGGACCATCGTTGTATGTTTGATGTCTGCACAAACGACTATTCTGCCTTTGCTTTTCCTGGAGTTACAGCAGATGGCTCAGCATCTTGGGCTCCAGGTGGGCACAGGGGCTTACTTGCAGAATCGTCAGAAGTGTTGGAAGAATCCTCTGGGGGTTCTTCATCCGCCATTGGCCCACTTTCATTCTTCTTTTTATTCTGCGGGTGGTGGTAGAAGACTGGATTCGCCGACTTCTTCCCTTTCTTTTTCCGGCCCGGATTCCGCTGAAGGGTTGATTTTACCTTCCTCGTGGGCTTTCGTATCTGGTAAGAAAACAGAGTCATCCAGAAAGACATTAGTGGAGGAGGATGGGAAGAACTTTGAGAGAACGGGTGTGCATTGAGGAGGGGTTTGTGCCAGGCAAGCTGCGGCAGGGCGAGTCTTGGGTGGGGGATGAAGAGGAAGAACATGAGCAGGGTAATCTGACCTTCTGACTGTCCAAGCCATCGGACTGATCAGTGTTCTTTCTCTTCCTTTCGTTAGCACTTGAAGCTTGTTGCTGCAAATGGAAAGCGTCTATCTCGATTTCTGTTTCCTCCTCCTTCACTTCCTTAATTAGGTCTGCCATGTTGTAGCAACGGTGGCCTCCACCAAGGCGCCTGGCGTCTCTATATATACCGTCGCAGGACAATGGTGAGCCACAACTGTCCGTTTGATTGGTCAGCAAGAAATTTCTCCAGCCAATGGTAGCCCTGACACTGCTGACATCACAAAGCGCCGCTTGGGAACATCCATGGGGGCGGGGAGGGTGCAAAGGAGTCCAAGTGCTCTGGTTTGAGAAAAGAAGTGCTTTCGCAACAACCATTAAAGAGCCTTCCCAATTTGACTTTCCGGAAAACATTTCCTCATCTTGTCCAGTTCAGTTCTTGTGGTGTAGAAGTTAGGGAGCCAGTGTTCCTTCCAAACCATTTCTCATGGCCACCCCCATTCAGTGTTTAATTCTGTCATCTTCCGGATCTCATTACCTAGTATTTGGTGTGTTGTTTTTTTTTTAAACAGTTTACTTTAGAAGTTTTAGATTTGCACGATAATTGTGAAGAGTGTTTTCATATACTCCACAACCAATTCTCTTGTTTACCATTGTACATTAGTATTGAACATTTGTTCAAATTAGTGAACCCACAGTGAAAGAGTATTATGAACTAAAGTCTGGACATTATCAGATTTCCTTGGTTTTTACCTAATGTCTTTTTGCCATCCCAATACCCTATCCATGATACTGCACTAAATTGAGTAATTCCATGTTATGCCTTCTTAGGTTCCTCTGCACTGTGACATTTTTTTAGATTTCTCGTTTCTGAGGACCTTGACAGTTTGGAGTTTTGCGTTTTGGTTTTTAGATTAGATCCTGAGATGTTATTGTTCTTATCGTGAAAAGTTTTTATAAATTTCTTCTTCCAGAGAACCTCATCTCACGATAGTACTATCTGTGTTGTGGACCTCCCCATGGCAATGATTGAATTAATCTCTTGGCTTTGTCACAGAGGTGACACACATGTTCCTCTCTAGATCCCAAAGGATCAAGTTCGTTTGTAGTTATGAGGCATAGGTGGCAGCATCGGAGCATTTTGTAAAGTACTAGTGAATCCACCTACCATTGCAGGAGAAGCAGGGGATGTGGGTTTGATCCCCTGGAGGAAGCAATGGCAACCCACTCCAGTATTGTTGCCTGGGGAATCCCATGGACAGAGGATCATGGCTGGCTACAATTCATCGGGTAACAAAGAGTCAGATATGACTGACCACACACACACAGACACACAGCAAGGCATTTTCTTTTATATATCATACTTTCAACATCCCACGTAGCAACTGCTCTTCCTCCATGGGAATGAGCATCCTGTCTATTGAATAGACTGTCAGTTTTCTTCTGAGTTCTATAGAGAAAGGGGGCCAACACATGGGTGAGACACAACCAGTGTTCAAATGATAAGGCTCGTTTCTTTGAGGTTAGTATCAGTCACGGGTTAGCTTGGAATCGATACACATGATTCAACCTGAGACTCACACATAAGTCCAGGTTGAGATACAGAATTTAGAACTGCTTTAAGGAGGGTCCCAATGCAATAAATTTTCACTATATGCCAACTGGCTAAACTGATTTATGTTGGTCAAAGCTTTAGCAGGCACTCACAAATGCAGCACAAAGAAGCAAGGTGAAAGCACAAGCTAGCCAGATGGCAGTAGCTCAAAGTGCATGTTCTCCAGCTACAGCAGAGCCAGTGTGAAAGCCAAAGAAGAGAGAAGAGACCCCAGGCGGTAAGGGACAGCATCTCAGTATCCTGCTCTTGGGGCCAATTGCTGCCATCACTCCACAGAGACAGGATGGATCCTTCAACGACAATTCAGTTTGGATACTGAGACTGATAACATATACCCCCAGAGAGTATGAAAAAATTCATCACTCACATAATGAGTTTTTCTGGGGAGAGAAGAGCAAGCTCTCAAGAAGGTTGAAGAATAGCTGAATAGAGCAGGGAAGGGAGACTGGCTTGGCTTTTAAGGTGGTAAAAGGGGATAAAGCTGGAGAGATCTGCATATAGGTCAGGGCTTGGATGATGTGAACTTCCTTTTGGCCCAGAGAAGACAGTACCTGGGCTTTCTTATCAGATATAGGTAAGTAGAGGAAGAGGTGTGATTCAGTTCAGTTCAATTCAGTCGCTCAGTCATGTCCGACTCTTTGTGACCTCATGAACCACAGCACAACAGGTCTCCCTGTCCATCACCAACTCCGGGAGTTTACCCAAACTCATGTCCATTGAGTCAGTAATGCCATCTAACCATCTCATCCTCTGTCGTCCCCTTCTCCTCCTGCCTTCAGTCTTTCCCAACATCAGAGTATTTTCAAATGAGTCAGCTCTTCGCATCAGGTGGCCAAAGTATTGGAGTTTCAGCTTCAGCATCAGTCCTTCCAATGAACACCCAGGAATGATCTCCTTTAGAAAAGACTGGTTGTATCTCCTTGCAGTCCAAGGGACTCTCAAGAGTCTTCTCCAACACCACAGTTCAAAAGCATCAATTCTTTTGTGCTCAGCTTTCTTTATAGTGCAACTCTCACATCCATACATGACTACTGGAAAAACCATAGCCTTGATTAGATGGACCTTTGTTGACAAAGTCATGTCTCTGGTTTTTCATATGTTGGCTAGGTTTGTCATAAGTTTCTTTCCAAGGAGTAAGTGTCTTTTAATTTCACGGCTGTAATCACCATCTGCAATGATTTTGGAGCCCAGAAAAATAAAGACAGCCAATATTTCCACTGTTTCCCCATCTATTTGCCACGAAGTGATGGGACCAGATGCCATGATCTTCGTTTTCTGAATGTTGAGCTTTAAACCAACTTTTTCACTCTCCTCTTTCACTTTCATCAAGAGGCTCTTTAGTTCTTTTTTACTTTCTGCCATAAGGGTGGTGTCATCTGTATATCTGAGGTTATTGATATTTCTCCTGACAATCTTGATTCCAGCTTGTGCTTCCCCCAGCCAGAATTTCTCATGATGTACTCTGCATATAAGTTAAATAAGCAGGGTGACAATACACAGGCTTGACGTGCTCCTTTTCCTATTTGGAACCAGTCTGTTGTTCCATGTCCAGTTCTAACTGTTGCTTCCTGACCTGCACATAGGTCTCTCAAGAGGCAGGTCAAGTGGTCTGGTATTCCCATCTCTTTCAGAATTTTACATAGTTTATTGTTATCCACACAGTCAAAGGCTTTGGCATAGTTAATAAAGCAGAAGTAGATGTTTTTTCTGGGATTCTCTTGCTTTTCCTATGATCCAACGGACCTGTTGGAACTGACCTGTTCCAGTCCTGTGGCCACTGCTGAGTTTTCCAAATGTGCTGACATATTGACTGCAGCACTTTCACAGCATCATCTTTCAGGATTTGAAATAGCTCAACTGGAATTCCATCACCTCCACTAGCTTTGTTCGTAGTGATTCTTTCTAAGGCCCACTTGACTTCACGTTCCAGGATGTCTGGCTCTAGGTGAGTGATCACACCATCGTGATTATCTGGGTTGTGAAGATCTTTTTTGTACAGTTCTTCTGTGTAGTCTTGCCACCTTTTCTTAATATCTTCTGCTTCTGTTAGGTCCATACCATTTCTGTCCTTTATTGAGCCCGTCTTTGCATGAAATGTTCCCTTAGTATCTCTAATTTTCTTGAAGAGATCTCTAGTCTTTCCTATTCTATTGTTTTCCTCTATTTCTTTGCATTGATCACTGAGGAAGGCTTTCTTATCTCTCCTTGCTATTCGTTGGAACTCTGCATTCAAATGGGTATATTTTTCCTTTTCTTCTTTGCTTTTCGCTTCTCTTCTTTTCACAGCTATTTGTAAGGCCTCCTCAGGCAGCCATTTTGCTTTTTTGCATTTCTCTTTCTTGGGGATGGTCTTGATCCCTGTCTCCTGTACAGTGTCAGAAATCTCTGTCCATAGTTCATCAGGCACTCTGTCTATCAGATCTAGTCCCTTACATCTATTTTTCACTTCCACTGTATAATCATAAGGGATTTGATTTAGGTCATACCTGAATGGTCTAGTGGTTTTCCCTACTTTCTTCAATTTAAGTCTGAATTTTGCAATAAGGAGTTCATGATCTGTGCCACAGTCAGCTCCCAGTCTTGTTTTTGCTGACTGTATAGAGCTTCTCCATCTTTGGCTGCAAAGAATATAATCAATCTGATTTTGGTGTTGACCATCTGGTGATGTCCATGTGTAGAGTCTTCTCTTGTGTAGTTGGAAGAGGGTGTTTGCCATGACCAGTGCTTTCTCTTGACAGAACTCTATTAGCCTTTGCCCTCCTTCATTCCATACTCCAAGGCCAAATTTGCCTATTACTCTAGGTATTTCTTGACTTCCTACTTTTGCATTCCAGTCCCCTATAATGAAAAGTACATCTCTTTTGGATGTTAGTTCTAAAGGGTCTTGTAGATCTTCACAGAACTGTTCAGCTTCTTCAGCGTTACTGGTTGGGGCATAGACTTGGATTACAGTGATATTGAATGGTTTGCCTTGGAGACAAACAGAGATCATTCTGTCATTTTTGAGATTGCATCCAAGTACTGCATTTCGGACTCTTTTGTTGACTATGATGACTACTCTATTTCTTCTATGGGATTCCTGCCCGCAATAGTAGATATAATGGTCATATGAGTTAAATTCACCCATTCCAGTCCATCTTAGTTCACTGATTCCTAGAATGTTGACATTCACTCTTGCCATCTCCTGTTTGAGCACTTTCAATTGGCCTTGATTCGTGGACCTAACATTCCAGGTCCCTATGCAATATTGCTCTTTACAGCATTGGACCTTACTTCTATCTTTCCATGAAAAGTATGAAAAGAGGTGTGATAGGGCTCTTTTATAGAAATATGTGATGTAAATGCAAGGTGTTTTGCACAGTTGTGAACTCTCACAACCATTATAACCAAGCTTGTTATATTGTTTTCAGTTAACCTGCTTTTCACTAGATTTGTTGTTGTTGTTCAGTTGTTCGTTCATGTCAGACTCTTTGGGACCCATGGACTGTAGCACGCCAGGTTTCCCTGTCGTTCACCCTCTCATAAGTTTGCTCAAACTCATGTCCATTGAGTTGGTGATGCCATCCAACTATCTCATCCTCTGTCGTCCCCTTCTCCTCCTGCCTTCAATCTTTCCCAGCATCAGGGTCTTTTTCAGTAAGTCAGTTCTTTGAATCAGGTGACTAAAGTATTGGAGCTTCAGCTTCAGCATCAGTCCTTCCAATGAATATTCAAGACTGATTTCCTTTACAATTGACTGGTTTGATCTTCTTTCAGTCCTAGGGACTCTCAAAAGTCTTCTCCAACACCACAGTTCAAAAGCATCAGTTCTTTGGCTCTCAGCTTTCTTTATGGTTCAGTTCTCACATTCATACATGACTAGTGGAGAAACCCTAGCTTTGATAGACGGAACTTGTTTTGCAAAGTATTGTCTCTGCTTTTTAGTATGCTGTTTAGGTTAGTTATAGGTTTTCTTCCAAGGAAGAAGCGTCTTTTAATATCATTGTTGCAGTCTTCAGCAATTTTGGAGCCCAAGAAAATAGTCTGTCATTGTTTCCATTTTTTCCCCATGTATATGCCATGAAGTGATGGGACTGGATGCCATGATGTTCGTTTCTTGAAGGTTGAGTGTTAAGCTAGCCTTTTCACTCTCCTCTTTCACTTTCATCAAGAGGCGCTGTACTTCCTCTTTGCTTTCTGCCATATAGGTTTTGTCATCTGCATATCTGAGGTTACTGTTATTTCTCCTGGCCATCTTGATTCCAGCTTGTGCTTTATCCTGCCCAGCATTTTACATGATGTACTCTGCTTATAAATTAAATAAGCAGGATGATAATATAGTGCCTTGATGTGCTTCCTTCCCAATTTGCAACCAGTCTGTTATTCCATGTCCGGTTCTAACTCTTGCTTCTTCACCTGCATACAGATTTCTCAGGAGGCAAGTAAGGTGGTCTGGTATTCTCACCTGTTTAAGAATTTTCCGCAATTTGTTGTGATGCACACAGTCAAAGGGTTTGACGTAGTCAGTAAAGCAGAAGTAGATGTTTTTCTGGCACTCTCTTGCTTTTCCTATGATCCAACGGATGTTGGCAATTTGATCTCTTTTTTGTCTGTGTTTTCTAAATCTAGCTTGAACATCTGAAATTTTTCAGTTCACGTACTGCTGAAGCCTAGCTTGGAGAATTTTGAGCATTACTTTCCTAGCGTGTGACAATTGTGTGAGAGTTTGAACATTCTTTAGCATTGCCTTACTTTGGGATTGTAATGAAAGGTGACCTTTTCCAGCCCTGTGGCCACTGCTGAGTTTTCCAAATTTGCTGGCTTATTCAGTGCAGGACTTCCACAGCATCATCTTTTAGAATTTGAAATAGCTCAACCTTGAATTCCATCACCTCTACTAGCTTTGTTCTTAGTAATACCTCCTAAGGCTCAGTGGAGTTAACTATACTTCAGTTGAAAACAATATTACAAGGGAGTATTGAATGTTGTGCTGTGCATCTTGGGTGGTGTTTGAGTGGATTGCTTCTGTGCTACATAGACAGATTGGTCCATGTTGAAGATTCCATTTCTGAATTTCTCCCAGAGGGACAAGATGGCAGAGTTTAGCCTCCCCTTCCACACCCCCACCCCCGATTTACCAGATGCAAGGTCTCTTGAACCATGTGGAATACTTCTCCTTAGAGGAATGTTCCTGAAGTGTATTCTCATCCAATGTGTTTTGGGCCTAAAAGGAGTGTGTAGTCAAAAAATTAATTAAATCCCCTCCTCTTGGAAATCGAAGAGTTTTTTTGGTATATTAAAGATTTTAGAAGTCTTGCAGCCTTGAATTGAACCCAGTATTAAACAAACTAATCTGTCTACAGAACCTTAATTTCATGACCCATATCCCGTGGACCTGGTTCAGCAGAAGACACCAAATGTCACCTCCCCCCTTACTGGCTAAATGCCTGATTCATTTACAGCTCTTTCAGCCCCTGGCCCTTCCAGATGGAAGTCTTAAGCAGGAAGTAAGAAAGAGAAGTGAGCCCAAGCTAATTTCACAACAGGCTTCTGACTGAAACAACGTCCCCGTGTGTGGTTGATAAACATTTCGCCTCTCTTAAGGGAAAATCATACACAGAAATAAGCACATATAAATAATTTACCAAGCTGTAATATGCTATAAATAACAAGCCTACTAAATAATGAATTAACCCAACTGCTGATTCATAGGTAGATGTCTCTTGCAAAGCAGCATTTTTATGGATTTTACAGCTTTGTTAATATCTACTCATATTTCATTAGGATGGTTCAGGTGAAGTATTGGGGCAATAATCTGGATATGTTTGAAAGTGATATAGTGCATATGAGGAGCCCAGGCAGAGCTCAGGGAGCTGGCAAGATCCCGTCCCTTTAGTCAGAGCCTGAGGGGCGCTGGTACTGGGCCTTGCCATTCTCTTTCCTCCGTGGCCTCAGTTTGCCTAGCTCCTCCGTGCAAGCCTGAGATGCTGTCCTCTCTGAAACCATGGGCAGGGATGGAGATCACAGTAGCTGTGGACCAGTGGAAGAAAGAGAGGCAGAAATCACTTCAGCCTACTCTTGAGAGTCAGCTCATCTAGAATACCCTGACATAGGAAGATGGACTCTGTGGTCAAACTCTTGGTACTTTGATCTTTATCACTTATTAACTTTGAGACCTTGGGCAAGTCCCTGAAACTCTCTGTGGCTCAGTTCTTTTGTCTGTAAAACAGGGACAATTAATAGTACCTACTTTCTCGGGTTCTGTTGAAGGTTAAATGAGTTTGTATCATTAGGTGCTTTGTAGTTTTAACTGTTAGCTATTATAGTCATTGGAAAATGACTGATTTAGACTCTTTATTTTGGCTTTCTGCAGCCTCAGTGTTGGACAACACCTGAAGAATTGGAGGGTCTGGGTCAGGGGGCCACTCAGATACCTCCTCTTGCCTCCAGAATATAGGAATGGGAATCAGGAACTATGAGAGTTGGGGAAAACTGCTTTTGACTAGCTTTCAGTTATTAAAAGTAAGAAATATTTCTTTATTTTAAGAGTTTTTAGAATATTTTTATCAGTGAGGGTTTTTTTGTTTTGTTTTGTTTTTGAGAGAGGGAGGAGGCAAGAATGATCAGTCAAGTCACTTTGAAAAGGAGGAGATCTGATTTTCACAATCAAACCTTGATTGGTTCATTGGAACAGATGTCAAAATAGGAAGGCTGCTGTTCCTACTTGTGGTGACACCGAGTGTCCCGGGATGGGGAGCACAGAAACTGGGCATCCTTGTTGTTCTAGTTCTCCTCGGACATAGAGTGGGAGTAAGTGTTCTTGCCATCTACTCTATGCCATCACACCACCACCATAAACCCCACCCCTACCTCCAGCTCTGGCCCTTGCTCCAAACCTGTGGCTGATTACAGCCAGTGATGGGACCTCCTTGGCCCAAGTCTTCCTGTCAGTGATCAGAGCAGGCATTCCTGCTTAGGCCACACTGTAGATGCAGCTCATTACAGCGATTCTTGACAGCAACCCTTTGAAGCTCCCTTAGCTCTCTCCTCCCTGCCATTTCTCTAATGGCTAGTCGTGTGATTTGGTCTTCAGCTTGCTCTCTGTTCCCTTTTGCCACGTTGTTAACATGAACTTCAATTCTATGATGAAGGCCATTTGCCTGTTCTTCTTTGCATATCTCCTGGGTTCAGAAATCTAGGGGGGGGGCTTCCCTGGCCATCCAGTGTTTAGGACTCTATCTTCCAGTGCAGGGTGTGTGTGTTCAATCCCAGGTCAGGGAGCTAAGATCCCACATGCCTCGCAGCCAAAATACCAAAATATAAACAGAAGCAATATTGTAACAAATTCAATGAAAACTTTAAAAGTGGTCCACATCAAAAAAATCTTAAGAAGAAATTTATGGGAATCATACCTGGTCTTCTGGTAGCCCCTACCCCACCCCAGCTTTAAGCCCCATGGCAGTGCACAGCTTTCTGCCCTTCAAGGTAAGGGGATCACCTTGACTTCGGCCCTGCCTCTTAAACGTTTTCATGTGTCTTTTAGAAAAACAGAAAGACAGCGTCTTTTAGAGACAGGGTTGGACTCTCTCAAACGTTTTCTTAAATGCCTGACACTAAGAGGTATAGCCACTCACCTGCAGTAGACCTCAGGCTGGGGAGGCCCAAGGTGCTTTCTAGAAGGGCCAGTCAGCACAGTGCCTTCTAGAAGAAGAGAAGACACCCCCCTCCCCCTCCCCCCGGCTGCCTTACAGCCTTAGCCCTTGGAATGAAAAGCTTCACAGCCTGCATTACCATTTTGGCAAGCCCCCGCCTCACCCCTACCCCTGTGAAGTGGAAAGAAACACGCTGCCGTGACATTCACTTTGACAAAGCTCTTTTTCTTTTCTCAACTTCTATAAAAAAGAAAAAAGCCAAACGAAATAAAAACAGTTGCTAAGCTACTGGGTGGGCCCTATCAGTGTGTTTTGTTGCCATCCCAGCTTTAAGGACTCGTATTATCATATATTCAGCAGCTTAAACTAAAGAAGGGGGAAACGGGGGTTGCTGGGGAGGGCTCCTTTGTCATTTCCCTTGTCAGGTCAAGTGCTGCTTGGCTCTGGGAAAGCAGGTGACCTGGAGCGCGTCAACTGGCGTGTCTGTCTCCAGGTGGGAAAAAAGGTGGCGGGGGGCGGGGGGGGGGGGGGTGTTCTTCCCAATTCTCAAACTGGTCCAGAAGGGGATGCTCTTTGGAAGGCTGTCTTTCTTTTCTATTTGTTTCAGAAAGATGAGCTCTCAAGGAAACCTGGGTCATGTTCTTAGTTCTCTAAGTGTTATATGTTGCACACATCACATGCAGTTGATGCTAATATGGGGCCTGGGTTCCAGTTGGCCCTACTGAGCTCCAGTTCAGTGTTCCAGAAAGCTTACAATACCTTCCAGACGTTCCAGACCTTTACCCAGATCTTTGTATTGTTTTATATTGTTTTGTGACTACTGAATTTTCTTTGCAAAGCTGGGTCAATCACAGGTTAAGCAAATCTTCATTTACCATGTTCAGTTCAGTTCAGTCACTAAGTCGTGTCCGACTCTTTGTGACCCCATGAACCGCAGCACGTCAGGCCACCCTGTCCATCACCAACTCCCAGAGTTCACTCAAACTCACGTCCATCAAGTCGGTGATGCCATCCAGCCATCTCATCCTCTGTCATCCCCTTTTCCTCCTGCCCCCAATCCCTCCCAGCATCAGAGTCTTTTCCAATGAGTCAACTCTTCGCATGATGTAGCCAAAGTACTGGAGTTTCAGCTTTAGCATCATTCCTTCCAAAGAAATCCCAGGGCTGATCTCCTTCAGAATGGACTGGTTGGATCTCCTTGCAGTTCAAGGGACTCTCAAGAGTCTTCTCCAACACCACAGTTCAAAAGCATCAATTCTTCGGCGCTCAGCTTTCTTCACAGTCCAACTCTCACATCCATACATAACCACAGGAAAAACCATAGCCTTGACTAGACAGACCTTTGTTGGCAAAGTAATGTCTCTGCTTTTGAATATGCTATCTAGGTTGGTCATAACTTTCCTTCCAAGGCATCCTTTAATTTCATGGCTGCAATCACCATCTGCAGTGATTTTGGAGCCCCAAAAAATAAAGTCTGCCACTGTTTCCACTGTTTCCCCATCTATTTCCCATGAAGTGATGGGACCAGATGCCATGATCTTAGTTTTCTGAATGTTGAGCTTTAAGCCAACTTTCTCACTCTCCTCTTTCACTTTCATCAAGAGGCTTTTGAGTTCCTCTTCACTTTCTGCCATAAGGGTGGTGTCATCTGCATATCTGAGGTTAGTGATATTTCTCCCCACAATCTTGATTCCAGCTTGTGTTCCTTCCAGCCCAGCGTTTCTCATGATGTACTCTGCATATAAGTTAAATAAGCAGGGTGACAATATACATCTTTGGCATATTCCTTTCTCGGTTTGTAACCAGTCTGTTGTTCCATGTCCAGTTCTAACTGTTGCTTCCTGACCTGCATATAGGTTTCTCAAGAGGCAGGTCAGGTGGTCTGCTATTCCCATATCGTTCAGAATTTTCCACAGTTTATTGTGATCCACACAGTCAAAGGCTTTGCATAGTCAATAAAGCAGAAATAGATGTTTTTCTGGAACTCTCTTGCTTTTTCCATGATCCAGCAGATGTTGGCAATTTGATCTCTGGTTCCTCTGCCTTTTCTAAAACCAGCTTGAACATCAGGAAGTTCAGGGTTCACATATTGCTGAAGCCTGGCTTGGAGAATTTTTAGCATTACTTTACTAGCATGTGAGATGAGTGCAATTGTGCGGTAGTTTGAGCATTCTTTGACATTGACTTTCTTAGGGATTGGAATGAAAACTGACCTTTTCCAGTCCTGTGGCTACTGCTGAGTTTTCCAAATGTGCTGGCATATTGAGTACAGCACTTTCACAGCATCATCTTTCAGGATTTGAACGTCTAAATCCCACATATTTTAGAACGCGTTACTGTCTACAAATGCCAGGGTACTGAGGTACTGAGGATCACTTCCCTACTCCTAGTCCAAGGGCCTTAACACCAAGAATAACAGGGGTGGTTTTTCTGACACCTCTTCGTAGTATTGTTTCAGTGATTCATACTGCCCTCATCCAGCCATCATGTGTGGTTCTCAGTGTGGGGACAAGGGAGCCTTACTGACTTTAGTCTTGTTTTCATCAACTAGCTCATTCTGTGTAAAGTTAGGTTTAGAAAAAAATTCTTATAAAAATTAATGCAGCCTGGGGCACCCTTTGTGGAGGCTATATTGAAAATACATCTTAAATGAAAACCCAGGAAATTGTCCCTTCTGTCTTTCACCTGTCAGAAGAAGCAATAGAATTCTATAGCCCATTCAGTGGCATATTTAATTAAGCAACCTATTGCTGAATGCACTGAGGGTTGGCTGACAGTGCTTTTCATTGCTGATTTGGATGACAAAGTATGTGGTGAGATATTCAACAGTCTGGTGGGATGGAAAGAAACTCCCAATTGGTCACACCTACCTATTTCTCTTGGCATGTTGCACTCACTGTCTTTGATTTCTTGAGAAAGTCACTGGACACCAATCTCTTGCCTTTGCTCTTCTACAGTGAGCCCTGACTGAATTTTGTACATACTCCCATTACAGATGAATAGAGATTTTGTTGTAGGTGGGAAATTTTAGCTTGTCATTTGCAAAAGAAAAGACTTAGGTGCTCATTTTAATCCTAGTGCAGAACCATTCCTGATGATCGTTCTTTTTTTTGGTGGCAGTTGTTGCCTATCCCTAGTGTATGATAGTACTAGCAACAATTAATGGAGTGTTTGCCAGACGTGGGCCAACGTATTCCATGTATTTTTCCAATTTTAGCTTGTGGAATAGATACTCTTATTCTCTTTTGCAAATGAGGAAGTCGGGGCTCAGAAAACTTAAGTCACTTGCCTCTAGTTAAACAACTAGTAAGTGAGAGGAAACTCCAGGAGATAGTGGAGGACAGAGAAGCCTGGCAGGCTGCAATCCATGGGGTCACAAAGAGTTGGACAAGACTTAGCAACGGAACAACAAAGTGATAGAGTGAGGCTTTGGACCTAGAGCTTCTCTACCCTGCAGCCCATGTCCTTAACCACTACTCTGCTTTGTCACTGTAGGAAACCAAAAAGGTTTGTCATCTCAGTACAACTATTAACATTGTTCAGGGTTGGGGTTCCCCAGTCTATTGGAATTACAAATTTGGGGGATCTATCTTATGGAATCAGGTCTTTGATGCCTTGGGCGATCCACAGGGCCCTAAAATTAGATGCAAATGTATATGTATGTAGTATATACATACTGGAGTATGAACCAGTTTTCATCAGCTTCTTCCAGAAGTTCATGACACAAAGATGGTTAATAACTTTCATGTATACCTAAAGCACATATAACACGTGCTGTGTGCTGTAGTTGTATACACAGTGCTTTATATACATGAATATAAGCAAACTCATTTCATTATCTCTACAGCCAGAGGAGGTTTGATTATCATGCCCATTTAACAGAGGGGGAAACTGAGACTAAGAGAGGTCAGTTGTCTAAGGCTACAAAGCTGTAAACTCTTGGCACCATGAGGTGAAGTCAAGCAATCTGGCTACTGAATCTGCTTTGAATCACTTTTGACTACAAGTTCCTTTTTATTCACTTGCATATCCCTTAGCACAGTGCCTGACACATAGTAAGTTTTATTGATATTTGTTGAATTGATTTGCGTACTGCCAACCCTGTGTAGATTTTTGTCTGAAGAGTCATTTTCTAAAGTCTGAGGCTCCATAAGTCTTGACTAGATGAATGAAGAGAATCCACATGATCAAAAGATATTATCAGAGTTTTTCGAGACAAGTGGCTTGGCCAAGTGTCACCACTTTGCTTTCAGTCAGGACTACTCCCCAGGTGACTGTTGTACTTGATCCCAAGCCCATTCTTCTAGATTGTTCTAAATGGTTGTAAGGTACCTCTGAATATGGTCTAGGTAGCTTTGATGGTTCCATGAATGTATGTGGTTTTTGTGCCCTAATGACTATGCATAACTTTCCCTACCTCTTGCTTCCAAGTGATCAAGCAGAAGACACCCAAACCCTTTGCATGTTGACATGAATCAAGTCCAGGTCTCTACATGGTATTGAGGGGAGAGGGGAGGGACACACAAATCCTGTTCAACTGCCCCAATACAAGTTCCTCTGCAGTTGAGTTCCTAGGTTGGAGCATTCTGAACAATCAGGACAATTGGCTGTGATTGTGGAGGGTGCGGGGTAAGCTGGAGAGCTGGTGAGTAATGCAGTGGAGCAGCTTGAGTTTTTAATCTCCTTGATTACATGTTCCAAGCTTTAACTTTGTGGCCTCCACTGTTCCCCTCATTTTGCCTACTGCGGTCTCATTTTACTTTTCCATTTTATTCTCTGATCACTGCCGATTAGACCCGATTCCATGCTGTTTCTGTTGCCTGCCTCCCGGCCTGATGGGCCTCTTTGTACTGAGGCAGCTGGTGGCTAGGCTTCCCAGAGCCCGGAAGCTTCATTACTCTTTGTTGGCAGTGAACTCCAAAGTTACTGGCTTTGGAGTTGGGTTTTCTCAAGCATGGTAGCTTAACATTTGTTCTCAAAGTTGAAGATTTTGTTCCCCCTAAATTAATCAGATGCATGAGCTAATTATAAACCAGGAAATATTTTAAGAAAACTGCCCTCCAGTAGAGACCCTTGCACGAACTGCAGACTCTTTTCCCAGTAATTAATATGCTTCCTTTATTTCTTTTGAGGTGGAAAACAGTTGTTGACAAGGACTTCCTACTCATTTGGTTCAAGTAACTAATTTTATACCTGAAGGACTAATTACAGTAGCAACACCATCTTTTACTATTACGTCTCTCCCTTGAAGAACTCAAAGCCATTTATAACAGTTGGATCTTGAGGGCTAGCTTAACTAGAAATATAGCTAACATTTTTAATTGAGCCCTTGTACATTCAAAAGGTAATAATTCAGACAATGAGAAGAGATAATACGTCTATGACAAGAAGAAAGTAAGTTGGCAAAGGGGTTATTTAAACTGCCAAATAGAACCCACTTTTAGAAGTGCCAGTTTGTATGAGAAGAACTGGTAAGTAGGTACAAGACATTCCATTAATAGACTCAGATCTGAAGGTTAAAAGCCATATAGTACAGCTGTTCAATACTCAGAAAACATTTGTTGAGCAAAGCAATGTGCTGGACCCTGAGAATACAATTATTTTGGTAACAGTTTTATTGTGATACAATAAAAAAAAGAACATATAATTCACCCATTTAAAACGTTCAGTTCAGTGGTTTTTAGTGTATTCAGAGTTCTGCAATCAACTCTATAGTCAATATTAGAGCATTTTAAACATCCTGGAAAGAATTCTCATATCCTAGTACTCTCCCCAGTCGCCGCCATCTCCCTCAGCCCTAGGCAACCACCAAAGGATACAAATTCAATTAAAACACGGATCTGCCTTTGAGGAGTTTGCAAGCTCTTGAAAGAGATGTCAAGCAGATAAAATGTACCCGCCATATAGCATCCTAGAATGTTGATGCTGAGAGAGGCAAAGCAGATTATGGGATATAATCTTCTCATTTGACGTATGAGGAAACTGAGGCTCAGAGAGAAGAAACTGATTCACCCAAGGATGCACAGATAGCACAGCCAAGATGAAAACTCACGTATGCTGCCATCTTAACACACTGCAACACTAAATACACGTCCACTTTTGCAGCACAGTGGCAGTTAGGAGCATAGATTCAAGAGCCAGATTGTCTGGATCTGACTGTCATCTCCTCCTTTTATAGGCTGTGTAACCTCAGGCAAGTCATTTAATCTCTCTGAACCTCAGTTTCCTCTATTGTTGAATCGGAATAATAATTGTATTTACCCTACATGTCTGTTGTGAACATTAAATGAGTTAATGCATGCTAAGTGCTTAGAAATGGTGTTTGCAACAGAAGAATTATATAAGTGTTTTTTTTTTATTTCAAAAAATTTTATTGGAGTATGAAAGTGAAAGTTAGTCACTCAGTCATGTCCAACTCTTTGTAACCCCATGGACTGTAGCCCACCAAGCTCCTCTGTCCATGGAATCTCCAGGCAAGGATACTGGAGTGGGTTGCCATTTCCTTCTTGAGGGGATCTTCCCGACCCAGGGATCGAACCCAGGTCTCCAGCATTGCAGGCAGACTTCACTGACTAAGCCACTGGTTGATTTAAAATGTTGTGTTAGTTTCTGCTGTACTAAGTTATTCAGTTATACAGATACATATATCCACTCGTTTTTAAGATTTTTTTCCATATAGGTCATTACAGATTATTGAGTAGAGTTACTTGTGCTATACAGTAGGTCCTTATTAGTTATCTATTTTATATATAGTAGTGTGTATATGTCAATATAAATCTCTCAATTTATCCCCCTCTCTTTTCCCCCTGGTAACCATAAATTTGTTTTCTACATCTGTGACTCTATTTTTTTTTTTTTTTTTTGGTAAACAAGTTTAGTTGTACCCATTTTTAAGACTTCACATATAAGCAATATCATATTCATTATAAGTGGTTGTTATAATGCTATTACCTAGTCCTTGAATATGAAAACACATATTTTATTAGATCCTAAAACAGGTTTTACGTATTTGTTCTTCAGCGTTTAAATCCTGATTTCCTTCATGGATAGTTTCTGTTCACTTTGCTCCAACATATACTTTTGAATGGGCTTCCCTTGTAGCTCAGTTGGTAAAGAATCTGCCTGCAGTGCAGGAGACCCGGGTTCAATCCCTGGGTTGGGAAGATCCCCTGGAGAAGGAAATGGCAACCCACTCCAGTATCCTTGCCTAGAAAATCTCATGGACACAGGAGCCTAGTGGGCTGTAGTCCATGGGGTCGCAAAGAGTTGGGCACAACTGAGCGACTAACACTTACTTACTTACTTATACTTTTGAATGTTAGGTGCTGGATATAAAAAAGATGTTTAAGAAATAGTCCATAACTTAAGGAATTCAGATTCAAGTGAACAGATAGAGCGGATGAAAAGCTGTGGATCAAGGTACAGGAGCTGCCCCCAAATGAAGTACACACAAAGTATAGAGGGTATTGGAAAGGCTTCATGAAGGCAGTGGTCTTTGATTTGAGTTTTGAAATCTGAGTTGGATTTCATCCGGCTAAAAGGGATGAGAGAAGTCATTCTAGGTTAGCGCAACTGCAGAAGCACAGGAAAGCAAATATTTGCCATGGTAAGAGAAAGGCTAAGTGTTCTTTGTGTCCAGAGCATAGCAAGTGAACGTGAAAATATAGACTGGGACTGTACTTGATAGAGAAAGAGAAGAGAATTGGTCATTATGGGCACTGACTATACAAAAGGCTCTGGAAAGTACAGGTACTGAATATGTATAAGGTAACTCATTTGATTCTGACCATCATTCCGAGGAAGCAGATGCAGAGCAGTGGAGTAAACCGATCCATATCACACCCAGCAAGTCGCAGAGTCTAGATTCAGACTCAGTTCTCCCTCTGACCCTACTGCTCATGCTCCTTCCACATACCACAGCAGCCCTGGACTTGCATGCCAGTTTGGACATTATGAAAAATGGGAGCTTTTGAACATGGAGCAAACATATATTCATAGTAGTTTATTGTTTTTTACTTATGTATTCATTTATTTATCTGCTTTCTCTGGCAGTAGGGTAGAGGACGGTTTAAATGGAGGAGAGATCAGAGACCCAAAGTAATCCATTGTGAAGCTTTTACAATATGTAAAAGGTCATGAGGACATAGACAAAAATCATGGAAATGGAGAAGAGACACAAAGAAGAGAGAGACTGGCTGGATGGGACATATGACCAGTCTGACATGTTCAGGGCAGAGGTGAGTGAGCATCAACCTGGTTGAGAGACCCTGGTTTTCCAGCTTGTAAGATGTGCTACTCAGTGAAATAGGAAGCCTGGGCAGAGGCATGGATTTGGAGAAGGAAGGAAAGTGAGTTCAGTTTGGTTGCAGTTAGACTTTCTCTGAGACTTCCAAGTGTAAATGTCCAATAAGCAGATGGATATATGGATCTGAAGCTTGAGGGACAACAAGGACAGAATCTGGGCAGAAGAAATGTAGCAAACAACCAAAACCAAGAGGAAACAGTTGAAGAGGACTCGGAGTGAGGGAGAGAGATCACCAAAATCATAGGAGAAGGGAATTTCAATAAGGAAGATGTGGTCAGTATTGTCAAGTGCTACAGAGTGGCCAAGTCAGATAGACTGAAAAATGTCCCTTTGCTTTAGTAATTAAAGAGGCTGTTGAGGAATAGGAAGCAGATCAAGTCTCTGTTAGGGGTGGAAATCACGTGACAGTGGTTTAAAATATGAATGTGAAGTAGATATCTGGAGACACTGAGTATAGACTACTCTTTCCAGAAACTTGTCTAGTAAGGTGTGTAGAGTGATAGCAGAATCTTAAAGGTAAAGCGGATTTCAGAGAAATTATCTTTAGGATGGGGAAATCCAATCATAATTTTGATAGAAATGAGTCAGTCAGCAGGCACCTAATAAATGGGGAGAAATGAGATAATTGATAAACATCTTGGGGGAAGCAGGAGAACATGGCTACTGGACCACAGAGAGATGATTAGCTGTGGACTTGAGCCTCTCCTCTGAGATAAGGTTATGAAGAAAAGATGCACAGGGTACAGATAAACTAAGAACTTTTTTTTCAACAGAGTCTGAGGCATTCATGATTTGTTCCTTCTTTAATTTAGAATTCTCTACTTGTCTAAGAAACCTTGTTCCATTTATACCATGTAAAATACTTATGGAGACAACAATAACAAAAACAAACAACTCGATTGGGCAAAGGACTTGAGTAGATATTTCTCTCCCAAAAGATATACAGATAACCAATAAGCACATGAAAAGATGCTCAACATCATTCATTATTAGAGAAAGGCAAATCCAAACCGCATGTCATCTCCATTCAGATGGTTATGAAATACCCCCAAAACAAAAATAACAAGAGTTGCTGAGGATGTCAATACTTTGGCACCCTTGTGCATTGCTGGTGGGAAAGTTGGTTGGATAGTTTAGCTGATCAGGGCCAGACTTGGCCGGACAGAGCTGAACTCAGTTGCAGTTAGCAGGTGGGTCAGCTAGGGATTGGCTTTTCTAGGATGGCTTCAGCTGCGATGACTTATATCTCCTCTACAGGGCCTCTCATCCTTGAAAAAATTAGCCCAGAATTGTTCTCAAATTACTGCACAGGTCTGTCTTACAAGAGAGCAAGTGGTAATGCACACAACTTTTTTCAAGTCTCTGACTGTATCTCCTTTGCTATTACCCCATTGGACAAAGCAAGTCACGTGGCTGAGTTCAGATTCAGAGTGAGAGGGGTCTACAAAGTTACAGGGCAAAGGGCAAGGTTATAGAGAGGCTATTAACTGGGACCACTAATGCAGTTAATCTACTCTAGAATGTTAAAGAAAGTCTGGAAATCTGCATATTTAATGAGCATCCCTAAGTGATTCTTATGCAGGTGATTCATGATCAACATTTTCGGAAATACTATTCTGGTGTCTCTTGGCATCAAGATTAGAACTGTGATCATGAAAGGTTCAGAAATGTAGGCATTGTGAGTCGGGGAGCAAATATCCTTTTCCTCAGTTCTAGCACGTGAATCAGGCCACTTGGTCTCTTGAAGGCAGAGGCTTAAACTAAAGTTTTATCTGTGTTTCAGACACTCTGATATAGTCATTTAGTTTTTACAAAGAACGATGCAGTTGGAGTTAACCTGATAAGGTATTATTGTTTGATGCAGGCCAGGAAGTCATTGTTAGTTTGTTTGTTGCTCGTTATTATATGTATTTCTGTCCCTGGGAAGCTCATAGTAATGTAAATGAAGCATCATCGGGGTGGTTTACGGGGCATGGGATAAGATCATAAAGTGGAGACTGTTGCTTGGACAAGACCTTTCTTAGAATAGTAATCCATGCAAGGAGAAAATGAGCAGGAAAGAAAAGAATCAGGAAGAAACTCCACAGTGAATTCCCTGGTGGTCCAGTGGTTAGGACTTGGTGCTTTCACTGCTGAGGGCTTGTGTTCAATCCCTGGTTGGGGAGCTAAGATCCCGCAAGCCGAGTGGCCAAAAGAAAGAAAGAAAGGGGAAAAAAGAAAACTCCACTTATTTAGATGGTCGTGTGAGGATTTTGTTCCTCAGACCTTTAGTCAAGATGGGGGATTAGACACATGCTTTAAGATGTCTCTTCCCCACGCAGGTCACGTGTGAGTATAGTAAAGGCAGGCGCCATGATACTGGGGGATCTGACATCCGTAGTGATTCCCACAGAATCAGTGCTGAAAATACTTTTGTGGAATGAATCTCTGCAGACTTCTCAGATCCACTACTCTCAGAAATTCTGATCGAGTAGGGTAAAGTGTTCCTTCCAGTGTGGTCCTGAAGCCGCGTGGATCAGAATCACCTGCCTCAGTGTTAGTTGCTCAGTCATGCCCGACTCTTTGCAACCCCATGGACTGTAGCCCACCAAGCTCCTCTATCCATGGAATTCTCCAGAATTTGTTTAAAATCTGATGCCTGGGTCCCACCTTCTACTTCCTGCATTTCATGCCTGAGAAACCCTCCTTTACTCATTTGCGGAATCCATGAATCCACGTCACTGCCATTCAAGCAGTCTTGTATGGAGGCAGTGCGCGGCTCATTGTCTACCTGGGCCCTGCTGAGAGAGTCACTAGGGGGAAGGCTGTGATCCAGCACTTTGATCTGATGACCACCACGCACCAGCTCTGTTCACATAACTGGGGGCTCTCATTTAGCATCTCTTAGCCATTCAGCTTCAATTTCCTCATGTTTGTCACTTTTTGGACTCTTCCCCTGGGGAGCCAGAGTTTAAATTGTCATCATCCTTATTCTGAGGGATGGGCATTGGCTCTTCACCCCCATAGGGTCCTGGAATTCTGAACTGCCAAGTATCAGTTGCTTCCAAAAGACTTTCTTTGCCCAGTGTCTTAGACGATGTCGATTTTCCAGTTGCTGGGATTGGGGGTGAGGGGTGGGCGGCATCGAGCAGTGAGCCCTAAGCACTGCAGAGTTTGAAAATAAAATCTCCTTTGCCCCATCATAGCCTTTAGTTACAGGAATCACTTATATTACAGGCACACTTAAAAATGACAAAACAAATGGGATACTTTTTTCCTCAGTCTGAAAGAAAAGTATGTTAATTTAAATGTGGAGCATGACATTTGGAAATGTGAAAAGAGGTTTTTGGGGAGTCATTGGGGGGTTGAGTGGAACAGCTCCCTTTTGTGTGTGTGTGTGTCTCTCTCTCTCTCTTTTTTTTTGTTCACCCTTTATCTTATTCAGATAATAATTTTAATGTACCCACCTGATCCTCTGGAGCAGAGATTTAGGGAGAGCCATTTTCTGAGCAGCTCCGCAGGGTAAGATTTGCAGATGGGTGAGAAAAGGCTGTGGGGACACTTTTAGACAGCAAGTGAATGCACCAAGTCAGCCAAGCTTGAAGTGTCTTACGGGCTGGGTATCCTCAAGTGCAATTGCATAAGAGGTTTCAGGAACTTTCCTACTGGGAGCAAATATCCAGACAGGGATGCTCAGTTTCTCCCAGGCCTCTTGAGTGAGTGCGAACAGAAGCCCTCTGTCATGACATTACCTTCGAAGCTGTGAGCCTTTTAGCGCTAGTGCTGTTTTGCTCTGATGCCCAAAACACTGTGCCTTCAGTTACTTTCTTAGTGTCCTTTTGTCTTACTTGTATTAATATTTCAGCCAAAAATCATGCTTCATGACTTTTCTATTTCCAATGCGCTGGCTTCTCACAGCAAAGAATCTATCAGCTGTTTCTTGAATTGTTTTGAGTCTTTGTAGGTGTTAACATTTTCCATTTTGCCACATTCAGCAACTTTGCCTGCTCTGACATGAGCTCAGAAAAGAGCTACAGAAACTGAGTCAAGAGAGAAGCCAGTCTCTATATGGATGGGCCCTGACACTGTCTACTCCCTCCTCCCATCGCCCACCCCTTCAGGACTCACCTCCATCCAACTCTGCCCATCTGACCTCTTTTCTTTGTAGGTTACTTTTATCGTTTTTTCTCAATCAACTATGAAAAAAATCAAGCATTTTATTTATTTTTTGAATAAAATCAAGCATTTTAAGTGCTTGAGAACTCAAGGAAAATCAAGTCTCAGTGCCTTAGACTTTAACTGAATTGTGGCTGCCTTAGGTCCACTAGTTCATGTACCTGATGGCATTTTCATTGCAACCGTTGTATTCATGTCTTCCTGAGAGAGGATTTCATACTATAGGGGTAGTCCAATTACAGTGGACCTAGCAGTCCTGTTCTGTATAAAGTGTGGTAGTGATAAGGAGTGGGGGGAGTCTTGGAGTCAGTGTGATGTGTTTCCAATCCTGGCTCTTCTACGTAGTAACCCCATCCTTGGGCAAGTCATTTCACCTTCTTTATATCTCAGTTTTGTCACTTGTAAAATGAAGAGAACACTAGCCGCCACCTCACAGGTTGGCTGTGAGGATTACACGAGGGACTTTAACTAGCCTAGCGCAGTCATTGGCACCTATCATGGACTCAGATGTCATCATAATTATTGTTGCTGCCTTACCCCCTCAGGTAGGAATAATACAAGGTGCTATATATTGTTCCCCAAGGTCAGGGGTTAGCAAACTATGACCCAAAGGCCAAATGCAGTGTGCCTGGTAACTAACAATGATTTTCACATTTGTAGTCAGTTGCAAAAAAGTTGAAAGAAGAATGCTGTTTGTGGTATGGGGAAATGACATGGAATTCAGATATCAGTGTTCATAAATAAAGTTCAATTCAAACACAGCCATGCTCATGCATTTACGTATTGTCTCTGGCTACTTTTGCTCTTCAGTGGCAGAGTTCAGTGTTGCACCAGAGATCATATGGCCTGGAAACTGTAAAATATTTCCTATCATGCCACTCCCCACTCTGGGGTATTTAGCTGTCTAGAAGATCATAGCAATGGAAAGTTTGGGAATTACTTGAAGACTATCACCACTTATATCCCCAAACTCTTGTCTCTGTGTGTCTGTGTTGTGCTGAGTGATTTATAAGGGAAGCAATTTTATAAGTTCATGTAGGACAAACGAGATGAGGTTTTTGTGGCATTTTTAGCTAAGGGTTCACTTTGTGTCTTGAAAGGATTAGGAAGAATTTAAGAGTCGTGGCAGCATCGGTTAGATGGATATACAGCCTCTTTTGTTTTTCTTTGCTTCATCAGAATCTTCTCTTCAAGGAGGAGAGAATGTATGATTAGCTTCTCTTTGTAAAATGGATGGAATTGCTCTTATTTAGCTGTACCATCATTCTGAGCAGTTGGTTCTGAACGTGACACACCAAGGCCAAGTCTCATGTCAGCAAATATCAATCACCTTAGCACCCTGTTCTCCCTTAAAAGGCAGTTTCTGTAGAGAAATGCAAAATCTTAGAATATCCAGGTTGGAAGGAGCCTTGGAGATCTACCAGGATGATATTCATATTAATATTGCTCTGCTGACAGAGATACAATATCCTGTTGGAAGGCAAAATATTGTATAATGAACAAATCCTAGTCCATTGAATCTGTTCAAACAGGATGGCCTTTAATGGGTATTTGTGTACTTGAATTAATTTGAATGCCTGTAAGATATTAAATTTAATATGCTTTACAAAATGTGAAATTGTTGAGATATACAATACCCAGTTTTGAATGAGAGCGGGGAGGATAGGAATGTTTACCATTCAGAAGCTAGAAACTCTGAGCTCTGGTCTGCAGATCCACCTTCTGGCCGACCATAATGAAATGCCTTTTTAGGAGGGATGAGGTATGCATGGGGCCGGGGAAGAGGTGGATGAGATCTGGAGGGTTGGTCTCTGAAGGAAAAGGTTGTTTTAGCTGAGCTGTGCAGACATAGCAATCTGGGTCTCTGTGTCAGCAAGGGGTCCTAGGCTGTGAAGCTGCAGATAGGAGACTGACCTGCTGCAAGGGGAAGGAGGAAGGCAGGGAGGCTGGAGAGGAGTTTTTAGACCAGATCTTGCTGAGAAGATCTCAGAACCTCCAACTCCTCCCCTGCTCTTGCGTCCTTCACACTTACAGGACTGGTGTTAGGGGAGATACATTTTTTTAATATCTAACTCTCCCTTGGCTTGCCCCCATGCTTCTGTGTACAACCAACAGGCCAAGCTGACAAAGACCAGCAAAGGCCAGAGGTGGCCCCATGTACATACAGCTGACACTCCATCAGACACATAATCTACCAAACAATCTTACCTCACATCCTGAGCTTTCCTATCACAGTCTTCTTTATGGGGTGGGGCCTGGCCTCTTTTTCCCTGTAGCCCTCCTTCCTTTCATATTGTACCCCGAGAACCACACCGAAAATCTGTGGACAGTGACAATCGGTGGCTATTAACATATCCATCAGAATGTCCTCTTTGTACACTATACTGGTGTCGACTTCCATCTTGATGGGTTTGGACATGTGTTGGCAATCTGGCTATTTCAACAAGCTGCTTTAAAGAGGAATCCATTTGAAAGCTCAAACTACCACTCCAGTGGAACAGCAGAGCCAATGACTCTGTCTTGGGACTGAATTAAGCAGGAGAAGGGCAGTGAACACGGCTAGAGGTGTTAGCACTGCAGTCTAAAGAATGTGGGCTTCAACCTCTACCCCTAGGATAAGGCCAAGAAGAACTTTTTGGCTTCCAGCCTCTGGTGCATGTATTTTCTTGTATCTGTGCCTCTTCTAAGTGGTGGCTGGTGTGACGGACGTGACGGACATGGGGCAAAGGTAACACTGTGGCTGCACAAGAATACTGGTAACTCCCACAGAGTCATTCAGCCTCCTAAGCTCAGGGAAGAAGCCTGAGTAAGAAAACCATATGTCAACAGTCTTTCTGCATGTTTCTTCCCTGGAGTCATACTTTTAGAACAGGCACAGGCTTCAAGGTATAAATAAAGCCAATTATTTGAGTTTGCCATTGACTTTCATATATAAATTATCAATATAGTTGTGAGTCAACAATAAAAATAACAGTCTGGGAGTTTTAAGCCCTGTCATGGTAGTGAAGCAGTTGACAGCAGGAGTCTTCCGGTCTGGTGCTGTCTCTTTGTACAGGGAATCGAGTGTTAATGCTATGCCTGCTGCTTAAGAAAAGCTACTTTTTAAAGAATATTTAATATATGCCAGGCATCTTCAAAGGGCCTAAAAATATGATTTTATTGAATACCACCAATTATTCTAGGAGGTAGGTTACTATTTTTATACATGTTACAAATAGGGAAACTGAGGCTCCAAGAGTCACTTGTCCGGAATTCTTGAAATTCTAAGGCAAATCAGCCTGACTTCTGGTCCTAATTCTTTGCACCATGTTGGTGAATTTCTGTAGGGTGAAGGGGAGGTGCCTTCCTGGAGCCCCACCGTTCCCTTGGCCTTGAGTGAGTTTTCACATACTATCAACTGTCCTTGGATAGATTAGTTAGCTTCCTAGAGGTTGAGCAAGAAGTCATCTTCTAGAGGGAACAGCTGTTCTGCTCTGTTTTTCAAATCTCCAAGTTGATTTTGGAATGAAGGCTTGTTTTCCCAGGAAAGTGGTACTATTTTTCCATCTCCCTCTCTTCTGTGAAATGCGAGAGATAGCAGGCAGCCTTGCCTCAGGAGCAGACCACAAACCATGAGGATGGAGAAAAGAGGCATCTGGCTTTCCTTTCAGATCAAAGCTAACTCCAAAGGTAGTGTGACACATACCTATTGAAATGTGTTACCATCACTGAGCTGCCGGGCCTTTAGGCCAAAGCAGTAAGCAGAGTACATAAATGACTGTCGTTATTTTTATGTGGCTGGGGTTTTGTGTCTCTCCTGGGTTAGGTCTTCACTAGCTCTAGTAACACTATGATAGCTTTCTTTAGTACCGTTTATGGCCTTACTTGTTCTTATCGCCAGCCTTTCACACACACCTCCAATAAAGTGTAGATTTATCTAACTGCATGTTATGCAGGTATTTTGTATTATAAACAATGTTTAAATGTATTCATTTGAAACAGGTCACAATTAAAATCTACAAACGCTGTAAGCCTCTATAAAAGCTCCACCATCCACCTTACAGCTTAGCATTAGTATTTCCTCTAGAAAGGAAAAACATCTCATCCTGCATTTCTCTGATGGACCACTTTTTTGTTATCAATAAAAACAAAAGACATATGTTTAATTGGATCCCTTAGGTATCGATTAAAAAAGATTTGGATTCCTGCTTGCCAGGATGGTTCCATAGAGCATCTTAGAACTATCCTTTTTCTCAAATTCTTTGAGGATACAGCCATTTTAATATTTTCCTTCCAACTACCAGGTTAAATGCTACCCACTTAAGTTCAGGCAGCAGAAGTTCTCCAGGAACATCCTAGGGACCCAAGATAAGGCCACCTTACATTTTATTCCCATGTTGGACTAAGGGAGGAAGGAAACAGCAGCCACTTGGCACTGAAATCCTGCTGATCTGGGTGTCCAAGGTGTTGGAAGTTAACTGTGTAATCCATTGGAGGACAACCCTAACAAGCCCCCTTTCCAAATCAAGACAGTTAATGTTTCTTTCCATACTTTATCTCATAATCAATATTCAATTTTCAAGGTAGTGAAACTAATCAAATCATATAAAATGAATCTTGCACAAGAGGAGGGAGGTAGAATGAGTAAGCCGCAAAGGGGGCTGAGAAGATAGGAGAATGTTTGTAACTATATGATGTCTTTTCTGTGGGGTAACGTCTACTGGAAGCCTGAGCTAACCTCTGTGATATGGGGCTGCTCATTTGTCCCTTGAAACACCAGAATCAGGAGGCAGGAAAATACTCAGAAACCAGTCATGTTCTTGTGACCCTTCTGTGTGGCATTTTACTGTTCCTAGTGATAAAATTGGGCATGGGGTATGATGAGGTTTCCCTGACTCCAGGGCAGGCTGTGGGCCTGTGATAGGCATATGGGGCAGCAGTCAGCATAGGGGATGGTGGGAGTGAGATGCTCTGGACCACTGTTCTGGCATCTTCTAGACTCTTAAGAGTTGGTTATCTCTCACACTCCACCTTACCTTATCTTTACTGTGCCCTTTCCCTACAACCTTTGCCAACAAGTAAGGAGAAAAGCCTGTCCCGTAAGGTCTTTCCAAGAGAAGGAGAATAATAGTTTAGGTTTACTGAGAACTTTTGAAATACACTAGGCATCTCACACGAAGTATCTCATTCAGTCCTTTCCACAATCCTGTGTTATCCTGACATTACAGATTAAGGAAGTGAGGCTCATGGAGAGGTTATCCTGGCATTCATACTGATCATAAAACCAGTCACTGGCAGAAGCAGATTCAACAGCTCAAAAATGAAAGAGGGCACAATACTTCACATGGAGATTGACACTGGCCATGTTGGGGATGAAATACAGTGACCCAGGTATCAGTGTTAAGGGCTTACATGGGACAGCATTGTCCTACTCTAGTACTCTAGTACTTCACCTTTCTCATTCATGTCTAATTAGAAATAGTTTCAATCAAATACACATTTCCAGAAGCATTTGTAATTATCCCAAGTCCTGTCCACCAGTTTCTCTGAAGAGGCTTCCATGGCCCAGAAACTTATCTCTTATTAATGCTGCTGCTCCGTGTTAAAAGTTCTTCCCTTGGGTATAGTTGACCTTTCACCACCAAGAACCAAGATGGCATCTTACTTTTCTGATGGGCCACTAGAAATTGTCAAAAGATCATTAGGCTTGAGGGCATAAATTGCTCATAATCCAGTGTCCAGGGAAAGGGCATACAATAACTTCATAAAGTGGATTGATGTTACTCTAGTAATTTATTTAAGAAGCATCTACTGAACACTTACTCTGGGTCAGGCCCCTTGCTGGGTCTGGGGACACAAAGATGAAGGAATTTCCATCCTTGAGGAGATCACAGTCAGGTAGGGGAGAAAAGAGGTAAACAGATGATAATAGCACTTGGCCGAGTGCTACCATGAAGGTTCACACTCTGTGTGCTGAGTGCTGCGTGGCTGGATAGTGGCAGCTCAATGAGAAGGTTTGGAGGCCTGTCCACACTAGACTCGGCATCAGCCTCAAGCCAAACGCTTATCTTCTCAAAATGATTTTATTTAAAAAAATCCATTTTTTACTATGCTAACTCAAACGATGTATTCTGTAGAGGTTTACTAGACCATTTTTCCCTTTAAAATAACGAATAACTATATGGGTTGACATGCTTTGGGGCATATTTTTATAAAGTAGCATAGATAGGACAGTGCTGGAATGCATTGGTGTGCTATGAAGCCTGCATTACAGTAACACACAAACAAATGCACCTTAAAAAGCATAAAGAAAAGCAAAATGCTTAAATTCATTAAGCACAAAGAGGCAGCATGGCATGGGGAATGATGATTTGCAAACAGGAAGACGAGGGTCCCTGCTGGCTCTTCTGCTGGGTGTCCCTAGGAGGTCCCTGTGCCTCTCTGGACCTCAGTTTCCTGGTGGGTAGAATGGGTGGTGGATGAGAATCTCCATCTCAAGCCCTCCATTCCTTCACGAGTTGCTAAAATCCTGGACTTTTCTGACAGCTGTGTGATTGGGCAGTTCTGCACTGCAGCATGCAGTAGACAGCCCTTTTGGCTTCCTTCCTTACATGGGCCCCGTCTTTTCCCAAGGCACACACATGTGTTACCTAAGCGCCTAGGTACATGCATATGCACATACTCTACCACCTTGCCTGAGAGAAAGAACTGGATCCAAAGTCGTATTTTCACTCAAGAGTCTCAAAATGACAGCTATACTTTTACACAGTTCAGTATTAAATGGAATCCCATTTTCCTTGTCAAGTTCCAGACAGGAGAAAGAGCCCAGAATTCCAATCATGATGGGGTTCTTGGCAAGCAGTTTTTACAGGGTGGTAAGGTAATCAATCTGCAGTTCGACAGTCCGAAGGCCTCAGCTTTCATCTGACTTGGAAAATACCAGGAGCTTGAGATTACGGCTTCCAACCACATGATTTTGCTTTGAGGTTAACATACTTTTTTCCAACAATTACGTAGCACTCTTCATCCAGCAAGTACCCACTGCAATCAAGGAGAAAGGACACGACAGATTAAATGAATCTTCATGTGTTTTTAGCACTGGTGGGCTACAGACTTCTTGGCATTGAAGTTACTTCGATTTTTCTGAATTCAGCCTAATAGCCTCCATCAGAATGCTTTTGCCTTCCCAGAATCCATTTGTGAAGGACCAGCAGGTGGGCTAATCAAGGAGTACTAAAGTTTTCTGGCTCAAAGAACATAATGCAGTTTATTTACAAATCTCACCATTCACCTCTGCCCTACGTTTTCCTTTCCTTTCTATGATTTTAGCACTAGGGGTTTACAGTAAGTTCCATAATGTAGGCTGAAAAATAATGTCAGTATGGCAGAGATTCAGCCCTCACTGAAAACATAGGAGGTAGCCAAATACAAAGCATCCTTGCCTCCCTTGTCCCTTCCAGGGATTCCGAATAGCCCTGTTGCCGTCGTTCCATGGATTGGGCTGTATCTATAGATTTATTTCAAAGCCACACTGCTGTTCAGACTTGAGCATTGCATTTTATGGGATGGGCACTGGAAGGACAATGAAAGTCCTTCAGAAACCACTCCCCTTAAATTTACCAATCCACGTGTGATTGCCACTTTTAACACAAATCAGAGCACAGTCATTCCCTTTTTATTGAAAACATATGGTGAGTATTTAGAGCTAACCCTAGTCCAGACCCAGTCATGGTGGCATCAAGCAGAGTTAGAATTGAAAAGTGGAAAATGGTATCCAGGTGGCAGAAGGAAATCAATAGGGGGGGATGGGAAATATTTATTGTTAACGAGCTTTCATAAGGAGAACAGAAATGTTAGATGTGATTTGCAGGTCTGTAGGAAGGCAATATCTGCCTCGAAAGTAGAAATTTGGAGAGGCTTCTCACTATGTATGTGCCTCACCCTTGACCCAAACCATCCTTCTGCCCTCTTCCCCTGAACATGCTTAATAAATATGATTATGCTTTGAGAATTTATTCGAAATAATATATGGAAGTGATCGGTAAGTGCTACACGCCAGGCACCTTGGTAAAAGTTTGATTATGATCATGTCATACTAGCAAGGATCTTGTGAGAGGGAGGTCATTTACTCCCTGTTGTATGTGTGTGCGCTAAGTTGCTTCAGTCGTGTCCAGCTCTTTGTGATCCTGTGAATTGTAGCCTACCAGACTCCTCTGTCCATGGGATTCTCCAGGCAAGAATACTGGAATGTGTTGCCATGCCCTCCTCCAGGGCATCTTCCCAACCCAGGGACCAAACCCAAGTCTCTTTTGTCTCCTGCGCTGGCAGGCGGGTTCCTTACCACTAGTGCCACCTGGAAAGCTCTGTGGTACAGATGAGAAAACTGAGGCTCGGACATTAAACCAGCCAGATCTGCCTAAGTAGTCCTGGGAATGGGAGCACCTGGGTCTCTCTCCCAGGGAGGTTTCCAGACAACTCCATGTTACTTCAGCCCCCAGGATTGCAGTCAAGCAGAGGGAAGAAGAAGGCAAGTGATGGCTTTGAAACACTTGCCAAATGGCTTCATCACCATCCCCTTCCCTCCCAGTGTCAGTGGAGTGGAGGGAAGGTGTGGTCCCAGCCAGACAAAGAGGGGAAGGAAAAAGCTGAAAACAGATGTATATTTCTCCCAGTTGAACTGTCTTTTCCTTTGTACCCCTAGGAATTCTGCCACCTGTAGGTTTTCAGGGACCATGAAACTGAGAATGCAGTCCTGGGCAGTGGAAGGGGGTTAGAGGTCAGAAGATATGACACCAAGGCCAGCTTTACCAATAATGAGGTGTGTGACTGTGGGCAAATCACTTAATTATTACTACTAATACAACTTCCGCATCTGTACAGTGAACATCACCATCCCTTCCCACTGTGTATTCCTCAATCACGGTAAAGATTAAAATGAGATTATGTGAAAGTATTCTAGAAATCAGAAGCACCACATAAATATAAGAGACTATGAGAAATGTAAGAGAGGGTAGTCATGTAACTGACATTATCCATTGCTGCTGCTGCTGCTAAGTCACTTCAGTCGTGTCCGACCCCATAGACGGCAGCCCACCAGGCCCCGCCGTCCCTGGGATTCTCCAGGCAAGAACACTGGAGTGGGGTGCCATTGCCTTCTCCATTAGATGAGAGTAAATTGGTACTATCCACCCCCTTGGTGGACAAGCTTTCTTGTCCTTAAAGGCCATTTCCAGAGCAGAAGGAAACATTCATCTAAGCTCCAGCACCACATTTCTGTATCAGAGCTAGTTTGAGATTTAAATGAATCCTGTCTCTCAAGACACCACCTTGCATCTATTCTGTATTCAAATTTATTTATCTAGAGACAAAATTGTGCTTTCTTGAATTCTACTCACAGTATATGCAAGCAGATCAAATGAGGTGTTGATCCAGCAAAATGGCAAGTAGCCTTTTGCTTCCTTGAAACTGCTAATTTTACAAATGGCAGACTGTTGAAACATGGCATGGAATATCTATTTTACTAGAATCTGGCAACATGGGCACATATGGTCTTGTCAAGAATGAATCACACACAATTCCAGGTTTATAATTAAGCAGTGGAAATTCCAAAAGGAATAACAATATGAACAAAGTCAGATTTAGATTGCTGTTTGTCAGCTTTCTGTTAGGCTCCTTCCTTGGCACATTATTGGCAATGTAGCTACTTTGATTTTTTTTGCTCTGAAAAATATGGTTAATTTGAAAACATCAAGCATCTTCGCCTTAACTCTAATTGTACTTGATTTAACATCTGTATACCATGCTTACTGCTGCTGCTGCTGCTAAGTCGCTTCAGTCGTGTCTGACTCTGTGCGACCCCATAGACGGCAGCCCACCAGGCTCCCCCATCCCTGGGATTCTCCAGGCAAGAACACTGGAGTGGGTTGCCATTTCCTTCTCCAATGCATGAAAGTGAAAAGTGAAAAGTGAAGTCGCTCAGTCATGTCCGACTCTTAGCGACCCCATGGACTGCAGCCTACCAGGCTCCTCCATCCATGGGATTTTCCAGGCAAGAGTACTGGAGTGGGGTGCCATTGCCTTCTCCGATACCATGCTTAGAGTATCATAAAGAATAGAAGAAGAACAAGCATATAGGTCAAGCCAAATGTTCTTATATAAATATTTAGGTTAATGCCTTCTCCCACCAAATTTGAGCTTCTGATCAACTCCCTGGCAGGCCAGCCAAGATTAATAAGTAAGATAGGGACCATTTTTAGAAAGAGTGTCTCTCTCTCTCAATCTGAATCTCTCTCTCTGAATGCTCTTTCTACCTGAAGGAAGGAACCATGTCCTATCCTTGTCTGTAAGCCCAGCATCTAGCACAATGCCCGGCATGGTTGTTTTGGAGACTTGCATCATGTGTTTAGGAAACATTCTCAGGGAATCCCTTGGAGTTACTATGGACCTGATTTTGAGCCCTATTTGTAACTCAACATCTGTACCTTAAAGCACATGTCAGCCAGAAGGTGGAAATAGCTCAAATGTCCATCAACTGATGAACAAACAAAATACAATCTTTCCACACAATGGGATATCATTCAGCCACAAAAAAAGAATTAAGTGCTGATACATGCTACTACATAAATTGGCCTTGAAAACATTATGCTAAGTGAACGAAGCCAGTCACAAAAGATTACCTATTGTATGACTTCATTTATATGGAATATCCAGAACAGGCACATTTATAGAGACAGAAAATAGATCAGTGGTTGCCAGGTGATACGGGAAAGGGGAAGATTGGGAGATGATACCTAAAGAATATGAAATTTCTCTTTACAGTGTTGAACATATTCTTAAATTGATGGTGGTAGTGGTTGTACAACTTTGTGAATACGCCAAGAGCACTGAGTAGCACACTTAAAATGAGTGAATGGTGTGATATATGGATGGTATCTCAGTAAGACTTTTATGTTAAAACAAAGTGTATCCCAAATGATTTTGATGTTGCACTGCCAATTTGGAAGCCTGGGCTAGCCTAATAGGTCCCTATCCCAGTTTTGATTCCTAACCCTTTTTTTCTTCCTGGCTCTTAGGACCTATAGCTTCCCTGCAGCCTACATGGCTGCCCCCTAGCTTTGGTTCTATTATCCAGAATAAAGAACACCCTGGAAGAGAGCTGATGCCTTATTGGAAGAGGGGAAACAAAGACTTCCAGTTTCAAGCTGTGTCTACCCCGAGCCATCACTCCCACTTGGATAGCTGCTCTACCATGAAGATTGGCACCCTGTTCTTCCCCACTTACGTTTTCCCAGGGCCTTGAAGAACCCAAATCCGGTTACTCTATTGTGAGATTGAAATAGTCTGGATGTTTTTCTTCACAAGAGGGCAGGGATTCTATTAAGGAAAGCAGCTGCCACAAAACAAATTTTTCATGTTCCATATAGAAAATGGAAACTTTCAAGAAAAAAAGGAGTCAATTTTAAAACCTACAGCATTGAGTTCTCCCTTTCACTCGTCATCTTTTTTCTGCTTATTTAGAGACAGGAAAAGGAAAACTTTCTTGCTTGTTCAATCCCCAAGCTACTTCCAGTTTTTGACTTTAAAGGGAAGCAGTGCAAAGTAAGGAAATATTATTTGGACACCTGAAAAAGAAAATGTTTTTTAACAAACTGGATGGTGATTTCTAACCACCATAGATGAGTATAAGTACTTTCTGTTAAAATCTCATCAGTGAGTACATAATTCTAGGAATATACATGGCAATAGAAGTTATAAAAGGATGCTACTAACTCATCCTTTAATTTGACTACAAAATATTTATTAAAAGTTAATATTAAATATTTATTAAAGATTAACTGTGGTATTAAGTATTTAAAATATTGGTAAAAATTAAAGCTTTTGTCACAATAGACCATGGTCTGTCTACTGATAATCACTTTTCTGTAGGGTGGTTCCCTGAATGTATTACAAAAAATACTTCTATAATGAGAAGTGATTGTCACCATTCTGTATCTTTGAATTTGAACATATCTTGATACAAAATTTTCTTTGAAGAGGATTTTAAAAAGTCTCAACCAAAAAAAAAAAAATCCAACATACATCTTAAAATTGATTGTCAGCCCCTCAGAAAATGTCCTCAGGAACCCAGAACAGTGATAGCTTTAGAGATATATATTTCCTTTCTTAGTTCACTTTTGGCTGCAAAGAAAGATTCTGCAAACTGTGAAAAAGAGCCAAATACTGAGACTTCAAGGATTATTCAAAAAACCCTGTAATTAGTTTCATGACCAAAAAGAAAAGAATGGCTTCGGTGATTGAAAGGATGGAGGAATGAACGGACAGATGAATACAAATGCATTCATTCAAAAATACTTCTGAGTACATAACTTCAATGGTGGTGAGTGCTATAAAAGGCAAAGAACCAGGTTCTACGAGAGTATATTTGAGGGGCCTCTGACCTAGTGTGGGAAGCCATGTTTAAGCTGAGACTTGAAGGTGAATAGGAGCTAGGAGAGTAAAACTGGGAGAAGGTCCAGAAAATACATGAGTGGCTCAGATGGTGAAGAATCTGCCTGCAATGCAGGAGACCTGGGTTTGATCCCTGGGTCAGGAAGATCCCTGGAGAAGGGCGTGGCAACCCACTGTAGTATTTTTGCCTGGAGAATTCTGTGGACACAGGAGCCTGATGGGTTACAGTCCATGGGGTCGCAGGGAGTCGGACACGACTGAGTGACTAACACTTTCAAAGAGGGAGGACAAAGGGAGGAAGAAAGGAATAGAAATAAAGACAGGAAGCAGAGAGAGTGAAGAGAATGACAAGGCTTAAAGATGCAGCTGTGAGGGTGCTGGGGCACAGCTGGTGACTCCAAGGGAAAATTATGAAATCTTTGTGATCTGGAAAACTCAGTTAACCAGAATGACTCATTCCCCAATTATGCCACAAATCCAGGATTTTACTGGAAAGCAAGCAGCCATGAGGGATGTGGTGTCTTAGCTGTCCAGGTAGGGAATTGAACCCACACCCCCTGCATTGGAAGGTGAAGTCTTAACCACTGGACCGCCAGGGAAGTTCCAAAAAGCAGAGTGTTGATAACTAATGGTTACAAAGCAATGCCCACATGCCAGTCACAATTCCAGTGTTTGTATTAACTCATTTAATCCTTGGAGCTGTACTATGAGGGAGAAACCAGTACAATTCCCATTTTATAGATAAAGGGCTGACAGAGGCACAGAGAGGTTAAGGAATTTGCCTATGGTCACACATCTCATGTCATGCCATAGATCTGGGCATATTCAACTAATCTGTATCTTTCAAAATTACATAACTATTTAGTGGCAGATCCGAGAATGGAGCCCAGGTTTTCTGACTCCAGTGCAGCATCCCTCAGCTGGGCACAAATTCATGAAATAACTTTATAATACCCCAGTAACTGCAAGTATGCAAGCAAAGTCATTAGTCCCCCTGTCTCCACTTTGTTGAATGGGTCTACCTCCGGGAGGGAGTGAACCCAGTCCACCTCTAGGAATACGCTGCCCAGAATTTTGCCTTCCATCTTGGCACTGCCACTTTAACAGTGAGTGTTTTGGAGCTGGCAGAAAGTATTTTTGTGCCTCAGTTCAATTCAGCAGTTGTGTTAGAAAACATCCTCCAAATGTCCAACAATGTTAATGTGTTGCTTTGTGAATGATCTAAAGGTAAATGTGATTCATTACAGGGTGATGGGCTGAACAGGAGACTCAGGTATGAAAAACAATGCTAGAGAACAGATTTCCAGGGCTGTGAGTAAGCTTGCTGTCAGGATTTGCAGAGAGGATTTGATTGGGAAGAAAAATGCATCTTTGCTTCATCATTTCAAAGCAATTTCATGCTTCAGTTGTCCACATTTCTGTCTTCTGAACACTTCCGAGGGCCACACTTGGGCCTCGGCAGCAGCCTGAAGTCTCGTATGATGGAGTCTCCATGCGAGGGCTCTGTGGGAGTGATGTAGAAAGCGACATAGCAACGCTTGATTTTGATAGAACAATTTAATCATACTCTTTTGCCTCGATTAAGTTGAAAAGACTCAAATGCAGCTGAAAATTGAAAAGTGTAACAGAATGAGAAGGTTTATATCAAATATTGAAAAGGCTGAAAGAGAGAGCTAACAGGTGTTTTGGCTGTGACTGTTAAAACTGGGGCCTGCAATCTGGAACCGCTCAGGGGTCCATTGCTGTGCACAAGGATTCACTTTTTTGAACTGAACCAGGGAAGAGGGGGTGTCTGGTGCCCAGTGGCTGCATGAGTCTATCAAGTAAAGATTTCATATACTGTCTGGTCTCTTCTTCAGGACTTTTTTTGAAGGTCTGTGAGGTTGTTTTTCCCCCCAGGTTTCTGGAGATATAATTGACATATTGTATAAATTTAAGGCAAACAGTGTCATGATTTGGTACTCATATATATTGTGAATGATTACCACGATCAGATTAGTTAGCACATCTGTCATATTTGGTAATTACTGTTTGTGTGAGTGTCTGTGTGTGTGCTGAGAACATTTGAGACAGACTCTCTTAGTGACTGTCAAGTACACAAAAGAGTGTCGTTAACTACAGTCATCTTGCTATACATTCCTTGCCCAGCATTTGTTCATCCTGTAACTGGAAGTTTCTACCCTTTGACCAACATCTCCCCATTTGCCCCACCCCCGGGCAACCACATCCTGTTTCTGTGAGCTCTGGTTTCTTAGATTCCACATGGAAGTTAGATCATACAGTATCTGTCTCTCTCTGTCTGCCTTATCTCACTTAGCATAATGCCCACAAGGTGCATCAGTGTTGTCACAAATGGCAGGATTTTGTGGGATCGCTTCTAGGTGGCGGTCCAGTCGCATTTGGCTTCCTTCAGTGGCGTGTTGTTATCTGCTGAGAGAAAGCAGGAGGGGGATTCTCATGCACCCACCCACGATGTGTGCTAGGCGCTGGAACTGGGAGTTTTGCATGTAGTGCACTAGAACAGTGCTCTCAATTTTGGCTGCACAGCTGAGCCACCTGGGAAGCTTTTCAAACACATAGAGGCTCAGGCCCCCATCTCCTCAGATGCAGGTTAATCTTGGGCATTTGGAATTTTTAACATCTCTACCAAGATGATGTTTTAGGAAAAAGACTTGTGTACATGTGTTTGAAACTGTTGAAATGCCACGTTTTCAGCACAAGTGTTTTTGTAATTAAACTTTTATATTATCTTTGTTTTTTTAGAAGTTGACATGGGCATTTGTAATTATAAAAACTCCTCCAGGGGGTCAGTGTACAGCCAGTGTTGGAGAACCACGGACTTTGAGAGCAACTCATTGCACAGAGAACAGACTTGTGGTTGCCAAGAGGGAGGGGGTTGGAGTGGATGAATTGGGAGTTTGGGGTTAGCAGGTGCAGACTGGTATATATAAGATGGGTAAACAACAAAGTCTTCCTGTATAGCACAAGGAACTATATTCAATACCCTGTGGGAAACCATAGTGGAAAACAATATGAGAAAGAATGTATGTATAACTGGATCACTTTGCTGTATAGCAGAAATTATCACAGCATATAAATCAGCTATATTTCAATAAAAAAGGAGTGTATTATTCAATTTAGGGGACACTTCCTGGCTTTGCTCACTCATCCACTTGTAACTTAGGGATCGAGTCACATACTTCATTGTGACAAGAGTAACGAGTATCTCTGGTGGCCTCGATGCTCAGAACTCACATGCCAAATTCCTTCAGCACCTTACATCACTGGTTTGCTTTGGACTGCCTCCATTTCGCTCCTCTGCTTCCAAGTTAATATTTCTAGTTTTTCAAATAACCATTTTGATAACCCTGCTTTCATTGTGTATGTCTGTGTGTGCTTAGTCACTCAGTGGTGTCCTCCTCTTTGCGACCCCAGGGACTGTAGCCCACCAGGTTCCTCTGTCCGTTGGGATTCTCCAAGCAAGAATACTGGAGTGGGTTGTCATATCCTTCTCCACAGCATCTTCCCAACCCAGGGATTGCACCCACCCAAACCCAGGGTCTCCCACATTGCAGGCAGATTATTAACCATCTGAGCCCCCAAGGAAGCCCAAGAATACTGGAGTGGGTAGCCTATCCCTTCTCCAGGGGATCTTCCTGACCCAGGAATCAAACTGGGGTCTCCTGGATTGCGGGCAGATTCTTTACCAGCTGAGCCCCCAAGGAAGCCCAAGAATACTGGAGTGGGTAGCCTATCCCTTCTCTAGGGGATCTTCCTGACCCAGGAATCAAACTGGGGTCTCCTGGATTGCGGGCAGATTCTTTACCAGCTGAGCTACCAGGGAAGCCTTTAGAGAAATTGCTTGCCTTCATTACTTTGTAACTCCTCACTGTGGAGAAGAAAGTTGTGGAGAGGAAACTTTTCGGAAGCCCCAGGAGAAGAAGGCCTCATCTTCCTTGCATTCCAGGCTTCCTTACCAGTACACTCCCCAAGAACACAGACCTTCTGCTCACTCTGGCTAGCCTTCCTGAAGAGGAGAGGATTTCTGAAGGCAGAGCTATTGGAGCCTACGTACAGGGTTCCCAGACAGCAATGATTCCAGACTGGAAACTCCTGGCTCAATGTGTCCCTCAGGATGCCAAGACATGCACCTGGTGAAGGAAAGCTATTGTCAAAGAACTGTGCTCTGCCAGGGACCCCAGGACCTGGTTTAGATGTATGTGGGTGGAGATGAAGGGGAGACTATCTCCGGCTGCTTCTAATCATAATGACTTGATCATGATCATCATTGACTTTAGAAAACAAGATGTGGAGCTTGTGAAAAAGACATTATATGTCTGTGCAGATGTCAGGTTCCTGACAAAATGAAAATTTCAACAGAAATTTACGGAGACCCTCCCCATCCATCACATACATCTATGTCAAGATTTAGAGTTTGCAAAGGAATACTGGCATTATCTCATTGTTGCTGGGATATACGGAGTGAGGGTGAACTGTTAGGGAGCACCTACTATGTGCGAAGCAACGAGATTTGTACATTTACCCATATGTTACCCCAGTAAATAACCCTCACAGTACTCCATGAAGTGCCTATGATTAATATCATTTTGTGGATTTAGAAACCAGGGGTCATCTCACTGACATGATTTACCCCAGGTCACACAACCTGAGCAGGAACCTTAGTCAGTCTAACATGTAATTGAAATCAGTCCCCTCTGGGGAAACGCAGAATAACTCTCATGCCTCTTTGTTATCACTTGTCATGACCCTCCTCGCCATGTCTTCTTTGTAGGATAAACGCCTCCTATTCCTTCAGATTGTATTTCCAAATGTGTTCTACATTTGACTTTCCCAGAGCCTTGCTTTCTCTTCTTCCCTGCTTCCTTGAAATCTGGCTTTTATTACAACATTTCCAATCAAACTCTCCTCCCCTAGGTCATTGATGTCTAAAACGTCAACCTCAACCATAATAATCAACCCATATCCAACCTCTCTTCATAGTATTTAGCACTAACGTGGACCACTCTCTTTCTTCAGTAGGGCAATCTCATCCATTCCCATGGATGTACCACCTCAATGCTGTGTGTGTGTGTGTGTGTGTGTGTGTGTGTGTGTGTGTTAGTCACTCAGTCGTTTCTGACTCTACACGGCCTCATGGACTGTAGCCCACCAGTCTCCTCTGTCCATGGGATTCTCCAGGCAAGAATACTGGAGTGGGTAGCCATTCCCTTCAGGGGATCTTCCTGACCTAAGCATCGAACCCAGGTCTCCTGTATCTCCTGCACCGCAGGCAGATTCTTTACTGTCTGAGCCACCAGGTAAGCCCACCATCTCAATGCTGGTGACTCCCAAACCGACCTCTGGAGACTTGACCTCTCTCCTGAGCTTCAGTCTCACTCATCCCACTGCCTGCTGGGCTTCCTCGTTTGGGATAGCCCACAGGTACTTAAGACCCCATGCACCCCAGAAAGAAATCTAGCATTTCCCCTAACCACAACTCTACTTCTGTCCTTCTGTGTATTTCTTATACTTCATTAGTGGAATCTCCCTCCACATGATCTACCAAGCCAGGAACTCAGGAGCATCTTTTCCTTCATCCAGTCATCCAAATCAGTCTTTCAAATTCTGTGGATTCTTCTCCATGAATATTTCTCAAAGTTGACCTCTCTTCTCTCCCTTGCTTAGAGTAATTCTAGAGTTTTGTAATATATCTCTCAGATTCTACTTCATATCACATTTGTTTTCTGTGCTGCTGACAGGTATTTCAAAGCCCTGTTCAAGCTGTTCAGTGGCTCTGTGAACCTACATTTCCCAAAGCATATTGGTTGCCCCCTAGTCTTACAGAATGTGAAAAATGGGACTGTGGTCTCAAGTTGCTTCTGGAAAACCTGTATACTATACTTCTCTCCTCTTAGAGGTTCAAATTCATGTTAAATGTCCCGAGAAGTCCTTCAGTGACAACCACGTTTAACTTTGTATATTTCAGCATCTCAAATGGATTTCATCATGGAATCAGCCCTTTCCCCATGCTCACGTGTTTCAGTATAGGGCCTGCCAGCAACCTTCTGCAGAACACCATTGAAAACACAGGGTGAATGCTCTGCTTCTTGGTTTGGTGTCCAAGGCTCTTCATGTGACCTTTGCTAACCTCCCTAGCAAACCCTCTCCTTTACAAGTCTCACTGCTCTCACCATTCTTGAGACTACCCTACTTCCTCACACACCTTTGTGTTTTCATGCCTTTCCTTTCCTGGAAAGCCTTTCCTCTCCCCTCACCACCTTTGCCTACCTTCAATTCATCATTGGAGACTCAGCTTGACTGTTTTCCATGTATTTTGTATATATATTGAAGATTAGATTTACCAGGTATGAAATTACTACTTTATTTCTAGGTAATCTCTTAGCATTTCGAACTAATTGGATTGTTTCTATATCTTTTCATTTTAACACGACCATTTAAAATTTTTTTTATTGAAGTATAGTTGATTTACAATGTTGTGTTAGTTTCCGGTATATAGCAAATTGATTCAGTTATGTGTACACACACATATATATATTCTTTTCATAATCTTTTATATTATGGTTTATTAGGGATATTGAATATACTTCCCCATGCTATACAGTAGGACATTGTTCTTTATCTGTCCTATATATACTAGTTTGCCTCTGCTAATGCCAAACTCCAGTTCTTTCCCTCCACTACCCCACCTCCTTGGTAACCACAAGTCTGTTCTGTTAACACCATTATTTTGGATTCATCACTGACCCAACAGGAAAACAATCCCATCCTTTGTAGCTTTAGTAAAGCAGTGGATGTGAGAAACCTTATAGCTAGGTATGCACTAGAGCACATCTTGATCAGGGAAACACAAAGCCACCTGAGCTCCTGCTCCTAGACAAGGTCAAGGCCCAGCTCCCACGAGTTCTGGATCTTTCTTCAGTCCTCTTGGGGCCGGAGGCCTGTGAATCATGACCCACTCCATGAAGCCTTTTCCTTAGCAAGGGAAGGAAATTATTCATTGGTGAGCGCTTCCTTTGTGCAGGCATGCTGCTAAAGTTTTCTATGCATTTTGTCATTTCATCCTCACAGCAGCCTCAGAGGTAGGAACTCTTATTTCCTTCCTGTTTTAGAGAAGGACATTGAGGGTCAGGAAAGTGAAATGACCTGGTCAAGGTGGTCTTATAGCTCCAGGCCCCAATCCTGCCAGCAGCACTTCTTTGCTGTGTTATGTTGGGAAAATCAGTCAATCTAGCTGAGTCTCAGATTTCTCCCTTGCACAATAGGAATAATACTACTGCTTACCTTGTGGAATGATCCTAAGGTTTCAGTGATGTATGCAGAGTGCCTGGCACATGGTTAAGTACTCTGTAAATGGTCACTATTGTGGGCTGAGGTCAGACATTGTTTTCAGCCAAGATAAAGCAGAAACAAGAGGACAGTTCTGTATTAAAGGAGAGTTTGGGTCCACAAACTCTTTGGACTATGAAAAGGCCACACTTCTCAGATATCCAAAGGAGGCTCCCTTCTCCAAATGGATGATGGTGACACTTCTCAAGGAGCCAAAGGAGGCTCCATTTTAAGGGCACTCGGGAAGATGGCAGTCGGGTATAGGAGCTCATGATGGGAGAAGGGTTGGCCACGTAGAGACTGAAAACGATCTGCAAAGCTTGGTTCCGATGTAGGCCAGGGATGGGCTCAGCATGAAGTCCGTGCAGCTGACCTGGCATGCGCATGGAGATTTCTCGTGTCTTCCTGTGGGGGTAGCTGCATCCACTCTGGTAAAAAACTGCAGCTGATGATGGTGGAAGACCATCTTGGGAAGGGATGCAAGTGAAAGTGGGCAGCTGTTGGACAGTAGAGCCAGAACAGTAGACTCGGAAGTCAGACTGTGTGGGTTGGAATAGTGACTGTGCCCCTGGCTGGCTGTGTGACTTTGGTTCTGCACTACCTCTCTGGACCTCAATTTCCTCCTATCTCCGTAAACTGGAGATAGTAAGAGGACCTACCTCCTAGGGTCATTGGGAGAATAAGGAAATTTATCCATGTGTCTAGCACAGATCGGGCACATGGTAAAAGTCTGGAGAAAATACCAGTTATTGTCATCTTTATTGTGTGTGCTGAACGTGGCAAGGGGGAGACGGGGAGGGAACCTTGGGGAGGCTTATAGGATTTGCTGTAACAATCCCAAATGAATCGTCCCCAAATCGACTTCTGCAAATATTGCAATTTGCCTCCATTAATTAAAAGAAGCTTTGCATTCTTTTCTTTCAAGTTTATTTTATGGCTCAGATCTTAATGAGCTTTTTAAAAGACTATAGAGATTTTGATCCAATTAAAAACTACCCTCTAAGATATCAGCGTCTGACAGTTACAGTGTACTCTTTCAGGCATTTTCCTTGAAATGATTTTAACGTGATGGTTATATCTGGTGAAAATTATGAGTTTTCAGTAATTCTTAGATTAGACGAGGTTTAATGGCTAGAATGCAGCCTGCACATTTAATCTGCTTTCAGAGCAGCTTCATTTACTAGATGGTCCTCATGGGTTTGGGGAAAGGATATAAAGTTTCTTCAATGAGGTGTGAAGCAGGTTTTAAAGGATAGAGTCTGTTGTTCTCAGAATGGATTAAACTGCCACAAAATCACAGCCACTGCCCAGCTGCACACAGCACTAACCTCAACCCAAGCTCCAATAGACTTTTTGCTTTTGACTTGATCCAGCCCTACTTTTGGAGAAGGCAATGGCACCCCACTCCAATACTCTTGCCTGGAAAATCCCATGGACGGAGGAGCCTGGTAGTCTGCAGTCCATGGGGTCGTTAAGAGTTGGACACGACTGATGCTTTTGAACTGTGGTGTTGGAGAAGACTCTTGAGAGTCCCTTGGACTGCAAGGAGATCCAACCAGTCCATTCTGAAGGAGATCAGCCCTGGGATTTCTTTGGAAGGAATGATGCTAAAGCTGAAACTCCAGTACTTTGGCCACCTCATGTGAAGAGTTGACTCTTTGGAAAAGACTCTGATGCTGGGAGGGATTGGGGGCAGGAGGAGAAGGGGACGACAGAGGATGAGATGGCTGGATAGCATCACTGACTCAATGGACATGAATCAGAGTGAACTCCAGGAGTTGGTGATGGACAGGGAGGCCTGGTGTGTCGCGATTCATGGGGTCACGAAGAGTTGGACACGACTGAGTGACTGAACTGAACTGAACTGAGCGACTTCACTTTCACTTTTCACTTTCATGCATTGGAGAAGGAAATGGCAACCCACTCCAGTGTTCTTGTCTGGAGAATCCCAGGGACAGGGGAGCCTGGTGGGCTGCCGTCTATGGGGTCGCACAGAATCGGACATGACTGAGGCGACTTAGCAGCAGCAGCAGCCCTACTTTTCATGCTGGCAGTTTCTGTGCCCCTTTCCTTCACCCTATGCTGCTGGGCTAGGTGGCTGCTGCCTAATTCAAAACCCACAAATCAATTCTCTCTGCATTTGTTTCTCCATTCTGGAATACTGTCTTCTTGTTTTTACTATTAAAAAAAAAAAAACAACTGGAGGCACTTTTTTAAAAAGTAGCACTGATGATCAGCTAAATTTTTTTTAGACAGGTCAGAAACTTCATCCTTTTTTAAAAATGTATTTACTTATTTGTTTTGGGCTGTTCTAGGTCATTGTTGCCACGCAGGCTTTTCTCTAGTTGCAGCGAGTGGAGGCTACTCTCTAGTCGTGGTGCACGGGCTTCTCATTTCAGTGGCTTCTCTTGTGGAGGCGTGCAGGATTGGGGCACGTGGGCTCAGTGGTTGCAGCTTCCTGTAGTTATGATTGGTTTAGGCTCTATGCATGGTCATATCTGTGATATACTTGATGTCTATCCTCTGGTCAAGATTGCCGCATTGCTTCAATGGGAAAATGTATTCTATGACAGGGATTCGGCTCCTAGCAATGAATGGATCAAATCAAAACTCGAAAACGGAGCCTAGCCCAGAGTTGACCACACAATTGCAGCTCATTAGATGTCTACTGAATGGCTGAATTAATTGCTTCTCATCCGTCCAGCCACAACTGAGTGGAAAATGAAAGCTTAAGACTTCTATTCTCTTTAGTTCCAGCACAATAAACAATTTGAGACACTCCATTGCTATTTGCTATTCCCATTTCCTTACTGAGAGTCATCCATCTCATAAAAGGCTTAAGAAGAAAGGACACTGATCATAATTCTAAAGTGACATTCTTTAAAAGTGGTATTTAAAGTCCATTAGATAAAAATAAGATAGAACCAAACCCATCATTTTAGATGAACTTTTCTTCTCTTTTACTCAACCGGATAGATGATGACATATACTCAACACACACATTTATCAAGGAATGCTGCCTTGTATACTCAGCACTGGGCTAGATGCTGGGAATGGCAATGTTCCTGGTCAGAGAGCTTCCAGTCCAATTGAGAAGACAACACTTACATATGTATAAATCAGGGTTTCTCAGCCTCAGCACCAGTGACCTTCTGGGTGGTCTAACTCTTTGTTGTGGGATGTTGTTCTGTGGAAATTGTAGGATGTCCACGTTGTAGGGTGTTTAGCAGAATCCCTGACTTTAACCCACTGGATGTCAGTAGCAGCCCCCTCCAGTCCTGGCAAAATATGTTTCTAGACGTTGCCACACTTTGATTTTCCCTGAGATGCAAAACCACCTCTCTTTCAAAACCTCTGGTGTTATGCCATTCATCATGCAGATTAGCATGTGACTGTTAAATGAAGAACTAAGAGGGAGGGGGGATTCAGCGGAGTGTATGGGCCCAAGTGGTCAGTCTTAAACTGGATTTTAAAAAATAGGGATGGGGTTTTGATAAGCAGAGAGGTCATTATAGATGGGGCAAAAAAGGCACAAGCTGTGCTTCCTGAGTGAAGTGCATTTTTGGGCTTGCAACGGGAGCTGGGGGTGGGGGTGGCTGGTGAAAAGATGGCCTGGCTTGAATGGAGGAGGAAGTAAATAGTGGAAGACTGGACTGATAAGGTTGGTTGGTGGCTGTGAATCCTGGCTAATGGGTGGGAACCACTAGATATCTGAGTGTAACAGGATGCAAAAGGTATATAGTTAGTGAGTTTGACTGTACTTCATAGGATGGGCTCAAGTGAGGAAGCGCAGGACCAACGCCATAACCCCTTCATCTTTTGTTTTACAAAGAGAGAGGGTAGAGTCAAGTTGAAGGCAATGCACAGAGTCCTCCTGCAGCAGTAGCGTTTCTTAGCAGTATGTGCACTGGACAGCTGATCACTCACGTAGGACGAGCTTTGCAGATTAATTTTTCTTTCTTTTCTTTGCCTGAGTTTCAGATACCAGAAGATGTAGATGCTGGTGATTTGTCTCCGAAAGTATTTGTCATGTTCGTCACATTAATGTACTCCGTTAGGTCCTTTAGATTAGCTCCTGGGGCTAAAATCCATAGTCTTCAGACAGTTCTCTTTTCAGCTATGTTGTACCTCCCTGACCTTTCAAAATTTTCTCAATTTTGCCTGCATGATCGAATGATATGGTACACATTATCTGATGAACCTCTCGCCCCTCATGATCGTACCATTGTTAAACACATCTGAAGAAAACCATTCTTTCATGGTTTATTTTTGTCTAAATGTATAATATACACATTGATGAGATTCATAACCTTCTGATGTGTAGGGTATTCATAAAACCCATCACATGTGCTTTTCTATTTTAGTAACTTAGGGGTTAGTCTAGCAGACCACCTATACAGTATATGTCTGCATCTGCATGCATCCTCGGTCATGTTTGACTTTTTGCAACCCCATGAACTTTAGCCTGCCATGCTCCTCTGTTCATGGAATTCTCCAGGCAAGAATACTGGAGTGGGCTGCTGTTTCTTCCTCCCGACGCAGGGATCAAACTCCCATCTCTTGCATCTCCTGCATTAGCAGGCAGATTCTTTGCCGCTTAGCCACCTGGGAAGCCCATACAGTATATAGTGAAGTGAAGTGAAGTCGCTCAGTCGTGTCCGACTCTTTGCGATCCCATGGACTGTAGCCTACCAGGCTCCTTGGTCCATGGGATTTTCCAGGCAAGAGTACATGGGTTGCCACTGCCTTCTCCCGGAGATCTTCCCGACCCAGGGATCGAACCCGGGTCTCCCGCATTGTAGGCAGACGCTTTATAACCAGCGACTAAATGTGCATGTATGAAAGTTTAGAGTAGTATCATATTCCCAGGACTTTTTATTTCAAGACTTGAGACAAATGAAAATGATTGCCAAACAGTGAGCCCTCCACTATGACTGGTGTCACTGAAGTACGTACTAGCTGAGAGAGAAACATTCACTTGGTTTGTTAGAGAAAAAAGAGAGAGAGAGATAATTTCTATCACAACTAACCTCAAAGTTATTAAAATTGAAAAGTGGCATGAGAACAGTGTAGAGCCCATGGTTTGGTACTGTGACCTGAGCCCAGTCAGCCTGCAGTTTATATAACTGGATGATGTAGTCTTGGCAGATGGTGAATCAGTGAAGGTCTCAGGGTTATTCAAGTTCAATTTCCTTAGGAAAGAAGAGGAAGCTTGACTTGCATTTTCTTTGATTGTATCCTATAGGAAAGCTTTTTCATCATTTCACATAGGAAAGGAGATCCCCAGTGCGCCCTTTCATTTATCTGAGGTAGAATAAGCTTGCACAATCAGTGCTAGCCTTGAACCTTTGGCCTGCCTGCCACTGTGCTAGGGGAGGTAGAGGAAGAGAGGCAAACCACGTGATCCCTGTCTTCTACTGTTGAGTGGAGATCATTGAATAGGTATTCATCAGTTTCGCCTGTACTCTCCTCCAATGATATGGTACACAGTATCTGATTCTCTGTGGCACAGACCGAGGCCATTATGGGCTGGAGAGCTGTGGAAAGTTTCCTGGAGGAGGATGAACTCTTAATGGGCCTTGAGATGTAACATGGAGAGAAAGATGTGGGCATTTTGAGTAACATGGGAAGAGAACTAACCTGTTGTATGTAGGGAAAGGCTGGACCCCCTGCCCAGCACGAGCAGAGAAGCAGTATATTTAGGGGAAAAATGGAACCTGAGGCTGCATGGACAGGATGCCCCTGGCTCTGAAGGTAGGGCCTTGAAAACCTACTGTGTTGTTATCAGTGGTAATCACTGTAGTCCATGGAGCAGAGATGGACCAGAAATAAAATGGTAATTTGAAGAAGAGAAATCTTTTTGAATAGGAGCAGTCCTAGAGAGTTCTATGACCTAAGTTAAGCAAAACCAATTGTGGTAATTTCCATAGCTATGATTCATGCTGTGGAGTTCATTGAAGGTACTTTAAACCAACTTCAAGTTCCATTGTCCATTCCTTTCATGACTCATCCTATGACTTTCCCCATACAGATAAGGTGTCCTCACATGAGGAGCCAGAATTCAGCTTCAAAGCAGTTTTGAGCCCCTGTCTGTAGGAGCTATTTTTCTAGAATCAGAACTATTTGTAGTTGATACTAAAAATAATTGTATGGGGTATAGAAATTGTATGTATAGAAATTGGAAAAGAGCCAAGAGTACTGTTTTTCTAAAAGATCAAAGAAGTTCATGAGCTTTTCTCCCAGCCCCCAAAATCTTCTCCTTGGGAGTTCCTCCAAATCTAAGGTCACACCCATCTGCCAGAATGCATAAAGCTGGGTCATTAGAATGTCCCTTTAGTGAGGTCAGGGACTTTGCTATGTTCATTTCCATATTCCCAGCACCAAGAGCAGTGTTTCCCCCTTTGAATAATGTGCTTTTGAATGAATGAATTTTCAACTTTTGACACATGTTATCTGAGTAATTATTATTATTTTCAGCTTGCCCATTTGATAATTGAGTTTAAAAAATAACAGCTTTATTGAGATGTAATCCATATAACATATAATTCACAATTCCAATGCACACAATAGACTGTGTTTTAGTATAGTCACAGAGTTGTGCCACAATCACTAAACCAGAACATTTTTAACACCCCACCCCCAAAAGAAATTCTGTCCCCATTATCAGGCCCTCCACATTCCCCCCTCCCCCAGTCCCTGGCAATCACTGATCTGTTTTCTGTGTCTATGGATTTGCTTCTATTGAACATTTCTAGAGAAGGAAATGGCAACCGACTCCAGTATTCTTACCCAGAGAATCCCCTGGACAGAGGAGCCTGGGGGGCTACAGTCCATGGGGTCGAAAAGAGTTGGACACGACTGAGCAACTAACACACACATGTTGAACATTTCATATAAGTAGACTGGTACTATACATGGTCTTTTGTGGTTGGCTTTTTAAATGATATCATTTAAATGATATCAAGGTTCATCTTTGACGGCCGTATCAGTCCTTCATTCCTTTTTATGGCTAAATAATATTCCATTGTGCAGACATACCACTTTTTGCTTATCCATTCATCCATTGATGGACATTTGGGCTGTCTTCACTTTTTGGCTATTGTACATAATTCTACTGTGAGCATTCACGTATAAGCTTTTGTTTGATCACCTGTTTTCTGTTCTCCTGGGTATATACCTCGGAGTGAAACTACTGGGTCATATGGTGATTTTATGTTGAACTTTCTGAGGCTCTGCCAGACTGTTTTCCAAAGTGCCTGCACCATTGTACATTCCCATCAGCTGTCCTCGAGGGTTCCAATTTCTTTACATTTTTGCCAATACTTATTATTGCCTGTCTCTTTAGGATAGCCATCCTAGTGGATTATAGTTGACTTTTGAATTATAAACGTATGGATACCTATGGAAGTACAAGTGTGAAAAGTTTAAACTCTTGTTCCTTTGCATCAGAAATAGCAACAGAAATGTGCCAGTGCAATATTTTTCATCTTGCATCTTTACTTTGAGGTGATGTTGTTTTGTTACCTCACAGGGTTAATGAAAAAGAGAGATTGGGGATTGCTAAACCAGATTTTAGCACTTTTCTGGTTCAAAGTGTGGTTGTCATAAGAAAACACGCTCTGGGCCTTGAAATAGCATGGAAAATTCTAGAAATATGTCATTTCACAACGTCTGTGCAGAAACTGCTTCTGTGCCAGTGTGTTACATTTGAAACCACATTTTGTATGTGCTCAACTTTTACACAGATCTTGAGAAAATGAAATTGAATTTTATGCCTCTTTAATTTGATTTGAGACCATGACCGTGCCATTTCTTTATAATAATTGCAAGAATGTATCCAATATATGACTTTCGTCTTATAGTAATTACAACCATTTACCCTTTATAGAGGCACATAGTTTAGGACACCATAAGTCACATTTCACGCTAATTGCTTTTCTGAAAATAAAAGGTTCTGTTGTACAAATCCAAGAACGATGATAGGGGAAAAGAAAATCAATTGATATATCACATCAAAGAAGAAATCAAAATGAAGACATCAGATATATACCAAAGGCTCTCATAAATTACAAATTGTGAACTCACCCCACACTATTTTTAGGCAAATAAAATAGGTTGAAGTCTCATTGTAAAACCCTCTTCAAAAATGATTTGGGTATTTTACCCAAGGCCTTGCCAGTTTTACATGCCAGAGCCTTCCAGTGTGAGCAGGGTTCCACAGGATCCAAACCCAAGCAGTCAGCTTAGACTCTGAGATCTGGTCCTTCATTTAAGGACAAGAAGCCCATTTTTTTTTAGTAATCTGCTTTCCGTTTGCTTCTTTGGGACTAACTGAAGAATTAAAAGTTGTTTTCTTTTCTAGAGTTATATGCAAAGCACAAAGAAGGGGTTTCAACAGCTGCTTCTCATCTTTCTATGGAAAAAATTTCTCATGTGAAAAATACCCCTAGGTTCTCCAGATAGTTCTTAGATTTCTTACTTGTCTTTCCCTTCACATGAAGAGGTTTGGCTCCTACCCATTCTTTATATAGGTGATATCTCTTCAGAAATATATATGTTTCAGATATTAGAAGTCACATATAAAGAACACCACTTTGAGCTACTTCTTTATACTCTTTGTTTACTTGCGTTCATTCATTCATTCTTTATTTCTCTCGACAGATATTTACAGAACACTTACTATATGCCATGCACTGTGTTAGGAGATAAGCTGTACATACACATGCTCCTAATTTTCTTCATAATATGTTTCATAATACTTATGGGCTTCCCTGGTGGCTCAGACAGTAAAGAATCCGTCTGCAATGTGTGAGACCTGGGTTCGATCCCTGGGTTGGGAAAATCCCCTGGAGAAGGGAACAGCTACCCACTCCAGTATTTTTGCCTGGAGAATTCCACAGACAGTGGCTCCTGGCAGGCTACAGTCCATGGGGTCACAGAGTCGGACACAACTTAGCAACTTTCACTGTGTTTATAATTATTGGTATGTTATCTGTCTCCCTTCCTAGACTAAATTCCAGAACCATCTTATTCACTAAACATCATATTGTGACCGCTTACGACTCATTATATATTCTTGGAACATGATATTTTTAATGGCTGCATAATATGTCTACCAAAATTTACTATTGCCCTGTTGTTGGTCATGTAAGAAATTTTCATGTCTTGCTTTCATAATTAAAACAGTTTGGAACATTATGTCAAAAGATGTACACATTTCTATGGCTTTTGTTATATTAACCACACAGCCCTCTAGAAAAAGCTCTATCAATTTAAGTATGAGTGTTTCTCAAGTGCAGTTAAAGGGAATATCAAAATGACAGACTCAAGGAAGTGAAAGACTTAACAATCCATCCCTGTTTCTGCAGGGAGAGTCAGAATAACCACGCCTATGTAGGGGAAAGGCAGTTAGTTCTGGAGAATTGAATAACACTTGGGAGAACGCTCAGCTTAGTACCAAGTTGGCCAAAAACTGCGTTTGGGTTTTTCTGTACCATCTTATGGAAAAACTCGAATGCACTTTTTGGCCAACCCAACAGCATTGTGATCTGGGGCCAAGAAGCAGCAGTGACACAGGTTGTTTATTTATATGAGTTTCGAATTGTCTTTACAGAGCTAAGAGTGAGCTGGAGAAATGGTCTTGACATAAATCCATAGAGGCAATCCAAATCCTGATTGATTCTCAGTTATGTGTGAGAGCCCCAGCCACGTGCTATGAGTGATACGGAGTGACACCATTCTAGCCCTCAAAAAGACGAAAATCCAGTCGCAGGGAAAAGTGTGGGCACCTGAATATGAAAGACCTGGGTTTCAGTTCTGATTCTGCTTCTTGTATTAGTGGTGACGTTGAAAGTGAAAGTTGCTCAGTCATGTCTGACTTGACTGTCCATGGAATTTTCTAGGCCAAAATACTGGAGTTGATAGCCTTTCCCCTTCTCCAGGGGATCTTCCCAACCCAGGGATCGAACCCAGGTCTGCCCACATTGCAGGCAGATTCTTAACCAGCTGAGCCACAAGGGAAGCCCTAGAATATTGGAGTGGGTAGTCTATCCCTTCTGCAGCAAATCTTCCTCCTTTATACTCACCTCATTCAGGGCACCTGGAGGGTGTTTTGTGGAATCGTGAGGGTTTGCTTATGGCTGGCCTGGAATTGTCTACCAGGGCAAAGCCTTTTTAGGAGCAGATGGTGTTTTTCTCTTGTGCCATCACTAAAGAATAGCTTTTGTAGCTTGAAAAGAAACAAAGTATTCAAGAGCTCTAAGTGTCTGGTGAAAGAAGTCAGCATCTGGAACAGCCACAGTGGATGTTTTCCAAATGCAATTGATGAACACACTTCTCCCCCTGAGCCACTTTCCTGTTACCGGGTGGAAGCTGGTCTATTTCAGTGATGTGTGCTGCCATCTCACCTCCTGAAACCCATGTATTCAGTGCCCCAGGTTGAAAAAGAATGAGGACAAATTAACTGTTGTTCTGAAGTACTAATGCTTCAGGCCTTTGTGAAATAAAACCTTTGCTGAATGGAAAATACGACTGTCTTCCCACTTTCAAGTTACTTGTTTACCTGTTGCTCATAAAGCTCAGGGTAATTTGCGCTTGGGAAAAGATATTCTTTTGTCTGATGGGTTTCATTTCAGCACCGTAGACTTCCCTGAAGATTGCAAAGCTATTCTGTTGTTACACATTTATAGAGCTCACCCTGAGGAAGGAGAATTAGTGTCTGGTAATACCTTACTGCCTGCCAATTTTACCTCACTGATTCTACCTTTGGAACTGATTTAATCAATGGATCGGCACATTATTCAAAGGGGGAATGCTATTACAGAAAAGCTTTCACGAAGGCTGATGATTCATACAGACACTATTCAGGACTTTTAATCAAATCACATAAAAGAAGCAAATTTGAATGTTGCTTATGCTTAGAATTTTGATGAAAAATAAAATATTAAGCAATGCTTAGGAGAAGCCCATGGCTTAGATTTATGTGTGCAGACATTTCTTTTGAGAAAGAAAACTTAGAATGGTCTAGAGAAAAGATCAATGAAAACTGAGATCACACCAATGGACAAGCCTTACGAAAGGGGAAGAAATGAGAGGTTAAATGTGATCATGAAGCTAAAGTGCTGGGCCTTTGCTTCTGATGGCCAGTGTACTCCAGTGGAAGGAATGCCAGCTTGGTGGCAGAGTGCTGGGTATGCATAGCTCAGCTCAGTTGTTGGGCAGGTGAACTACTCTAGTCCTCATTTGCCTCATCTGTCAAATGGGGTTAGTAATACTTACTTCCCAAGATGTTTGGTGAGGATTAGAATAGTAAGGATTTGGTTTTTATTTTCCTTATGGAACTTATCATTTCATGTTCTTTATATTTGAAAACTTATTCATGTCCTCAAACTAGAATCTAAGTTCATGAGTATGGTTAGGTCAGATAAAGTATTTGGCATCTCTTTTACCAGGCAGGTCCCAGTCACCTTGAGGGTTGAGCCTGTGGAGCCCACTTGCAGACATGGATGCCGTGGGTCATTACTAAAGCCTTCTGGATAAGGAGGATGATATTTCATCTCCAGGATAGCCCGGCTGGGTCCTAAGTCAGTTAAGTGGAAACCCCATAACATCATGTATTTTTTTTTAAAGGCTTTGTGTTCAGTCAGGAGTAGTTTTGAATTCCAGTTCTTCTGCTTAATTAGCTACAGAATTTGGGGCAAGTTGCTTAACCTCTCTGTTTGTTTGTTGTTGTTGTTGTTGTTGTTGTTTTTTTTTTTTTTGATCATTTGAAATGTGAGACTAAAGAGATCAATGAACATGAAGTGAAATTAGGTGTGCAAAGCACAGAGCACCATACCTGGCATGGAAGCTCATTAAAAGGCAGTTGGGAAGAGTAGCACCTGCCAAGAGCAGTAGCAGAATTGCCCCTTGAGGACACAAATTGTCAGCCATCTTGAAGTCTCCTGGAGCAATTAGTGCCATTGGAGCTCTCTTTGAGGGATGCCCCATTCCTAGTGCCTGGCCTTTTCTGCCTACCTACAACCTGCTGGTCTTTCCCTGACTTCTGTAGAAGGTCTTTGTAATCAGGCCATTGAATTTGGAGTTCCACTCCTGGCTCTGTCATTCTCTAGCTGTGTAACTCTGGGCAAGTTAACTTACTTAACTTCTCAGAGCATCATTGTTCTCAGCCATAAAATGAGAAACAGTTATTTACTGCATAGTGTTATTAAAAGAATGAAATATAATAATCCATGTGAAAGCACTTCACCCAGTCAGTGGAACATGACAAGTGCCAAATAAAGGTGTTTTCTGAAGTATGGAAGCAAGACTTAATAACATGCAATATCATTTGAGAACTGAGGACATCTCATTTTATTAAATTTATGTGAGAATTTTTAATGCATACATGGCAACCACACCACCACAGAATGTTTTCTGGCTCATGTTCCTGCCAGTGTGGACAAAGAGATGTTTCTATAGACCATTAAGGTCAATATTTTCATGACAGAATGGGTTAGACCCATACTACTCAAAGTATGGCCTATTGATCAGCCATATAGGCATCATGTGAGACCTTGTAAGGAATGCAGAGTCCAAGGCCCTACTCCAGTCCTACTGAATCAAACAAGCACCCCGGGTGATTAGCTTCTAATCCCAGGGTATCATTGCTACAGTGTTCATTGGCGTACTTGCTCTGTGACTATTATTTGATTGTTACAGTGCTCTAGTTTCGTTGGCTATGTATACATATATATATTGGCCATGCCATGTGGCTTGCAGAATCTTAGTTCCTTGACTAGGTATTGAATTCGCTCCCTTGGCACTGAAAGTGCCGAGTCCTAACCACTGGACCTCTAGGGAATTCCCCTATGTGGTTTTAAGGTTTGTAGACCATACTTTTAGAAACCTGCTTGGTTTTAGGGTCAGACTGCCAGGCTTCAAACCCAGGCTATGCCACTGACTGACGAGAACTCTTTGGTACTTGATTTCTTTCACTTTATAAAGGGAATGACAGGGCTTCCCAGGTGGTGCAGTGGTAAAGAATCCGTCTGCCAATGCAGGAGATACAAGGAGATGCAAGTTTGATCCCTGGGTCAGGAAGATCTCCTGGAGGCGGAAATGACAACCCACTCGAGTATTCTTGCCTGGAAAATCCTATGGACGAAAACGAGCCTGCAGGGCTTCAGTCCATGGGGTCACAAAGAGTCGGACACAACTGAGCACTCACACACAGGGCACAGGCATGCCTTGCAGCTGGAAAAAAAAAAATTAACAACAGCAGGGAATGAGAATACCTACTAGTCAACCTAATGTTGCTATGATGATTACATGAGATAATGTGAAACTACATAGTGTGGAACCCGTATTTAGCACTAAGAATTGTTGTTCAGTCACTCAGTTGTGTCTGACTCTTTGTGACACCATGGACTACAGCACACCAGACTTTCCCGTCCTTGACTATCTCCAGAGTTTGCTCAAATTCATGTCCACTGAATAAACAATGCTATCTAACCATCTCATCCTCTGTCGTCCCCTTCTCCTCCTGCCCTCAATCCTTCCCAGCATCAGGATCTTTTAAATGAGTCAGCTCTCCGCATCAGGTGGCCAAAGTATTGGAGTTTCAGCTTCAACATCAGTCCCTCCAGTGAACACCCAGGACTGATCTCCTTTAGGATGGACTGGTTGGATCTCCTTGCAGTCCAAGGGGCTCTCAAGAGTCTTCTCCAACACCAGAGTCAAAAGCATCAATTCTTCTGCTCTCAGCTTTCTTTATAGTCCAGCTCTCAGATCCAAACATGACTATTGGAAAAACCATAGCCTTGACTAGACAGACCTTTGTTGGAAAGTAATGTCTCTGGCTGCAGTCACCATCTGCAGTGATTTTGGAGCTGAAAACAATAAAGTCTGTCACTCTTTCCACTGTTTTCCCATCTATTTGCCATGAAGTGATGGGACCAGATGCCATGATCTTAGTTTTCTGAATGTTGAGCTTTATTTAAGCCAATATTTTCACTCTCCTCTTTCATTTTCATCAAGAGGTTCTTTGGTTCTTCTTCACTTTCTGCCATAAGGGTGGTGTCATCTCTATATCTGAGGTTATTGATATTTCTCCTGACAATCTTGATTCCAGCTTGTGCTTCATGCAGCCCAGCATTTCTCATGATGTACTCTGCATATAAGTTAAATAAGCAAGGTGACAATATACAGCCTTGATGTACTCCTTTTCCTATTTGGAACCAGTCTGTTGTTCCATGTCCAATTCTAACTGTTGCTTCCTGACCTGCACAGATTTCTCAAGAGGCAGGTCAGGTGGTCTGGTATTCCCATCTCTTTCAGAATTTTCCAGTTTATTGTGATCCACACAGTCAAAGGCTTTGGCATAGTCAATAAAGCAGAAATAGATGTTTTTCTGGAACTCTCTTGCTTTTTCCATGATCCAGCGAATGTTGGGAATTTGATCTCTGGTTCCTCTGCCTTTTCAAAAACCAGCTTGAACATCTGGAAGTTCACGGTTCACATATTGCTGAAGACTGACTTGGAGAATTTTGAGCATTACTTTACTAATGTGTGAGATGAATGCAATTGTGCAGTAGTTTGAGCACTTTGGCATTACCTTTCTTTGGGATTGGAATGAAAACTGACCTTTTCCAGTCCTGTGGCCACTGCTGAGTTTTCCAAATTTGCTGGCATATTGAGTGCAGCACTTTCACAGCATCATCTTTTAGGATTTGAAATAGCTCAACTGGAATTCCATCACCTCCACTAGCTTTGTTTGTAGTGATGCTTCCTAAGGCCCACCTGACTTCACATTGCAGGATGTCCGGCTCTAGGTGAGTGTGAGTGATCACACCATTGTGATTATCTTGGTCATGAAGCTCTTTCTTGTACAGTTTTCCTGTGTATTCTTGCGACCTCTTCTTCGTATCTTCTGCTTCTGTTAGGTCCATACCATTTCTGTCCATTACTGAGCCCATTTTTGCATGAAATGTTCCTTTGGTATCTCTAATTTTCTTGAGATCTCTAGTCTTTCCCATTCTGTTATTTTCCTCTATTTCTTTGCATTGATCACTGAGGAAGTCTTTCTTATCTCTCCTTGCTGTTCTTTGGAACTCTGCATTCAAATGGGTATATCTTTCCTTTTCTCCTTTGCTTTTCACTTCTCTTCTTTTCACAGCTCTTTGTAAGGCCTCCTCAGGCAGCCTTTTTGCTTTTTTTGCATTTCTTTTCCATGGGGATGGTCTTGATCCCTGTCTCCTGTACAATGTCATGAACCTCCATCCATAGTTCATCAGGCACTCTGTCTATCGGATCTAGTCCCTTACATCTATTTCTCACTTCCACTGTATAATAATAAGGGATTTGATTTAGGTCATACCTCAGTGGTCTAGTGGTTTTCCCCACTTTCTTCAATTTAAGTCTGAATTTGGCAATAAGGAGTTCATGTCTAAGCCACAGTCAGCTCCTGGTCTTGTTTTTGCTGACTGTATAGAGCTTCTCCATCTTTGGCTGCAAAGGATATAATCAGTCTGATTTCAGTGTTGACCATCTGGTGATGTCCATGTATAGAGTCTTCTCCTGTGTTGTTGGAAGAGGGTGTTTGCTATGACCAGTGTGTTCTCTTGGCAGAACTCTGTTAGCCTTTGCCCTGCTTCATTCTGTACTCCAAGGCCAAATTTGCCTGTTACTCCAGGTGTTTCTTGACTTCCTACTTTTGCATTCCAGTCCCCTATAATGAAAAGGACATCTTTTTTGGGTGTTAGTTCTAGCAGGTCTTGTAGGTCTTCATAGGACCATTCAACTTCAGCTTCTTCAGCATTACTAGTTGGGGCATAGACTTGGATTACTGTGATATTGAATGGTTTGCCTTGGAAACAGAGATCATTCTGTCATTTTTGAGATTGCATCCAAGTACTGTATTTCAGACTCTTTTGTTGACCATGATGGCTACTCCATTTCTTCTAAGGGATTCCTGCCCACAGTAGTAGATATAATGGTCATCTGAGTTAAATTCACCCATTCCAGTCCATCTTAGTCCGCTGATTCCTAGAATGTCGATGTTCAGTCTTGCCATCTACTGTTTGACCCTTTGCAATTTGCCTTGATTCATGGACCTAACATTCCAGGTTCCTATGCAATATTGCTCTTTACAGCATCGAATCTTGCTTCTATCACCAGTCCCATCTACAACTGGGTGTTGTTTTTGCTTTGGCTCCATCCCTTCATTCTTTCTGGAATTATTTCTCCACTGATCTCCAGTAGCATATGGTATATCACAGGATATTGAATGGAGTTACCTTTGGTTCTTAAAGGAAGGGAAAGCCCATCAATGTAAGTGAGTGTCCGTCATCTTGGTGGGCAGAGGAGACTCAGTTTGGCCTGTGGGGAATTTCTGCATGAGCACCCAACAGACAGATAAGGAGGGATGTTTCTTTTCAGGACTCATAAAACAGGGGACTGCCAATACAAATGTCACATCATAGACTCTTGGACCGCCAGTGCTGGTGGGATTTCAGCCATCATCTAGATTATGAAGCAGAGAGCACACACACCATTGTTCCTTTACTCTTTCTCCAAGAGTATCAGTGATTGTTTAAGTGCCTGTCATGGTTGGTTTCCAGCATTATGTCCCATTCCCAAATGGTTAGTATTTCTTTGGTTCAAATTCCAGCTCAGCTCTGTGTTGATGGGCTGTGTGACCTTGGGCATATCACTCGCCCTCTTTTGGCTGGAGTTCCTTTTGGAAAATTCTTTCCTCATATTGAAATGCTAGCAATCAGGTAACCGTGCCATAAGAATTGTCTCAGAGTCTAGAAGGAGGTAGGAAGCACGGATATATTCTGAAGAATGTTTCTCTCATTAGATCTATTTTGGTATTCCGAGTGACAGGTGTTCCTGCACGGCTGAGACTGCACACCAACATGCTATCTGGCAGGGCACACATTGATTAAGACCTGTTCCCAGAAAACATATTCTATCTGATTGAAATCCAAACGCATTGATTGTTTTATCTCTATCAGAAGCAACTGCTGTCTCTCTTGGTGATGGACGACAACTCTCCACATCACTTCATCTGCCAACTGGACAGCGGGTGACACAGGAAGCTTCCAAGTCTTGTGGGCTAAGCCATTAGCTGTGACAGTCAGCTTCAAACCCTCAGTCACACTGTCATGTCCCTAGCATGGCCATAGTGCGCAAGATTAGATATGTGTCACAGCTGAAAGATGATTCCAAAACCGAGGCCTTGGTGGCAAGAACCTTAAACAGTGGCAGGTCCATCTAAAAGCTTCTGTACAGGCAGGGGTTGGGGAGAACCTGGAGAGATTTGAGAGCAGACACAGCTCCTTAGAGGGAATATATCTGGGGTCTGAACTGTGTGCTGCTTCTCTACACTCCAGCATGATAGCAGGAAAGGCCCAGAAGGGTTAAATCTCAAGTCATTATCAGCTAAATATAATGCTTCCTTCTTCACTTGCATTTGCACAGAATGCTTGCATTTCACCAAGTCCTTTCACATGCAATTAGCTCACTGGATTCTTAAAATTTTAATCATGGGAAATGCATAGAATCTATGCTTTTACCATGCTGCATATGAGGAGTTAGCCATGCCCTTTAATCTGTGACCTTTAGCCCCACAACCCTTTCTTCAAGGCTTGAATCCCTAGCTCCTAGTTCAGGGTTCCTTCTACTGTCCCTAGCTGTTAGGTTATCCAAGCCTAGAGGAAATGTCTACAGGTCAAGTAATCATAACAGCTCAAATTTATTGAGCTCTTGCAGTGGTCCAGGGACTCTATATAATTCTCATGTAGTCTTCACAACAACCTAATGAGAACAGTATTATTATTGTCATCCTTATTTCACAGAAGAGGATAATGAAGCTCAGAGAGGTTAAGAAACTTGCTCAGGGTTACATAATCATAAGTGACAGAGCTAAGACTCAAACCAGTCTGTCTGGCTTCAGAATCTATGTTCTTAACCACGATGCCCTGCTGCTGGCAACTCCTTGTCACCTACCTTTTCCAAAAAATGTTAAGACTGGGAAGAAGAGGAGTGGGTTTTATTAATAAGAGGCCCAAGGGGACATGATATTTTAAGTCAGTCTTCTGGCAAGAGCTGCTATGAGCTGACATGATGCCAGTACAGATCAATATGCCCACAGGCCCATGTCTGGGTTCTTTCTGGCCTCTGCCACTTAAGCTCCTCTCCTTGACCTCATAGTTCTGTCCCTCTGGATCCATAGCAACGTTGTCACTCCTCTTCAGATACCCTTTTAGGTGATATGTGTAGAGTTATTGCAGAGAAACAGTTCAGATTTAGTAATATTTATTCCCCACTTCCCTGGTGGCTCAGATGGAAAAGAATCCACCTGCAATGCAGGAGACATTGGTTTGATTCCTGAGTTGGGAAGATCACCTAGAGAAGGGAATGACTACCCACTCCAGTATTCTTGACTGGAAAATTCCATGGACAGTAGAGCTTGGTGGGCAGCAGTCCATGGGGTCACAAAGAGTCAGACACGACTGAGCGACTAACTCTTTTCTTTCATTCCCCACTTACTTCTAAAAAGGACCCAAAGGGACTCCCAATAAGAACTACCTATTAAATAATTGAAACTTTAGAGAGATGAAACTTTGTAGAAGAAAGGCAGGGAGAGACTTCCCTGGCAGTCCAGTGGTTAAGATTCTGTGCTTCCACTGCAGGGGGCATGGGTTCAGTCCCTGGTTGGGGAACTAAGATCCTGCATGCCCCATGGCACAGCCACACACACACACACACACACAACAGAGAAAAAGAGGTGAAAGTTGTTCCCATTAAGAACTTGGGATGGAAATCATTTCAAACATTTATTAAACCCCATATACTGGGTCCTGGGACTGCCACTAAAAATGCAGAGCTGAGCCAAACACAGCCCCTGTCCTCAAGGAGCTCAAAATCTAGTGGCATTAGAATGATCCGTGAACTTGAACATTCAGTTTGGCTTTGAATTCTAGCAAAGACAGTAGGTGGAATGTGATCGGTTGTCTAGTACTCATCCAATAAATGGAGTTCTGTCTGTTCGAAAAGACAAGCTTCTTCAAAATACTGAAGCATAATAATAAATTATCATTTTATATCAATAGTAGTTCATATTCCTTGAGAGCTCACCATGTGCCAGTCACTGGACTAAGCATAATGCACTCATTATCCCATTGAGCCCTCATGAATATCCCCATGATGTATGTATAATGACCCCCCATTGTACAAATGGGAAAATTAAGGTGAGGTGAGATTACCATATGGACTCATAGGTCCTTCAATTTTTTTTCTAATTAAAGTAGAGTTCTCTGTAGTGGAGTTTTTACAGATTCAGACTCGCCTTTCATAAAGCAAATGCATGCATCCCTCTGCCAGTTTGGTCTTCCCTGTCATGCTGTAGGAAGTGGCTATGAATACACTGTCTCCAAAGGCAGCGACTGTGGCCATTGTGCTTTGGTATTGCCATTCGGGACCTAGTGGTTCAGAAGATGCAATAAGTCTCCTCACATGGACCAATTACAAAAAAAAAAAAAAAAAAACCCCTCCCTTTGTAAAGCAGCAGCATGAGCTAGAATAGGCACTTTATTATCTGCCTCTGCCCACGGGGAAGTGGAGATGCTGGGGAGAGAATGATTGGCCTGGGAAACGGGAGGGCTTGGGATCTACACTTTCAGGGTCAAAGAACTTCATGCCCACTCTCAGGATTGGCTTCCCAGGATGCTCTGGCCCTGGCTCCCCCCTATGCAGGGGTAGGCTCCTGGGGTTGGTCTCTCAGTGGGATCCCATTGGCAGCCTCTCCCCTCCCACAACAGCCGCAGGCCTATTGACTTCTGGGCACTCATTTCCCAGGGCCCTTTTCAGTCCCTGAGAACCACAAGTTCTTTTCACTCGGGAGTTTACAGACGGGGCCGCACCAAGGAGAACAGATGTACTTTGCCTGTGGAGCGCTTTAATCTAGTGAATTGCACTCAGACAGGTAAAGAGTCATTTTCCTTCTATTCCTGCATCTTTCTGAAAGTTTCTAGAGTCAATTAAACTAGGACTCTGCAGGCTTCTCAGCTCCAAAGCAGAGGCAAAAGTCATTTCTTTCTTTCTTCTTTGCATAAGTTGGAAGGTTCTCAGATAGAAAGTGATTTTTTTCTCATATCTCATCCCAGGAAACAATGCTGTCTTTTTAGTTAAGCTGAATTGAATACAAATCACATCACCCCAAATGGAGTCATTACAAGTCGTTAGTGGTCGGAGTATTATTCTTTTATTTTTATTGGCTACATATGGAACATCTTGTTAAAAAGCCAGTGTCTTCTGCCTGGGCCTCAAATTCCCTTTTCCCTCAGATAAGCAAACTTACAAGTGAGGGATACCCAGCTAGCTTTCAAGAATGAGTGAGTTATGTGTGTTGAGAGCAGAGTGGGAAGGTGGGCATTTATCAAGCCTGTTCCCCTCTATTGAATCAAATAGCTCTCATTCTCTCTCATACGCCTACTCTCTCTCCACACAGGTACACACATACACACATACGCACGTGCACACTCACACACAGAGAGATGCTTTTTCCTGTCTGAAACTTGTCTTCACTCTGAGTACACACTCACCTTCCTTCCTCACCCCATCCTACCCTACCTCACCCCACATTACTGCTCCTCTGGTCATCAGTGCTCCTGGCCATCCTAACTGCCATTTCAAGGTTTTTGTGTAAAGAAACTGAGCTTTTATGGGTCACATATTCCCTCAGAAGATGTCAGCAGTGAATAGCATGTGCTCTGGAGCCAGATAGCTACGAGTTGGAGCCAAGTATTTACTTATTAACTATATGACCTTGAGCATGACATTGAACTCCTCTGAGCCTCAGTTTCCTCAGTGAATCCTAAATACAATAGAACCATGTCTTGCCTATTGTAAACAATGCTGCAATGAACAGTGGGATGCATGTATCCTTTTAGATCATGGTTTCTCTGGGTACATGCCCAGGTGTGGGATTGCAGGGTCACATGGTCGTTTTTTTAAGGAACCTCCATACTGTTCTCCATAGTGGCTTTACCAGTTTACATTCCCACCAAGAGTGTAGGAGAGTTCCCTTCTCTCCACACTCTCTCCAGCATTTACTGTTTGTAAATTTTTTGATGATGGCCATTCTGGCTGGCCATTCTCCATTCACTGTTCACCCAAAACTATCACAACATTGTTAATCAGCTATACCCCAATACAAAATGAAAAGTTAAAAAAACATACAACAGACTGTGTCCCATAGGATTGTTATGTGAAGATTTGATGATACCTTACTGTAGTATTGGTTTGCATTTCTCTAATAATTAACCATGTTGAACATCTTTTCGCATGTCTGTTGGCCATCTGTATATCTTCTTCAGAGAAATATCTGTTTAGGTCTTCTGCCCATTTTTTGAGTGGGTTGTTGGTTTTGATGCTGTTAAGCATCATGAGCTGAATATCCACCAATAGAGGAATTGGATAAAGAAGATGTGGTACATATGTACAATGGAATATTACTCAGCCATTAAGAAGAATGAGATAATGCCATTTGCAGCAACATGAATGGACCTATAGACTGTCATACTGAGTGAAGTAAGTCAGAGAAGGAAAAATATCTTATTACATCTCATATGTGGAGTCTAAAAAGAAATGATACAAATGAACTTACAAAACACAGACATAGAGAACAAACATGGTTTGAAGGGGGGAAATGGGGGGAAAGATAGGGAGTTTGGGATCAACATGTACACACTGCTATATTTAGTATGGATAACCAACATGAAGCTATTGTACAGCACATGGAATTCTGCCTAGTGTTATGTGGCAGCCTGGATGGGAGGGGAGTTTTGGGGAGAATGGATACCTGTATATATATGGCTGAGTCCCTTCACTGTTCACCTGAAACTGTCACAATGTTATTTGTTAATCAGCTATACCCCAACACAAAATAAAAAGTTAAAAAATATGCAATAGGCCCTGCCCCATAGGATTGTTGTGTGAAGATTCAGTAAAGGCGTATATTGATTATTAGCATAGGGCTCAGCTCATAGTAATCAATAAATCCTGGCTATTATCACCAAGTATATTGTGGTCTTAGCTGTTTTTGTTGTGCAGGATTTTGCATCATCCTGATTCTGTTTCTTTGCTACTCAGGACTCAGAATAAATTTCTACATCACCAAGTTATTTGCTCTTTAAAATTGAGGTGAAATTTACATAGCATAAAATTCTTTGTGTTCTGGTGTGCTTCTTCAGCCGCATTTAGTACACTCACAACATTGTCTATTTCAAACTATTTGTATCACCCTAAAAGGAAACCCTGTACCCACTAAGCAATCACTCCCCCTCCCCCACCTCCACCAGCCAAATTACTTGCTTTTAAATAGATTTCTTTTGGATTTTAAGCCATTCCAGAAATCTGAGGAGGTGTATTCTAGATAGTTAAGCGTTTTCCAAAAGTCAATCAAAAATGCATTGCTAAATTGAAGAAAGAGACTGATAGCCTAGGACTGGCTTATCAGTGAGCAGAATGGACAATCAGAAGAGATAGACTCTCACTCTGGCCAACACAGACATGCTTGTCTGTCCTACTTCACATGATTGTCTTTGTCTTGTGGCTGAAAGATAAAATGGCCTTGAAGCTTTGAGTGAGGAAAGGGCTGGATTTTTAACCTCCTTGTCAACAAATTATGGGAAAGCCCAATGAAGGAGGTGAGCACGTCAGCCTCTTTGCATTGACTTTCCATCATGCCACATTCCAAGGGAGGAATTTTAGTCTTGAGAGGCATGTTCCAGATAACCCTCAGGGGAAATGCAATCCTTTGAAGTCGCCAGTTGTTTCTGCAGCTGCTGATTTCTTCCCGCCCTCCAGGTTGGAGGGGCCCAGGTCATCAGCACTCAGGTGCAGCCTAACTACTTCTGTGCAGTGGGGCAGTTCGTAGACTTCATTCACTAGGCTATGTGAGGAGGGGAAAGGATGAATGAGTCAGCTGCAAAGGACAAAAGAGAGAAGCTCCAGTTGGCTCAAGGCTAAAGTAAGAAGTGGGGGAAAAAGACTAACACTTAAGAAGGTTCATTGGTGAAAATACTCTCCAATTTGGCAAATGTCCGTGAAGGCCTAATATCGTGGCCAGTTTGCCCGGAGTGGTTGTGGTCTCCCTGAGAAGGCTTCTCTTGCTTGTTGGAGACAAGCTTGGCAACCTTCATGGCACAGTCAATGTTCAGGCAGATTTTCTGCTTGTGTGGGGTTCAGGACTTCTAATTAGGCCTTTTTGGTTGCTCTATCATTTAAAAAAATCTTTTAAAAAAGTTTTATTAAGATACAGTTGACATCTAACATTGTATCCATTTAAGGTGTACAGCATAATGATTTGCTATATGTTTATATAGCAAAATGATCACCACAATAAGTTTAGTTAACATACATCACCTCACATAGTTACAGTTTTTTCCCTTGGGATGAGAAATTTTTAAGACCTACTCTCTCAGCAACTTTCAAATATGCATACAACATACTATTGTTAATTATAGTTATGCTGTATATTACATCCCAGAACTTATTATCTTGTACCAATTTACTCAAGTGTAGTTGACTTACAATATTATATTACTTTCAGTTGTACAACATAGTGATTTGATATTTTTATAGATTACACACCATACAAAATTATTATAAGATATTGACTAATATCCCTTTGCTGTACATGACATCCCTGTGACTTATTTATTTTATAACTGGTAGTTTGTACCTCTTAATCTTCCTCACCTATTTCATTTCTCCCCACCACCCCTAGAACTTATTTATAACTGGAATGTTTTACCTTTTGACCAGCTTTATCCATTCCCCACCTCCCCTCTACACTCTGCCTCTGTGCTATGTTGTGTGCTGTGCTTAGTCGATCAGTCATGTCTGACTCTTTGCGACCGCATGGACTATAGCCTGCCAGGCTCCTCTGTCCATGTGGATTCTCCAGGCCAGAATACTGGAGCGGGTAGCCGTTCCCTTCTGCAGGGGATCTTCCCAACCCAGGGATCGAACCCAGGTCTCCCGCACTGCAGGCAGATTCTTTACCATCTGAGGCACCAAGGAAGCCCACGCTCTGCCTCTGGCAACCACAAATCTGATCTCTATTTCTATGAGCTTGTTTTAGTTTAGATTCCACATGTCAGTGAGAGTATACAGTATTTGTCTTTCTCTGTCTGACGTATACTCTCAGTGTCCATCCACATTGACACAAATGGTTCAGTTCAGTTCAGTTCAGTCACTCAGTCGTGTTCGACTCTTTGCGAATGGTAGGGTTTCCTTATTCTTTGCAGCTGAATAGTATTACATTGTGTATATATACCACATTTTCTTTATTCATTCATTCCATTCATCCCTGGACAAACAATTACCCATCTTTTATAAGACAAACCTCTTCCTAGAAAACCATCTCCCTACCTTGGGCAACTTTGCCGTAGTTTGTAAGACCAGAAAGGGAATAAGGAAGACTAACACATGTTGGCAGCCTTGCTTTTATGGGTGGTCAAGGGTGTTTCTCCTATTAATTCTAAAATCAGATAGACACATAAAGGAGGTCTATAATTTAGCTTCCCTGATGGCTCAGATGGTAAAGCGTCTGCCTGCAATGCAGGAGACCTGGGTTTGATCCCTGGGTTGGGAAGATCCCCTGGAGAAGGAAATGGCAACCTACTCCAGTACTCTTGCCTGGAAAATCCCATGGACAGAGGAACCTGGTAGGCTACAGTCTGTGGGGTCACAAGGAGTCAGACATGACTGAGCGACTTCACTTTCACTTTCGTAATTTAAATGTGCTTCCTCTATTGGGTCTTGCCCTACAAAGGCAAGTGTACCTTGCCCTACTCAAGAGTGTGAGTGATCCTCACACTTTAGCCTGCATTGGAATCACCCAGGCTGTCCATTCAAAATTCAAATTCCTGGGCCCCACTCCTGCAGAATCAGAATCATGGTGAGGCCAGAGAAACAACTCTTGGGCCATAGTTTGTAAGACCAGATCTTACAAATCCAAGTGATTCAGATGTGATTGGTCTTTGGCCTGAACTTACTGAAACACTGCTCTCAGGAGTCATATGGGGGGGAGGAATCAAGAGTACTATTATAATAATAATCAGATTACTCACAAAAGTTATATCAGAATGTTAAACTGAAAAGGAGCAACCCCAAAGGAGAACTTCTCATTCATTTCTGTGTATGGCTGGTTCCTATTTTATAAATAGTTAGAGAGTTAGTTAAGTAACCATATTTAATTAATAGTAAGTAGCCATATTTTTTTATTGAAAATACATTAAGTAAAATTGTAAGACTAGTTTTTAACAGTTTGTTTTAACCTCAGCCATGAGATGAAATTTGAAAAGTGTTGTTGAAGACCCATCTCTGCATTTTAATAAATAGAAATTTCTGAAGTTTTCATGCTCAAGGGTATTTTGTTTTCTCATGATTGTTCATTTTGGGGAAGAAGATTCAGTGACTTTCACTGACTTAGTCCTTTCTGTTCCTTGAGGAAAGAGCTTAATGAATATCAGATTGCATTCTGGAAATTGAATGATTTTTTTGATGTTACTACAGTTAGATGGATTCCTATAAATGAGCCCCAAACAAAATTGTTAAATCTGTTTTAAAAGGCAAATATTTCAAACAAAAGGAAAAGTATTTTTGAGCAGCCCATGTTTTATTTTGGCCCCTGGCATGTGTTTGTCTCAAAAAGACTTTGGAAGTATTGCAAAACACCAGCGCATTGCCTAAATCACTTCTTTATAAAACTGGGCCTTCAGCTAACTTTTCACTTACGGAGGGGAGAAGGGACAAGGGAGAGGCAGACAGAGACGGACACAGAGACAGAAAGACAGAAAGATACACACACACACAGTCTCCAGTGGACTGGCCTCAACCTGGGGCCCCCTCCACCCCGATTGTGCAGTCTGATCGCATCCATACACGACCCAGCATCTGCCCAAGTGCCACAAACCATGCTTCCCTGCTCCGTGGCAAAGAGTGGCCCAGAGATAAGTTTCCAGAGGTGATTAAGTGATCCTCCCAGCCTGTCTTGGTGCCAGAAATCAAAGTGACTCCATCCTTGAAGCTTGTCTCTGAAATCCTCTAGCAACTCTCCAGAAGGCTCACCTCTCTGCTGGCTGCTTCTCAGAGACGCTGGCTTTATACTGTGGGAAGTTCTTTGGCTGGTAACACATTTGAGGTGAGTTAAAACAACTTCCTCCCTCAGCCTCAGCTTCCTGTTCCTAAGGGTGAGTTAGACAATTAGTCTCAAATAGCCCCAGCTGTTAAGGCTTCCCTCCCTGTGAAGTGGTTTTCCCCTTTGGTAATTTTGATCGCTTCTAATGAGGCCACCTGCTTTATCTTTAATAGACGATGCTAGATTGCACATCTATAGCCTGACAGTACCTTTAGCCCCAAGGATTTAAAGAGTTTTCTGAGATCCCTCTTGAGAGTCTTGGACCCAGTGGCATTTTCCTTGTTGTGGTTGAAAAAAATTTTTTCTTATTTTCCCCTTAGAGCTGGCCTAGTTCTTCTGCTCTGGCGTACTCCGTGTGTTTAGGGAAATGACTCTGGCTTTCAAAAGACACACACACACACACACACACAGACAAAAGGAATGGGAGAGCAAGAGGGAGAGAAAGTGGAGAGGAAGAAAGAGAGCATGTGAGAGTGAGAAAGAAACCAAGATCATAATCATGTGTGAGAAAAAGGTTGTGAGAGCCGTTGGGGAGGGAGAGAGAGAGGGATAGAGGAAGCTCAGGCAGAACAGCCAGGAGTGTGAGCAATCTTAAGACAAGAGTGCCCGCAGAGCAAGGAGGATACGATGGGCCAGAAGCCACAGGCCCAGTAAGATGGAGAGCGGGCAGAGCCCAAGAGAGGGGCCAAAGGGAGGAAAGAGATGGGAAGCATGCCCTCCAGGGGAGCCTGTGGCTGATTAATAGCAAGTCCAACGTGAGTAGCCACTGCCCCCAACTTGGTCAGTAAGTGACAGTGGAAGAGAAAATACTCAGGGCCCAGATGCAGTCCTGCTCCCCTGGATCCAAAGTGGAACTTTTGTGTCCTCCAGACATACGTGCTTGGGATCAACCTTATGCAACCACTTTAAAGACCTGGATCTCAATTGGAGCCACACATACACTGCTCCCCCTCAATTAATATTATTTGAAATTAGAAAACAAATTTCATCATTAAACACCAAGGAGAGCATGAAAACTTTCGAGTATACTTTTTTAATGCCACCTTTTCATCCACATGAACGAGAAAGTTGCTCAGTTGTGTCCAACTCTTTCCTACCCCATGAACTATACAGTCCATGGTATTCTCCAGGCCAGAATACTGGAGTGGGTAGCCTTTTCCTTCTCCAGGGGATCTTCCCAACCTAGGGATTGAACCCAGGTCTCCCGCAGTGCAGATGGATTCTTTACCAGCTGTGCCACAAGGGAAGCCCTTCTCATCCACAGACCTGCAGTAATGGCTTAACTTAGTGATTCCCAAACATGAGACCTGGGATCACACTGGATAGTTGTCATGGGTTCCTTCATGTTAAAATCTCAGGTTCCTCCATGTTGATTGCATAATTATTTACAATAACTAATATATGAAAGCAACCTAAATATCCATCAATAGATGAATGGATAAAAATATGGTACATACACACACACGTCTATATACACAATGGAATACTACTCAGCCGCAAAAAAGAATGAAATTTTGCCATTTGCAGCAACATGAATGGACCTGGAAGGCATTATGCTAAGTGAATTAAGTCAGGCAGAGAAAGACAAATACTGCATGAGAAAACTTTTATGGGGAATCTAAAAAATAAAACAAGCTAGTGAATAAAACAAAAAGGAAACAGACTTTCAGATATAGAGAACACACAGGTGGTTACTTGTGGGGAGAAGAAGGTGGGGAGGTGCAATATGAGGGTAGGGGAAAAAAGGTTTATTATGAGATTATATGAAATCATGTGTGTGAAACTTTTGAAAACTGTATAGTATAGAATTTAAAAAATAAAATTATATAAATGTTGAAAAATAAATAAAATGGCAGGTTTCTGAACCCTCTCCCAAAAAAGTATGATTTAGGAGGGCTGGGTGATCCGTTGTTTTAATACACAACTGTGCTGAAGATCCCGATGCCCAGCCAGAGGCGAGCCTTAAGCGGCACCCTTTCACTGGAAGAAGTAACAAGTTCAGTCATTGACCTTAAGCCCAACTGCTGACTGCTCCCTATTAGGCCCAAAGTAAGGTGAGGTGAGCGAGATACTCAACTTGGGTATAAAACTTAAGAGGGTGTCAAAAATCTCAGTAATCAGAATAAAAAATATTTTGGTGATACATGTTAAAGAGTCAAAATGAATGCAGAGAAATTCAGGATGGACCAAACACGAAATTTGTGCATAAAGACAGTCTACAATTCTGCCCTTAAACATGCCTGCCTCTCTTGCCCGCCCCAATACTTCTATCCCTTGTTCCAATTAAACTTTATTTACAAAAACAGGCAGATAGACTGTAGGTGAAAGTTTGCAAATTTGATTTTTTAGAATATTGCAATAAAAGATGATTTATTCAACTAGCACTCATATCTTGGCTACTAATACCATTCTCCAGTAAGAGTAACTGAGGCGTTTTGGAGAAATGACTGATTCTAGGAAGAAATATACAATATGGGGCAAGAAATGTACAAGATGAGCCTGGAGTATCCTGTAATGCCAGAAAGTAAAGAAGTGCTAAAAAACAAACAAATCCCCAAAGCAAAACATTGATGGGGGTTTGGCACAGGAGTCAGCTGAAAGAGCTACCAATGACCAAAGCTGGAAAACTTTTTAAAAAATTATTTTATTAATTTATTAATTTTTGGCTGTGCTGAGTCTTCATTGCTTCAAGGGCTTTTCTCTAGTTGCAGCGAGTGCGGGCTACTCTCCAGTTGCAGCGTGAGGGCTTCTCATTGTGGTGGCTTCCCTTGTTGCGGCAGAGAAGACAATGGCACCCCACTCCAGTACTCTTGTCTGGAAAATCCCATGGACGGAGGAGCCTGGTAGGCTGCAGTCCATGGGGTCGCGAAGAGTCAGACACGACTGAGCAGCTTAGCAGCAGCAGCAGCTCTTATTGTGGGGCACAGGCTCTAGGGTGCAAAGGCTCAGTAGTTGCAGCACGTGGATTCAGTAGTGGTGGCTCCTGGGCTCTAGAACACAGGCTCAATAGTTGTGGTGCACAGGCTTAGTTGCTCTGTGGCATGTGGAATCTTCCTGGTTAAGGGACTGAACCAGTGTCTCCTGCTTTGGCAGATGGATTGTTAACTGCTGAGCTACTAGGGATGCCCCCAAAGCTGGAAAGTTTGAGAAACAAAATAAATAAGATAGTATAGGGAATTCTCTGGCCGTCCAGTGGTTAGGACTCCATGGTTTCACTGCTTAGGTCACAGCTTCAATCTCTGGTCAGGGAATTAAGATCCGACAGGCCATGCAGTGCAGCAAGAGAAAGCAACTTAAAAAAAAAAAAAAAAGTAGTATTGGAGTATATATAACACAAAGTATATTATACATATCAGAGTCCATATTGATACAAACAAATTATTAAATATGTGGGTGGGTGCATACGTGCCTGCTCAGTAGCTTCAGTCATGTCTGACTCTTTGCAACCCTATGGACTGCAGCCTGCCAGGCTCCTCTGTCCATGGGGTTCTCCAGGCAAGAATACTGGAGTGGGTTCCCATGCCCTCCTCTAGGGGATCTGCCTGACACAGGGATTGAACCCACATCTCCTGAGTCTGAAGAAACAAATCTCCCATGCAGGGTAATTCCAAACAATTTGTCTAAGTATGTTGCAGGAAGGGGGACCCTTTCCAGGGCCTGAAAGGAGGCTCTTGTCTAATGCTGAGAAATGAATTGTCTGAGGAGACACAAAAGCTGACAAAGCAAGAGATTTTCTTGGGAAGGGGTGCCTGGGAGGAGAGCAGGAGGGTCAGGGAACCCAGGAGAACTGCTCTGCCACGTGGCTAGCAGTGTTGGGTTTTATGGTGATGGGATTAGTTTCTGTGTTGCCTCTGGCCAATCATTCTGACTCAGGTCCTTCCTGGTGGCACATGTATCCCTCAGCCAAGATGAATTTCAGTAAGAAGGATTCTGGGAAGTTGTTAAAACTTATGGAGTGGTGTCTCCTTTTGACCTTTCGTGAATTCTTGAGGTTGATGGTGGCTTATGAGTTCCGTGTTCCTCACCTGGACTTCCTGTTGTAAAATAACTCACATGAATCATTACTATGGTGCCTGGCCAGGGTGGGCAGTTTCAGTCAATGTTTCACCTAAAAAATATACTGCCCTTAACTCTTCACTCCTTAAGTGTGAGCTATGAAATGTTACTCCTTAAGTGTGAGCTATGAAATGTTACTCCTTAAGTGTGAGCTATGAAATGTTACTTCCATCTGAAGAACACACTGTGGAAAGGGAAAGGAGAGTAACGTTCCAGTAAAGGAAGTTTGCAAACCCTACCTCGGCTAGGTGAGGAAGGCCAGTGCATATAGTCATAAATCATGTGGACAGTAACATATGGTACATACCCTTGCTATGGTGTGATGACAGTGACACTTTACCTCTGTGGTCTTCCTCCCATTAATCCATAGCCCTGGTCTGGGCATGAGAAAAACATCAAGAAAAGTCCAGTAGGATGGTATCCCATAAAATACCTGATCAGTACTCTTCAAATTTGTTAAGGTCATCAAACACTAGGAAAGGCCAAGAAACTGTCATTGCCAAGAGAAGCCTAAGGGCATGGACAACTAAATGTAATGTGGTATGCTGGAACAGAAGAGAAGCGAAAGTTAAGGAAATCTGAATAAAGCAGAGACTTTAGTTCATAATAACATTAATTGTGACAAAGGTACTTTACTAATCCAAAGCATTCATAATGGTGAAACTGAGTGTGGGGGAACTCTCTGTACTGTCTTCACAATTTTCCTGTAAATATGAAACTTCTAAAATACAAACATGTGCTCTAAAAAGTATCGTGAGTACTGAGTGTTTTGACACCGCCTTAAATTTTACACCCAAGGTAAGGACCGCACTTGCCCCACCTTGTCCTGCCCTGCTGCCTGAATTCGAAATACATTCCTAGCACTGGTTTCCTGGGACAGAACCATACACACTGTCCTCTTGGCCTACATTCTCTTTATTTGTATATAAATAAAACCGTAGTACTCTTCTCTTCTCTGCTTCCTCCCACCCCCCCGCTCCCCGCTACCGCCCGCCCCAAGCTTCTCATGAGAGTAACCTGCATTCCACTCCTTGACTTCTGACAAGTAGTATCTTTAGAAAAGCTTAGTGGGCACTTTCGAAAGTTGCAGCTTTCCAGCCCTGTAAGGAGGCCAAGCAGTGGTTGGAAGCCAAAGCCACAGAAACAGGGTGTCATCCAAGAGAGGTCGCCCTTCTGTGCCCAGCCAGCCAGAGCTTTTCCTGCAGTGGCTTTATTTCTGCAGAGAAACACTGTTCTCCCAGAACAGAGAGAGGCCATCTTTGCTGCGTGTGTCCACCCCTCAGCCAGAGCTCTGGAAACCTCGCCCTTTGTTCCTGAAGGTGACAAGACCAGAGTAGATTTCATTCTTCCTGTTGCTTCCTCTTGTTCCTCTTTTCCCTCTTTTCACATCAGTACTGACAAGAGAAGACAAATATCTATTTAAGGCATAATGTCACAGGCACAGACCTCTCCTCTACCCTGCCTTCTCCCCACATTCCAACCTCCACCCTGGTTTGAGGTCGAGAAACTGCTTTCACTTTATTCCCTCGGGTGAAACCGCATCAATGAAAGCACAGTGTTGAGCCAACTCAAGCTCTTCCGGTTTCTGACTTGACTCTGGTGGAAAGATTTGTTTTGAGGGGAATTGGGATCTGGGAGGTGATGGCACTGACACTAGCTCGGAGTGTACCATCTCATCTCTGACAGGCATCTCTGTAAGAAGATCCTTCAAAGCCAGGCAGTGTGATTCCCATTGGAATAAGTGACTGAATCTGGTGTCTGTTCTTTAACAGCCCTGCCACTTGGGGGTTAGCAGGAGGAAGTGCTAGAAAATGAATGCCAGAGACTCCATCCGGTTTCATGTATACGAGCCTTGGCTCTGGCTTCAAACAGACTCGGGTATGAATCTGAGTGCGAGAATTTCTTCTCTGTGTGATCTGGGCAACTTACCTAACCCCACAGAACCTGTGTTTCTTCCTGTGGGAGATGCTGGCGAGTTGCTGTGAGGTTGGGACGGGTGTGGGGGACACTTCCACTCGAGTGCAGACCCTGGAATTCCTCTAGAGACGTGCTGCAGGAAGCCTGCCAGTTCTGCAGGGGTGTTTCCTTCTTGCTGATTGATTAATCAGTGAGAAATGGTTTAGGAACCAAAGATTCTCCCTTGGGAGAATCCCAGAAGAGAAAATAATGGTATCCCTAGGTGGGCTCCCACGGGACCCAGCTTTTCAGTTCTTCCTTTCCAGGCCCACAAGAAGGAGGAAGGGCTCCTTGGTGAGGAGGGGTTTCTAGCAGAGAGCGGCTGGGGAGGGGACTTACCCCTCCTTCCTCCCATGTTTTGTCAGTGCTGCATTTTGAATTCCTTGCATTTGAAATGTGTGATGACCCGTCTGAGGTTTGCTCTCAGGTCCCTGGGAGCCAGAAGCAGCCCTGAGAGTGGGCAGCATCAGGCATCTGCCTTCCCAGGTGCAGTCCTGAGAATGTGCTGATGGAGTTTAGTTTTAATAACAACCACAAGTCTGGAGGCCTACTCCTTACTTATTTTTGATTGTGCAGCTGAAGAGTAGATGACCTCATTGAAAAGCAGAGGATGCAGAGTGCAGGGGGATGGGGAAGCGGGGAGGGGCAGTGAGGGGAGGAATAGAAGCAGCTGTTGCCACAGGAAACACTCCCCCCCTTGTGGGGCACACTGCTCCTCAGAGTTCTTTGGGGGAGGAGTGGATCCAGAATGGCAGCTGTCCTCTCCCCAGATCTGTCTTTGTGTACCCACAGGTTGGGCTGAGCTGTGGGTGACTAGACTGTGGATTAAGAAACCATGTAGAGCGTTTCCAAAACAAATCCTTGGCCTGTAAAATCTCCATCTGGCTTGCTCTACAAGGACCCAAGGGCCTGCGATTTTGTGTTTGTGGCTTATTATTAATATATACGCTCAGCTTTCATTCAATCAAAATTCACGAGATAGGTATTCAGAGTTCAAGCCCATGGGTGAACACTTAAACCAAAGCCTTGATTGGTGAATGGTGTAATTTTAGATTCCAGCTGCAGGTTGGGGTGGGAAGCGGGTGAGAGGCTGGGGATAGGGGAATTTTCCTGGATACTTGTTAAATCCCAGCATTTTGAGAGCTTCTTTCCCTTCTGCAGACAATGTTATGCCTGTTTGTGCAACTACACATATACATCCAAGTTGTTCTACCCCAATTCTCAGACCCTTGTCCCATCACACCATAGAAATCAAGTACTGGAGTCAAAGAAACCCCAAACAGATGTCTGTAGATAAAAACAAAGCCAGCAGCACTACTGTTCAGCCCACATATTGTTGTAGTTTTAAAAATAGGTAGTTGTGGCTTTTGGTTTATTTGCTCACTCTTTACCCCGATTCCTGTTGGTTTGATACTGACCGGGCAAGGTGGCTTGCAGGCTTTCCTTGGCTCTTTTATGGTGATTGGCACCTTTCCTTTCTAAAATACAAAACAGAACACCTCCTCCAGAAATTCAAGTCCATCCACATCTATTGATCACGTCCAGGTTCAGAAGAGGGTGTGACAAGGGCGCATGCACAGATTGGACCTTGTGCAGTCTGGAGCCAAGGCCCGGGCCCCACAGATTGTGGTGGAAGGCTGGCTGGGAGGAGGCTGTTGGCGCCTGGTGTTTCACAGGAAAGTTCAAGAAGGGAGCTGGGAAGTGTGCCCTCCAAAGTCCCCCACCCTGGTTAATTGGCTCTGTTTCTGAAACACACTGACCGGTATCCGAATGGGCCCAGCTCGTGTTCAGGGCTGCGTGTTGAAACTTCATTAGCTCTTTTCAAAGCTCTTTTCCTATTTTTATAGAGGTTCCTCTTCACACTGCCAGTTTCCTTGAAAGGTTTGTCAGCTGCTCCTGATAGAATCACTTCAAATTAAAATGCTTCGTTCCAGGGGATATTTTATTTACAGCCAAGCAACTGTAACTACTGGCACTCCTCCCACTAGGCTGCAGTGACTATAGATCTTTGATACTGCTGGACGGCTCTGCCAAGGGTTCCAATTTGCTTTTATACAAGTGAATCGCCCAATTCAAAATAAATGTACCAGGCTGCCTTGCTCTTTTCCCCATCCCCCGACCCTCCCCCCACCGTGCAATTCCCCACAGGCATGTAGCCCGCAGTTCAGAGCCGTCCATCAGCTGTCTGCCTCACACACACATATCTTGTGGGTCCCCCTGAACTAAATAGTGCTTGAGCTTGATTGCAAAACATCTGGTGAGTTAAGTTACAGAAACAGTTATTTCTCCACCAGTCTCATGTGGCTAGAAGATGTACCTTACCAAACCCCCAAATCAAGCGTGTCTGTGGTGCCACGTTTCATTTGGAGACCCATCAAATTTTGTTGCTGTAAAGGACCACTTTATGACGTCACCACTGAAGGCTACATTTACCAACCCCCACCCCAATTTGGTTCAAGTTCTGAAGCTTTTCCTGGGCTGAGCTCAGGGTTAAGTGAAGCTCACCGTCTCTCAGGAGTGACAGGCAGGTCACCAGCTGGCTCTCACGTCATGGAATAAGTACCCCGATAGAGGCAAGAACATGACGTGCCAGGAGAATCCACAGGAAGGAAGGATTACTTCTTCCTGGGAGGGGACAGAGTCAGCAGAGGCTGCTCGGAGGAGGTGATATTTGAGCTGGCTCAGTTGGGGAAGCTATTCCAAGCAGGGAGAAGTGTGTGATTAAAGGCATGTACACATTTGGTGTATTGGGGGCAACTTAGTTGAGAGACGAGAGGCTTCCCATGGTCGGTGGTTTTCCAGGGAATGAACTCAGTCGGGAGCTCCTGGCTGTAGAAGGCTTCTTCCCTTAGGACTGTGATCCCTTAGGACTCAGCCCCACCCTGGTCAGCGTTTGTAGACGCACAAGTGTGTGTAACTGTGGACAGCTCCACCTGGAGTGCCTAAGATTGATGTGTAGCCATCTACTTCCCCTTAAATGGTGCCAAGGAGGGCAGCTTTGTGAGAGAGAAGTTAAGTCTGAGATTTATTTTGGTCCCATTACCAGCAGTCCTTTCCCGACTGAGGCTTAACAGGAGGCCAACCCCTAACAAACTCCTGAGTATCACCGAAGTGTTCAGGGTTGGCATGAAAAGCCAAAGAAGATGAAAAGAAAGAAAGGAATCAAAGGATCCTTCAGAAGAAAAGAGGCAGACAGTAATGGCTATAGGATTTGGAATCACTTTTCTCTGATTGGCAGGTGGGAATTGCAGCTTAGCTATGGTGCAGGGTAGTTCCCTTTTAATGCTATTATTGATACGAGACTCCCTGTTCCCACAGAGAGAGCAATGTTGGGGAAGAAAAGAAATATCTGATGTCAGCCTGGGCATGCTGACTGCCCATACACTGTGACAGAGAAGCAGCAGCTTTATTTTGAAAGAAAAAAAAAAAAAAGTCAACCTTTTTTTTTTTTCAACCGGAGAAAAATAAGGTAGGGCTTTTGTCACTAATGGCTAGCCTTTCATGTGGCTTTATTTTCCTAATCTTGCAAGCCTACTGTTGCCTTCCAAAGAGATGACAGAAGCCACTGCACTGACTGGGTTGTTCTTTTTGCCCCAAGTCTGTCTAACCTTGGACAAGCAGAGAATCAGAAAGCATGAGAACTGGAAAGGGCTTGGAGAGCACGGAGCCCAGCCCCTCTTATACCAAGAGAAAAATTAAAGCCCAGAGGCAGGAAGGGACTGGCTTGTGGTCACGTGGCTCACAGAGGCACAGCTGGGGTAGAACTCCGGTTTCTTTCTCTAGTCCTCTTTGCATCAACCACAGACTGCAATGCCTCTCCCAGAAGCAGGCAAGAGCAGCAGATTATTCTCAGGGAGGGGCCAGGGGAGTGTTTGAATTGCTGCCAATAGAGAAAGGGATGTAGAAGAGGAACAGGCCTACTTGCTACTCCCCTCTCCCAGATAAGTGAATGTGAAAGTGTTAATCGCTCAGTCATGCCTGACTCTTTGCGAACCCATGGACTATAGCCTGCCACAATCCTCTGTCCATGGGATTCTGCAGGCAAGAATCCTGGAGTGGGTTGCCATTCCCTTTGCCAGGAGATCTTCCTGACCCAGGAATGGAACCTGTGTCTCCTGCAATGTGAGCCATCAGGGAAGTCCTGTTTCTTTCTAGTCACATTTCCCTACCAGCAAGATCCCTACCTACTTCATATGCCTTGTAAGTAGAGAATAAGTGAACTTTCTCAGCTTCAGAGGAGATTTATGTGGGCAATATCTTATCATTGACCTAAGCCCCGTTTTGGCAGAGGTTTTACCCTCCAATGGCCAGAGGGGAGAAGGGGTCTGTCTAGTTTACACATCACCTCCTCCAGGAAGCATTCCCTGATTTCCCAAAGTGAGCTGCACAGCGCCTCCCCACCTTCACTCTTTTCACACCAAATGCATGTCTTTGATTACACATCCGCCTCCCTGGCTGGACTTCGAGTTCCTTGGGGACGGGGACCATGTCCTCTCCATTTCTTGGGCACAGGGTCTGGCCCAAAGTGGACAATAAATGTTTCTTGAACAACTGAGGACTCAAATGTAACAAAGGTTGACTCTTGTTTCCTCAGCAAATTTAAAAAAAAAAAAAAAAAAACACTCCATGGGGGAGAGAATGAGAAATCCAAGTGAGTTCTTTGTTCCTTGTTCAGTTCAGTTCAGTTCAGTCGCTCAGTCGTGTCCGACTCTTTGCGACCCCATGAATCACAGCACACCAGGCCTCCCTGTCCATCACCAACTCCCGGAGTTCAATCAGACTCACGTCCATCGAGTCGGTGATGCCATCCAGCCATCTCATCCTCTGTCGTCCCCTTCTCCTCCTGCCCCCAATCCCTGGCAGCATCAGAGTCTTTTCCAATGAGTCAACTCTTCGCATGAGGTGGCCAAAGTACTGGAGTTTCAGCTTTAGCATCATTCCTTCCACAGAACACCCAGGGCTGATCTCCTTCAGAATGGACTGGTTGGATCTCCTTGCAGTCGTCCAAGGGACTCTCAAGAGTAATTCCTGGGACTCTGCAAGCCGCAGTCCTGCATAGCCCCTCTCTGTGGTGGTGTGTCTGCCAGGCACACACCAGTACGATCCTCCAGTGTGTTTCATTTCAGATGCCTGTTATTTTTTTTTTTTCAGGATGGAGGTTGTTGAATAGATTTTGGTTATACTAGCAGGCATGGCTGAATTTTATCATCCTTCATGAAACATCACAGGGGAGAGGCATCTTCCAAAGCAGGGGTGGGTGGTGCATGAGGAGGCTAGAGCTTCAGGTCAAAATATTTTTTGCCTCTTAACTAAATGGTTTGGTGTTGGTTCTCTGACCTTCTAGTGAGTTCTACAGATTTGTATTTAATGGTATTCCTATTCCTAAAAGCCACACACCTGCAGAATCCTGGAAGCAGTGGAGGCGGTGTTTTGGGCTTAGATGCATTTGTTCCAGGAAAAAGGGCCATGGCCAAAGCTGGAGCAGGATAGGCAGCCGACGATGAACCACAAGAGACAGATTCTTCCTGGTCTGTGTCTGTCGTTCTCAACATTTATTGTACATTCAAAACCTTTTATCAAAAATGCAAAATTAATGTTAAGACTCTAGGGAAGAAAAACTGATACCAGATTAATAGGAAAAAATATCCTCAGGCACCCCACCCACCCCAGACCAATTGCATCAGAAGGTCAGGCTTGGGCATCAGTATTTGACAAACTCTCCAAATGATTCTGATGTGCAACCAGATTTGAAAACCACTGGCCTAAGTAGAAGGTGGTCATGTGTTCACTCCTTCTTATTTACTTTCTGCATGTGTGCGTGCATAGTGACTTTAGTCGTGTCTGACTCCAGTTACTTTCTAGGGAGTTCTAAAAAGAGGCAGTCTTTTAAACCAGAACTCTCAGGATTTCCCCATCCAAGTCTGTGAAGGTCTGAGAGACTAGAGAGCACTAATTCTGCTCTCACCCGAGCTGTGTCTGAGTGGACATAAACACGTAGGTGAGGGTTCAGAGTATCTGACACAGTTCTCTTCTTGCCTCGGCTTATAAGGCCACAAGGCACTGATGATTTTGCCTTTGACTTCACTGGTTCATCGTAGCACCTGAATCTGCCTTACAGATGACAGAGTTTCACATGGACTTTAAAATATTGCTTCCAAAGTACACTTGAGGCAAATTTTAAGTCATTTTCAACTGTAAATTTGTATTTGTTGCCTGCATTCCATTCCATCCTGTCTTTCATCTGAAATTGTGGTGGGCACATGGTACAAGCAGATCTCTGACTTTGGGGTTTTTGAGGTTTGGGGTTCACAGAGAGAGAGCTCTTGGTGGGGGTCTGTTTTGACATAGCCCTGAAGCAGCCTGTCAATGTATTCTGTGCAAACAGGTCAATGGAGTGAAAAAACAATCCAGCCAACTGAGTGGCGGACTCATAGATTATTTGATTGACCGGATTGGTGGAGTCACTCAGGAAGGCTGCAGCACAGCACTGTAGCCTGAGAGGCCAGACAACCTGCCAATATTGAGAGCATCTGCTTAGCACACATTGGAGCCCACTTGGCTCAAGCCATTAAAACCAGAAAGGAGTAAAGACATCAAGTGCCCTGGGCACTATGAGGACTGAGGGATCTTTTCCTTCATTATATAGCAGCCCTTCCAATCTCTGGGCTACGCTGCCCATGACCTCCACTTTTCCTCTTGAGCGAGTTGAGAGGAAAGCTCAACGCTGGCATTAGACCCTACAGCTTCTTAGCTGTGTGACACTGAATGAGTGACTTGACCTATCTGTGCCTCACTTGCCTTGTTTATCCATATTACATACTTCATGGGGTTGTTGGGAGGGTACTATGTAACTAGGCATGAAAATCCTTAGAAAAATTCTTGATGCATATACATAAAAACATTGAATATAGTAGCTCTGATGATTCTTATGATAAATAACGCTGTAATGAGTAGAGTGGACAGGACACAGGCTTTGGTGTCAGATGGCCTGGGTTTGAATTCTGGCTCTACCATTTCCTGACCCAGTGACTTGAGCAAGTAGGTTACTTGAGCAAGCAGGTTAAAATCTCTGGGTGTACACCACTTTCTTCATCCTCTGTCATAGCTGAAGAGTGACTTGATGTAAGCATGTAGCACTGTGCCTGGGATATGAGTGGTCCATAAATGATGGCTATTATAAATATCAGTCACCCATCATCATCCTGATGGTTGCTAGGAAATTGCCCTAGTTTCTCAGCCCCTCCTCAGTATGACACCTTCTCTTCACTCTTTGCCATTCCCATCCCTTTCATTCAGTCGTGCTTCAGCTCATCATTTTCTCCCACAAGAAGTGAGGGATACAAGATGGACCCCCGATTTTGGCTGCTATGGAGCCTGCTGCTCTATGCTTCCCTCTCTTTGCCTATCAGTGACCATCCTGAGACCCTGTTGTAGGGATTGTATGAAACCAGGTCTCCCCAACTTCTGCCTAACTGATGTTCTAAACCTTGACCTGCAGCTTTACCTTAATCCTTGTCCAGTAGCACGTGGGGTTTGGCCCATGAGTCCAGCCAGCCACCAGTTCTTGGGCATCTACTTTCTTGATTACTTTGGTTGGGTATTTTTGGAGGCATTGTGTGGTGATATTTATTTTGGCAGGTTTGGGTCTGGCAGAAGCCAATTGTGGTGTTACTCACATCACCATCTTCCCCGTGACTCTCTTTGTGCTTCTGTAAATCTTGAATTGACACATCTACTTTGTGCTTGGCTTTGCTGAGAACCCTGACTGCCGCATCTACACACTCAAACAGGCATCTATCTGAAATATTTCTGTTGTGCCTAGAAAGGCCTCTAAGGGCTCACCTTGTACCCTTAAGTCTTTTAAGTGGTGAGGAACATGAGAAATGTGTATAACTTTAAATATTGACCTGGGCTCCATAAAATCAAGAAAATTATTTAGTGCCATGGAAAACCAGATGTTCATCATGCGTGACTTTTGACTAGCCATGTAATCATTTCCTTAAGTTGATGTGTAAAAAAGTGAGGGTCAAGCTTTGGGTGAACGGAAGTGCAAACAAAACCCGTATTTGCACCTGTTGTTGGGAGAAACGTTGGTGGATTACTTCAGACTAGCCGATGACACTCCACAGTGGCTTACCCAGATTTGGAGGAATCCTTATTTGGCCTTTACCCCATGGGCTCTATGAAGGACCAACCATGTGGGAGCCTGCCTAGTGGGCAGGACATAGTGAGAGGAGGCCTTCTTGAGAGCCTTGGAATCTGGACCCTGTTTCCTTGTATGTAACTGTGGACAAGCCATTGCCTGTCTCTCGGTCTGTTTCCAGGGAGGTTTGGCTTCAGATTTGAACTTTGACTATTTTTGTGACTTCGAGAGAAACAGCTGAATCCATGCATGAACTTCTGTCTCAGCCTTACATCTGCAAAAAACAAACCCAAACTACCTTGTAAGCAAACGCACATGATTTGAAACAGGGGACTCCATGTGTGGACTGTGTCCTGTGCTTGCTTTTCCTGAGATCTGCCTCGTTCCACGTGCTGGTTGACCACACAAGACCATTCCATTTTTGTACCGGATGTACAAGTCCTTTCTCTTGACTGTGCTCTCTGAAGACTGGTGAAAACTTTCCTCTAATAAATACTCCACTAAGAATAGCACCTACCAAAGGCTGTGTACTGTATGTCAGGCTCTTTGCTGTGTACCTTATGTACACTTCCTCTGTTAATATTTATAACATCCTATGGAATAGGTCTTATATTATTATCCTCATTTATCAAGATGAGGGATGACTTATGGAAGGTAAAACATAGCTAGTAAGTTTTAGGGCCCACATGAGGACCTAGGCCTGTCCGACCCAAATCTGAGGGTCTTAGTAACTGTTGTTATGTCCTGCTTTTTGCATCCCTGGGTGGAACAGTTACGTAATCATCATTATCATCATCACAGTAGTAGTTTGCCTTGGATGCTATGAAGTAGATACGGTTATCCTGCATTTTCTAACAGAAGACACATAGGCTCAGAGAGATGTGGTCACTTGTTCAAGATCTCATGTCCATAAGCTTTCAAGCTGACATGATTCTGAGGATGATCTGTCTCTGGGGTTAGAACAAGCCTTGAAGGACCTTGCTAAGTCGCTTCAGTCGTGTCCGACTTTGTGTGATCCCATAGATGGCAGCCCATGAGGGACCTTATGAGTTTGCTTTTCATTCTCTGCTTTCAGGAACTTTACCCTCAGCTTTCCCGAACAGTCTTATCAGCACTGCCAACCAGGCTGGGGCAATTCTGAGTCCCTACAACCTTGCTAGAGCCTCTGAGAAACCTGTGGTCCTTACTTACAAAGTAGGTAATTATGCCTTTTCAGCACAAAGAAGTAAATCAAATGACACACGAAATACAGCAGTGGAAAAGAAGGAACAAAGTAGGAGGAAACGCATTCCCTCTTCTCTACCCCTCCAGCCAATGTCCACAAAGTCGCATTGTCTATCAAAGCAAAACCCTTGTTTTCCATCCCCTTGCACACCAGAGAGCCGTGTTCCCAGCAGTGTTTAAAGGCTGCCTGTATTTAACTGTCAGCTGCCTTGATGTGCCTGATTCTCAGTTTCAGCAGCTGCTTCCTCAGTTTCCCTAACCTTGGGAACCCTTAGCTTTTTGCCTAACCAGTGGAGGATTGCCATCAAGTGGGCATACTGGGAACTGCACGGCTTAAAAAAAAAAAAAAAAAGTCTTGTATTTTTTTTCCCTTTCTAAAGGCAAACTCCATCCATTCTTCAATCCTAGTTAAGGGATTAACCATACCCTTTCTTCTTTTTTTTCTTAGTCTTTTGTCAGCCTCGCTGCTCATTAGCTCTTATACAAGAAGCAGAGCAGGAGAAGTAACCGCAGGGAAACAAATCACTGACAGATTTCAGTATACCGCCTCCCTCTCTGCCCCCTACCACCAGCCCCCACGCCACCTCCGCAACTGTAAGTGGTTTGTTGGGAGAGTACCTCTAGGAGTTTTTGATGGGGTTGGGCTCATTCAAAACACCCCTCTTCTCCTTTCGTATTGATGACTCAGAACTGATTACATCTGCAGAGCGGTGTGAATTGTAGGTTCTACAGGGAGCTAATACAAAAGACAATTCACAACGGATTATGTACAAATAGCTAATAAACAAAAGACAAAAAATCAACTTCTCTAGTAACCAATGAACTGTAAATTAAAACTAAGAATGGAAATTATTTGTACATATAAAATAGCTGAGAAGTGTTAAAATCAAAATTCCCAGGATTGGAGAGGATGCAGTGGAATGGTCGTTTTGATACAGTGCTGGTAAAGAGTCATAAATTACTCACAGCCTTTCTGGAGAACACGTTGGCAGTGTGATCAAGAGAATTAAAAATGTGTATATGCTTTGACTCTACAGTTTTGCTACTAGAAATTTCACTGAAAGAAATAATCAGATACAAATGTTTATGTATAAGGATCTTTACTGAAGCATTACCTAGAAAGAAAACTACAGGGTTCTGAATGTCTAAAATGTCTTAGTTAAATGTAAGGTATCATCACAGACTAGAATATTACTTAGCTATTTGTCAAAAACCATGTTCTTAGGGAATAGTCAAGGATTTAAGGTTAAGGAAATAGTTTATTGTATAAAAATATATTTTAAATAAATTCTTTCAAAATACAAAACTCGTATAATCATATCCCATTTTGTAAAACGTCCCAATTTTGAAAAACAGTAAAATGCATAGAAAATTACTGGATGTAAATATGCCATGTAAATAGTGATCATCACTAAGATGGGATTATTGGTGGTTTTTTCCTTTTTCATACTTTTCTTCATTATCCAAGTTTTCTGTAAAGAGTATTATTGATTTTATAATCAGAAAAAAACTAGTAACAACAACAAAAAAAGAATCTTGGAGAATGACAGTTCAACTCAAATACATGGTCACTGCTAAGAAAATTATGAAAAGTCTGTACATTCCCAGCTCACAGAATTAGTGCTTAAAAGGATCTTCGATATATCTTGTGTCAACCCCACAAATGCCACTGCAATCCCCTCTGTGATTTCCTGGCACCCGTGTCAGGCAGCCTATCCTTAAACACAGTGCTTAAGGAACTCACTAACAGCCTCTGGCAGCTGCCTCTTCAAAGTATAATAATAGCGATAATCCCATCATGCATCTAGTGATTTACAGTCTATAAAGCTTTTAAAAGTACCGTTTTGTCTTACAACCCTGGGAGGCAGGAAGGGCAAGTGCAATTATCAGCACTTTCCAGATGAGCATCCGGAGTTGAAGTGACTTCTGATGGTAAAGTGACTTGTTGTGTCGCTGGTTAACAGCAAAGCCAAGACTAAAATCCAGGTGTCCTGACTCCCAGTCTGAGGCTCCTTCCATCCCTCCCCAGTATCCAGTGTTCAGTTTCATAAAAGTATCTCCTTTGCTTGAGCTATGTTGGCCTTACTAGAGCTCAAACTCTTCCACAGTACCTTGTATATAGGGTCCTGGGTTCCAGAAGACATGCCTTGGTGTGAAGCTACGTGCGAACCAAGACCCAAAGCAGGGCAAACAGCCAAAGAGCTCAGGGGAGAATGAGGAATCAAATGATTCTCTGTTGCTGCAAATCCTGATGGTCTCCACTCAAGAACCTGTGACCATATTTATGATGCGTTGTTTTCATAAACTGCTGGTTGTTCAATAAGGCATAAAATAGCCAGTATATGATAGTTATTTGCTCTACAAAATCATTTTTGCAACACAGTTTCAGTGTCATAGCAGATACTGCATTTCGTTTAGTTTCCTAAGAGATGTGCCACAGTAGATTAACTATTGATACCAAAGCACAGAGGTTTCCTTCTTGCTGTCAGCAGTCTTGTTCCATTCTTTCCCCAGAGCTTTGCATCCCCCGTTGGGAAAGCATTTGTATACTTCCACTGCAAGGTCTGGTCACAGACCCATTGAATTTGTTAACGTCAGGAAAAAGCAACAAGCAGAGAGACAACTTTCTTTGACCTGGGGAGGGTGTCTCTGAGTTAGGCAAAGCAAACTAATATTCAGTCCATGATAGGTGAGCCCATCGTACACTGATGGTTCCCATCCCATCGCCAGGGCTGTCAGGAAGGATGAACAAGACAGTCGGGAGGGGGACTTCCCTTGTGTGAAGTCCCAGTGGTTAAGAATCCTCCTTCCAATGCAGGGTATGCGGGTTCCATCTTTGGTTGGGAACTAAGATCCCACATACTGCTGGGCAACTAAGCCTGCACTCTGCCCGTGCTCTGCAATGAGAGAAGCCTGCGCAGTGCAGCGAAGACGCAGAACAAAAAACACACCGGAGTTATCACTCTAACTGGGGAGGTAAGAGAAATGAGAGAGGAAGCAGCAGCCAGAAAAGGCCCTATACACTGACTCTTCAGCGTGCAATGAGATTTCGAGGGAGGTGACTGCCTGAGGGTCGCTTCTTAAGGTCAGAACTAGATCAGAAAACCTGCTGTGGCCTCAGCCCAAGGGTTAGTGAAGAACAGACTCAGCTCTGTGGGTGGGAGCACAGGACAGGCGCTGGCTGAGGGAGCCCACATTGCGAGGTCCTAATCCAACCCCACTACCAGGAACTCAGTCTCTGAAGCCGAAGCCAGCAGGAGGCTGGCCAGCCCTTCCCGTGCCTAATCTGGCTGCCGCCACAGCTGCCACTTCCCCGGCCCGGGGTTGGGCCTTCCCTCTACCCTAGGGCGACAGGGCTTGTTCCAGCCGGAGAAATGCCCCAACAGCTGTGCTGGCTGCTTCCGCTGCCACCGCAACTGTTTTCCTAGAATTGACCTGAGGGATTCAGTGAAATGATTCGGAGAAACAATGATTTGATTCAATTAGAAAGTTAGTCAAACTGGTGTTTAGGCTGAATTTATGGTGGAAGATAGGCTCACGTGACTGAGCCCAGGCCAGAATTCCTGACCATCTCTCCCTCCTTGATGCTAAAGGTGGCAGGAGCTTGGAGCCTGTCAGAAAAATGGCAAAAAGAAAAAAAAAGAGCCATATGCATGTTTGGGCACTGCCCAGTTGCTGACTGTTATCTCATTCCTGTATCCAGTAAGTTGTCATGATAGCAGTGCCTGTCTGGAGAACACCAGACTCCATTCTCTAGCAGATGTTAAGATCTATGAGGGGCCATGTGATTGACAAAGAAGCAACTCTCAGGCCCACACATGGATATAGAAGATTAGTTCTGGAGCCATATTTCACTGTTTTCCTCAGTTTGCCCAAGTTCCTGGAGCCCAGGTTATCTTCAGTCTAAGAGTCTTTAAAAAAACCTGAATTATGCATGTAAGCCAAGTTACATCAGTCGTGTCTGACTCTTTGCAACCCTGCGGACCATAGCCCACCAGGCTCCTCTGTCCATGGGATTCTCCAGGCAAGAATACTGGAGTGGGTTGCCATGCCCTCCTCTGGGGGATCTTCCTGACCCAGGAACGGAACCTGTGTTTCCTGCATTGGCAGGCAGGTTCTCTACCATTAGTGCTGCCTGGAAAGCCCTAGCTGAGTTACTATATAAAATTATATAAGTTACAGGTGTACAATATAGTGATTCACAATTTTTAAGGATTATACTCCAAAATACTGGCTGTATTCCCTGTGCTGTGCAATATCTCGTTGTAGCTTATTTATTTTATATGTAGTAGTTTGGACCTCTTAGTCCCCTATCTTGTCCCTCCCCCCTTCCCTCTCCCCACGGGCAACCACTAGTTTATTCTTTATATCTGTGAGTCTGCTTTTTTTGTTGTTGTTATATTAACTAGTTTATTCTATTTGCTAGATTCCATGTATAAGTGAGATCACACAGTATTTGTCTTTCTCTGTGTGACTTATTTCACTTAACATGTCCTCCAAGTCTATGTTGCTTCAAATGGCAAAATTTCATTCTGTTTAATGGGTGAGTAGTATTTCATTCTATTTTTATGACTAATATTCCATTGCATCTTCTTATTCATTCATCTGTTGACGGACACTTGGGTTGCTTCCATACCTTGGCAATTGCAAATAATGCTGCTCTGAGCACTGGTGTGCATGAGTCTTTTCAAGTTAGTGTTTTCGGTTTTCTTGGATATATACCTAGGAGTGGAATTCCTGGGCCATATGGTAGTTCTGTTTTTATTTATGAACTTCCATACTGTTTTCCACAGTGGCTGCACCAGTTAGCACTCCCACCCACAGTGTACAAGGGTTCCCTTTTCTCCACACCCTCTCTGGCATTCGTCAGTTGGCAGTGGCTTTACTGTGATACCAAGAGTCTTGTCTCCTACTCATATTCTAATAAACTCAACTCTTTCCATCTTCTTTATCCTCTACCAATTTGGGTTCTCTTTGTTCCTTTCACAAAGAGGGAGTCTTCCTCTTTAAGGGAAGTCTTTCTTGGGCTTCCCTGGTAGCTCAGATGGTAAACTGTCTGGCTGCAATGCAGGAGACCTGGGTTCGATCCCTGGGTTTGGAAGATCCCCTGGAGAAGGAACCGGCAACCCACTCCAGTATTCTTGCTTGGAAAACCCCATGGACCGAGGAGCCTGGCAGGCTAGAGTCAATGGGATTGCAAAGAGTCGGACACAACTGAGCAACACTTTAAAGAAGGGCAGAGACATCCTTGGTGGTCCACTGGTTAAGACTGTGCTTCCACTGCAAGGGGCGCAGGTTCAATCCCTAGTCAGGGAACTAAAATCCCACATGCTGCTCAATGCAGCCTAAAAATAAAAAGGGATTTTTTAAAAAGAAGAGCAAGGAGGTCTCTGTGTTTATCTAAGATACTCTGACCCATTACCTGATCTCACTCTTCCATCTTAAGTGTGATCATTTTCATTTATATACTCAAGAATTCATTCTCTCACTGAGCGTTATGGTGTGCTTACTTTGTGCCTAGGGTTAGGCTGGGCTGGGCGTTGTGGATGTGTAAGAACACGTAACACCATCAGTTTGGTAAGACGGGAGTTGGTTTGTGATGAACCCTGCTGGAGTCAGCGCTACTCCATCGCCACCCCTGTTGAGAAACTGGGCAACTTACAGGATATCACTGTGAAGTGAAATCGCTCAGTTGTGTCTGACTCTTTGTGACCCCATGGACTGTATGTAGCCTACCAGGCTTCTCCATCCATGGGATTTTCCAGGCAAGGGTACTGGAGTGGGTTGCCATTTCCTTAGGACTACAATAAGCTACCTGTATTCAACACTATTGCAGAGGACTTCATTATAGACTAAGCGAAGAAGAATGGAGATGACTCCAAGGATGTTTAACCTAAACAATAGCAGTTCAGTCTTTTTCACTCTCCTCTTTCACTTTCATCAAGAGGCTGTTTAGTTCCTCTTTGTTTTCTGCCATAGAGTGGTAGAAAGCATCTACCATATCTACCATATCTTTGCATCTGCATATCTAAGGTTATTGATATTTCTCCCAGCAATCTTGATTCCAGCTTGTGCTTCATCCAGCCCAGCATTTCTCATGATATCCTCTGCATATAAGTTAAATAAGCAGGGTGACAATATACAGCCTTGACGTACTCCTTTCCCAGTTTGGAACCAGTCTGTTGTTCCATGTCCAGTTCTAACTATTGCTTCAAATAAGCTAATAGAAGCTCTGTGCATGTATTTTCATTCCCATGATGAAATATTATACAGTGGATCTCACTTAGGAGACTTGGAATGTCAGGACTAATACTAACAGGGTTATTCTTAGGTCTTTGGATTAAATAGGGCAAACTTGGAGTCAGACTCTTGTCAATGATATTCCCATCGAATTCCCATCCCTTTACCCACTTTACAGAAAGTCAGACTGACACCATATATGACCTTTACTGTGGTCTCTGGTATTAGAGAAGGAAATGGCAACCCACTCCAGTGTTCCTGCCTGGAAAACCCCAGGGACGGAGGAGCCTGGTGGGCTGCCGTCTATGGGGTCGCCCAGAGTCGGACATGACTGAAGTGACTTAGCAGCAGCAGCAGCAGCATGTTCTCTGGTTGCTCAGAACAGAGCAGAAGTGCTGCAGAACCCTCCTTTTAAGTGAATAGTGCTCAACCAGGAAAATCTGTGGAGCCGTTACTCTGCAGCTCCAATTATTCTGTCTCTGTGTGTCCTCAGGCGAAGGCCAGCCATACTCCACCTCCTTAGAGCTCTAGAGAAATCGTAGATGAAGGCAGCCTTGGGAATAAGCTTCCTATCTCAACTCTGATGACTGGTGCCAAGAACTCCCCTCATACACTTTTGTTCCAGATTGCTTGTGTGCTGAAACCATTATAGCTCGTCTGCCCCTGAAGGCATGATTAATTGCCTGAATTCCTTGTTGCAGACTGGATTCTGCCACTTTGTTGGTATCTCGCACACCTTTACCTTTGGAACTTTCTGGATTCTTTACATGTTCTTGACATGGCTTTGACCTTCTAGGTCCTTGACCTGTTGCCCAAGCGGCTGCCTAGTCGGTGTCTTGCTTATGGAGCCCACCTCCTACCCTGCTTTACTTCTGCTGCCCTGCTACCGTCCCCCTTCAGTGAGACTATGACCATTCTGGGCACGTACAAGCCTCCCTCCTGGAAAGCCGGAGCACCAAATGACAGCTGTGTATGAGGGGTGGCTCAGTTGACAGCTGATTCCAGACATTGACAAGATCTCATTATTTTTTGCTCTTGTGTTTACATCTTTCAAGTGTGTTTGAAAAATCAAGGAAACAATACAATTTAGTTTCCCAAATTGAAATGATAATGAAATTGCCTTTTTATTTATTTAGTTTTTGTCGTTCTCATCTTTTCTCAGGCCTCTTCGCACACACCCCACTACTTTTCCACCCCATCTCCCCACCAGCTTTCTCTCTGGAAAAGCTCTACTCTATGGTAGCTGTGCTGATCACTGCTTACATGCTGTATCTTTCCAGGGCTTTCTGTCACTATCCTTTCTGTTTTTATTCATAGATGACACAGCTAATGATGGTATCCAGGCCTATGTAGGTTTGGTTGAAAGGGCCAACGTGGCTTATTGTTTTCATAAATATCAAGCTTTGGTTTGCAGTTACTTTTGCCCCATTCCTATGCTTTTCAGGCATCCTGTTGCCTTTGGCTGTGCAGAAACAGCATGAGTCTGTGCAGCGTGATTTAGTCCAGTGGAAGAACACTGAGTGCCTACTATGTCTGGGGCATCCTTGGAAGAGTGGAGCTTCACTCTTACCCCGGGAGCCCATGTGGGGAAAGACATGCCCTAAGAGGGGAAAGGGCTGTGAAAGTTCACAGGCTTGTGACTTGTTTTCCCCGCCTGTGACCATCTCACTTCTGCTCCCATTTTAAAGTCCTGACTCCTTAGGCTTGATTGTGAAAGTCACTATACAGTCCATGGAATTCTCCAGGCCAGAATATTGGAGTAGGTAGCTGTTCCTTTCTCCAGGGTATCTTCTCAACCCAGGGATCAAACCCAGGTCTCTCCTGCATTGCACGCAGATTTTTTACCAGCTGAGCTACTGGAGAAACTGACATTGTGCTATATTTTCTCTGTTTTTATTTCTTTGTTGCCAGTACCAGGCTCCTCTGTCCATGGAATTCTCCAGGCAAGAATATTGGAGTGGGTTGCCATTTCCTTCTCCAGGGGAACATCCTGACCCAGGGATCGAACCCAGGTCTCCTGCATTGCATGCAGATGCTTTACCGTCTGAATCACCAGGGAAACACACTCCATACCTTTACCTACAGTTTTTTCAGAGGCTCGGTCCTCTGTCTTTGCCTTTCTTTCTCCCTACATTCATGTCGAGATCTCACGGACTATCACTGCCATGAGGAAAGCTTCAATGTCTCCAGCCCAGACCTGCCTCCTGAGTTCTAGTTCAAAGGTCTTGTGTACATTCCTGTAGGTGTGTGTTGCCAACCTTCTGACCTCAGGCAATTCCATCACCATCATCTCTCAGTCATCTGTATATCAAATAAGTTGGCAACTTTTCTTGATTCTGTTGCAGATCCAAAAAATACAGAGTTGGCAGCAACCTTAGACATTATCTAGTATGGAGTGTACATTTTCTCAGAGAGTTGGAGGGTCAGAAATAAGGTTGAGACTAGCACCCAGATTCAAAGATCCCTCAACTTTCACTTTTTAAACATCATACTACCCGAAAGCACTGATGAAGTTCATAGGCTCCAGAAACAAGGGACTGGGTTCAAATCTCTACCTAGTTATTTCATTTTCTAGCTTTGACCTTGGGAGCAGCTTAATCTCTCTATCTCATTTGTAAAATGGAAATAATTATATCTTATCTTAAGCTATTGTTGTTAGAATTAAGTGAAAAAAATCACAGAGCACTGTTTAACATTGGCTTGAGCGTGTCATCTTGCTTCCAGTTCTCTTCTCAACGTTTCCATACTCTCTTACTCTTACCTAGTCTTCCTAATATGGAAACTTCAGACTCAAAAGTCTTTTCCTGCTCTGAATTCTATTACCCTAGCCTTTTAAGGAATTCAAATCAAGCCATAATTTCAATACATTTTGAAAAAGAGAGTTTCTGTAAATGTTAATACCTCGGATTAGAACAAAGAAAGGTAAAACAGAACCCATTAGTAAGTACTTATGGGGTAACTTTCAAAATGATCCTTTGTTAAGTTTGAGAGAGAAGTGAAAACCACCGTAGTCTAGACTTAGGTCATATCGGAAAGAGTTGGCTGATTGGTTTACTTGTGGGGATGGGGGCCATAGGATCATACTATATATCCTAGTTAACAACGTGTTTATATTTTCATTTAATAAAATACCTTGGTCAAATATTGTCAATGAGAAATATCCCTTTTGACTCTGGTATATGTGTAGATTTGTTGTTTAGTCACTAAGTTGTGTCCAACTTTTTTGTGATCCCGTGGACAGTAGCCCACCAGACTCCTCTGTCCATGGGATTTCCCAGGCAAGTAAACTGGAGTGGGTTGGCATTTCCTTCTTCAGGGGATCTTTTTTTGGCTGCCCAGGTGGCTCAGTGGCAAAGAATCCACCTGCCAAATCAGGAGACACAGGAGATGTGGGTTCAATCCCTGGGTCAGGAAGATCCCATGGAGGAGGAAATGGTAACCCACTTCAGTATTCTTGCCTGGAAAATTCCATGGACAGAGGAGCCTGGTGGACTACACTAAAGAGTTGGACACGACTGAGCAACTGAGCACATATGTGTAGATTTACTAGAGAAACCCTAAGAGACTGGAGAATGCAGGGTGAGAATAGAGTTCAGGAACTAGTGGAGTGTCTAAAGGAGTGGGAATAATCTTGGAGCCACTGAGAAAGGGCTGGAACAGCTGACATCTTTCTGCATGTGGAGAGGACAGAGGGAGGAAAGCCAGAGGGAGAAACTTGGCTAAGAACCCATGGGTCTAATTTCCCTGCTGATTGCCTAAGCTGAAAAACTTCAAACCTCAGAAACTGCTTTCTAAGATAGGATCTTTTAAAATCACCTCCAGGGACAGCCCTTTTATGTCTAGTTATTTTCTATTGTTAGAGACCAAAGAACTTCAGAGAGATCTGTATACAGATGAAGAAACTGAGGCCCACAGCACAGAGGGAGTTACTCAATGTCCCTCCAAATGTTCAGTCCATCCTGGAACATGCTAATGCGCATGCCAAGTCAATTTAGTCGTGTCTGACTCTTTGTGACCCCATGGACTGTAGCCCGCCAGTCTCCTCTGTTCATGGGGATTCTCTAGGCAAGAATACTGGAGTGGGTAAGCCATTCCCTCCCCTAGGGGATCTTCCCAACACAGGGATCAAACCCGGGTCTCTTATGTCTCCTGCATTGCAGGCAGGTTCTTTACCACTGGAGGCACCTGGGAAACCCTTATCATCATCATGGGACAGTGAGCACAATTTACCTGGCTTTTGTGTGGAGAGGGCACAGATGAATCATTCATATTATCATACACATACCTAAAGAAATTAAGACATGTGTGCTGTTAAGACAAGAACCAAAAGCTTGATTTTTTTTCTTCTTTAAAAGGTGGGAGTTGAAGGCCTACTTTGCTTGACCTTTTTAGCTTTGTTAAAGGCAACCTTGATTCATGATGCATGAGCCTGGGTCTTTGAAACCATTAAGAAAGGGTTTGTTCATTGAACATGCAAACAAATTACTTTCCAAGGGCTGAAATTTAAACTGACATTAAGCTCTGAGAACATCTGTATTTAATTATACATAAAGGCTAGAAAAGAATTTAGAACTTTAAAATAGTTAAATTAAAAGAGAAGTCCCACCTAATGCAAATAATTTATTTCATTGCTATCATTTGTCTATATTAGCTGTGCTGGCTTTACTAATATTTCCAGGGCAGCCCTGGAATATAAGCTTAGATTGGAAACCAGCAGTTAGAGCAGCTGTCAGGGCAGGCTGATGCCATAGAGCCAGGGAGTGTGTTGGCTTCTAATAAAGTTTCCCCTTGGTGGGAAGAATACTAATGAAATATTGTTTTGACCAAAATGTTCGTTCAAGTTTTTTGTAAGATGTTATGGAAAAATGCAGACGAACTTCTTGACCAACCCAATACAATCTGTAATGATATATTTCTCTCAGGATGGGACTTTGGAGTCAAAATGTAGTGGAAGGAACACAGGCAAGAAAGCACAGAGATTTGGATCCTAAATCTCACGTAGGGCAGAATCTGACCCCTCTCCACGCTTGCCCCCAGCTTCCTTATCTAAAAGTGAAAGACTTGGATCCAGTGATCAAGTTGGAAGAAAAGGGGGAGAATGTGAAATGAAAAGCATGAATCAAATATAAGTGGCTTGATTATCTCTAAATGCCCCTGACCACCCCCCCCCAATATATACTAGAGCGCCCACACTAGTTTCCCCTCAGTTGAGCAGAGCCTGGAATTGTGAAGAGCAGAGAGGGCTCAGTATCCAGAGTCTCATCCCAGCTGCAACTCTTTCCCTCTCTGTCCTTCAGTTTCCCCATCTGTAAGTGAGGGAGTTGGCTTCTCATTGTCTCCTCATCTGGAGTGCGCATTAGCCATCCATCCCTGACTGATGAAAGCAGAATTTCCCCTGCTGCAGAGCCCTGCAGTCCTGGGTGTTTTAAATGGCTTCCCAGGTGATTCTGAGGTGGACTTCTACCTTGGCATCCTGCCTAGCCAGTCCCTGTAGACCCTGTCCGTCATTTTGGGAGATGAGTGAGAATTTTGCCTAGATCCTTTTCAGGCAGTGTGTGCCCCGTGGCTGCCACTCTTGTAGTACAAGGATTAGCCTAACGCTATATCCAGTTTGCTCCTTCCCAGCAGTCTTTTCAAAGGAATGGAGGTGTGCCTTGGGCAGAAGGGCAGGAGGCACAAAGACACCCTCTGTGGAGTCACCGCATGGCCAACTGCCAAGACCCTGCTCTTAAGTCCCCAGTTGTCGCCCATGTGGGGCTTTCTTGAACCACACAAGAACCAGATTAAATTAATTGATTCCTGGCTTTAAAAAAACATCCCTTCTCTGGTGGGATGCATGCTGCTTATCAAGATGTGCCCAGGAAGCCGGTGCCAGCTTGAATTCTTTGTATTGAGAAAGCCAGGGCTGGCTTGATTCAGAGGTGAATATGGTGCAGGGGGGCAGCGTGGATAGCCCATTGCCTGCTTTTCTCTCCGTGTGAATTTAGCAAACATGGAGCATTCTGGGCCAAATGTGCTTGCCCAGTGGGAACAAGAAGGCACTGGGGGGTGGCTCAAGCTGGATATTACAGACTACCTAGCATAGTGCCAACACAGAAAGTTCAACCAGTGAGCGCTGCTGTGGTTATTTTCATAGCAGCTCAAGCAGGGGAGAGAACCTGAATCCAGAACCAAGGGCAGAAGACCAGGATGTAACCCCAGCTGTTCTTGCCTTACAAATCCATAACCCTTGCCTTCCCTCGTTTCCTGGTTTTTAAAGTAAGAGGGCTGGACTAATCAATTATTTTCAAACTTGGACCCTTGGGGTTCTGAAGACATATCCAGAGAGCTTCCTCAAGGGGCATGGAAGGTGGGGAGGAGGCTGAGCATGCAGAACTCAGACCCTCCAGCCCACCCCCTAGAACCCCCAGGCTTTGCACAACTCTCATTCACAGCATAGTGCATGTCAACGGTTCTCAGACTTTTCCGTATCAGGACTTTTTTACACTCAGTTACTGAGGCTCAAAGGAGGTTTTATTTATATGGCATATATCTATTGGTATTGACTGTATTTGAATTTAAAACTGAGCAATTTTCAAAAACATGTATTAACTCTAGTTCAGTTCAGTTCAGTCGCTCAGTTGTGTCCAACTCTTTGTGACCCCATGATCTGCAGCACGCCAGGCCTCCCTGTCCATCACCAACTCCCAGAGTTTACTCAAACTGATGTCCATTGAGTCAGTGATGCCATCTAACCATCTCATCCTCTGTCGTCCCCTTCTCCTCCCGCCTTCAATCTTTCCCAGCATCAGGTCTTTTCAAATGAGTCAGTTCTTCGCATAAGATTGCCGAAGTATTGGAGTTTCAGCTTCAGCATCAGTCCTTCCAATGAATATTCAGGACTGATTTCCTTTAGGATGGACTGACTGGATCTCCTTGAAGTCCAAGGGACTCTCAAGAGTCTTCTCCAACACCACAGTTCAAAAGCATCAATTCTTTGGCACTCAGCCTTCTTCACAGTCCAACTCTCACATCCATACATGACCACTGGAAAAACCATAGCCTTGACTAGACAGACCTTTGCTCGCAAAGCAATGTCTCTGCTTTTGATTATGCTGTCTAGGTTGGTCATAAGTTTTCTTCCAAGGAATAAATGTCTTTTAATTTCATGGCTACAGTCACCATCTGCAGTGATTTTAGTATTATCTCTAAGAATACGTCTATTACATATTGACATAAAATTTTTATGAAAGTAAACTGACTTCCAAAGCAGAAAAAAAAATGACAATGTTTTATATTTTGTAAATATCTTTGATATCTGGCTTTATAGAAGACAAATAGAATCTTATATCAGCTTCTGCATTCCATTTCTCATAATATGTTACTTTGGTCAAAGGATATGAAGAAAATCTAGCCTCATACAGCCATACGTTTGTTAAAGGGGGACCTCAGGAACCCCAGAATGGGTCTTGAGGACTACCAGTGTCATCCTGCCACACGGAGAACTGCTGCTCTACACAAATGGTGTTCTGTGGAGGTGTACACTGCCCATCCTGGGGCCAGTAAATGGCAGCTCTGCTCTCATCCCCTTTTCCTTCACCCCACCCCCTCTTCAGATCAAAGCAGCTCAGTTTTTGTGTGTTTTATATACTGGAGTCATTGGGAGATTTTTGTTTGAAAAGAGGGCTGTGCTTCTAAAAGTATTTGAAATCCACTCACGTAAAATCTTAGGTTACTGAAGATCCAAGGATCTGATAGGTGACAGGGATCATTGAGATGCTTTCCCCAGGCTTCCTCTCCCCCAAGAGAGCCTCTTGGGCTTTGAAGAGGGGCATTTGGGTTCATGTCTCAGCTCTTTCGGGATGGTGGCACGTCATCTTGGCAAGTGACAGCCTCAGCTCAGGAAAATGGCATTGTGTAGCTTGAAAGATTTAAGGCTGCTTCAGAGTGGAGCTCACCTGCCCAGGGAGTGATATAGGCTGGAGGAGGAGGGGATTCAACGTTGGTCGAACTGTCTCATTACTACAGGGGAGAGACAAGCCATAAGGGTAAGTTTCTGTGATATACTTATATGCCATCATCTTTAGAGCTCAACATTCATCATCATTATTTATTTCCTAGGCATCTGTCAGATCTTTATTCCAAGGGACAGAAGCTGGTGCCAAATATCATGGGATCTAAGTGCCCTCACAACCCATTGACGCTTCTTCCAATTTCTTGTCTAACAGAGAAGGCTGTGCTGTTCTTTCCATGACTGTCAGAGTCATTATCGATTTCATGTCATTTCTTTCATAAAATCACCTCCTGGGTTTTGCAAGGTTTCGTTCTGAGAGCTGAGAATGCACTCCTCCCACTTCTCTGGTGGGCAAGATGCTGTGCATTCTATTGATGTGGGTCAGGTGAATGGATTCACAGCCTACCTGCATGCTTTCCCCTTTAGGTTGTGAGCACGTGCCGAGGCACTCCCAGAGCTGTGGCAGAACTCTCCTCTTTGTCCTCATTTGCTTTGTTTCTGCCACCAGCCTAAGCGTTAATTAAGAGGCCCAGCGCCTAATGCCCAGCAATAGGGTCAGTCATTTGGGGTGATTGGGTGTCTCCAATTTAATGGAACTCTTCTCTTGGAGTAAGAAATAAAATTGAATCTCTGGGAGAAATTGGAACCCTTGTAATTTGCTGGTGGGAATGTAAAATGGTGCAGCTGCTGTGGAAAAATGGTTTGGCAGTTCCTCAAAAAGTTAAACATAGAATTACCATATGACCCAGCAATTCCACTCCCAGGTGTATACCCAAGAGAAATGAAAACATCGGCACACTGAAGAACTTGTACCTGAATGTTGATGGCAGCATTAATCATGATAGTAGAAAAGGTTGGGGGAGAATGAATACAGGTATGTGTGTGGCTGAATCCCTTCACTGTTCACCTGAAACTGTCACAATGTCGTTAATCAGCTGTACCCCAACACAAAATGTTTTTGGTGTTAAAAAAAGATTCAGATTGTGGTCTCTTAAAATTTTGAAAAAACAATTAAAAAGTTAAGGCAACCCAAATACTCATCAAAGGATGAATAAACAAAATGTGATGCATCTGTACAATGGAATATTGTTCAGCTGTAAAAAGGAATGAAGTGCTGATGCACGCTGTACCATGAGTGAGCCTCAAAAACAATATGCTAAGTGACAGAAACCAGACTAAAAGGGCCATGTATTGTGTGATTCCACTTATATGAATTATCCAGAATAGGCAGTTCCCTAGGGACAAAAAGCACGTTGGTGATTGCCAGGAGCTGAGGGGAGCAGGGGGGAGAAAGAATGACTACTGAATGGATACAGGGTTTCCTTTGGGAACTAGAGACAGGTGGTGGTTGCACAAGTGAATGTACTAAATTCTCCTGAATTGTACTCTTCAAAATGGTTAATTTCATGTTTTGTGGATTTCATCTCAACTAAAAAATATGCCAAACAAACAAAACACCCGAATCCCTGGCTGCTGCCCTCTCTTGGGCTAGTTTGAATATTTGTGGACTCAAGAGCCTCATCCTCCACCAGGATTCCTCCCCAGTGGAAAATGAGCTTACCATAGCCTGTTGGTGCTTTTAGTATTTATGTCTGTTCAGCTACTACAGCTACTATTTATGATGCATGGTTTTCCTCACTACTGTCCTCACCATTTGCTCATGGAAGTCAGAGACAGTGTCTTGCTCATCCTTGCATTCCCAGTGTCTCAGCACATTCCTGGCACATAGGAGACACTCAATAGATGTTTGTTGGGTGAATAACTGGTCATTTTGTTGTATCTTCTCATTCGTCTCCACGATGTACCCGGATGGAGCTAGTCATAAATGTACCATAACAGGTGGCAGGTGCTCAGGACAGACTGTGGGTTTGTCTAGTGGGTAGGGATGACGTTGTTTAGATACATTTAATTTATGTATTTACTTTGGATGGCCATACACTGGAATATTATTTGGCCACGAAAAGGAATGCAGTACTGTTACAGGTTATAACATGGATGAACCTTGAAAACATTATGCAAAGTCAAAGAAGCCAGTGACAAAAGGCAGTGCATTGGATGATTCCGTTTACTTGAAATGTCCAAAATAAGAAAATCCATAGAGATAGAGGGGGCTTCCCTGGTGGCTCAGTCAGTAAAGAATCCACCTGCCCACTGCAATATGCAATAGCCCACCTGCAATGCAGGAGACCTGGGTTTGATCCCTGGGTCAGGAAGATCCCCTGGAGAAGGAAATGGCAACCCACTCCAGTATTCTTGCCTGGGAAATCCCACGGTCAGAGGGGCCTGGCGGGCTACATACAGTCCATGAGGTTGCAAGAGTCAGACACGACTTAGTGACTAAATCACCAACCACCAACCACCATAGAGACAGAAAGTCGATCAGTGGTGGTCAGAGCATGGTAAGGGTAGGGGGACATGGGGTGACAGCTACCATTTTTGAGGTAATGGGAAAGTTTTAAAACTGAGTGTAGTGATGACTCCACATATCCATGACTATACTAACAACCACTGATTTGTACCCTTTAAAATAGGTGAATTATATGGTATGTGAGTTATATCTCAATAAATCTATTAAAATCTAGATATAGGTCAGAAGAGTAAAGAATAACATTTGAATCAAAGGCAAATGTTCTCTTGTTTTGGGAAAGATCTCCTTCCCAAACCTAAAATAACTACCCTGATATATATTCAAAGGGTTTCTCTAGAGAAAGATTTCTTTACACTGGGCTTCCCTTCTAGCAGCAGCTCATGTGGGTTTCAAGATCTTTACCTACCTGATGAGGGGCTGAGCGCAGAGTAACTCAAAGCCAGAATGTGAAAGGCAACTGCCAACGGTTGGGCAGTTGGAGATTGGTCAGACTGTGTGCACTGGGAAACCACAATTCGGTTTCCACAAACCCAGCTGCCTGGTGATTTTTCCACTGCCTGCAGGATACCCACTGCCCAGCTCCCTAACCCACATCGATCAGGATGAATGAGCAAGTAGCCTGATGATGTGCCAGTTGGGCAATTAGCGATTCAGCAAGTCCAGCTTCAAATGAGCAGTTCCAAATTCTTCCTCTGACTCTTGGGGACTGCCCACTTCAGAAGAGACACTGATCTGCTGCTGTGGGGCTACCATTGTGGGGCTGAAGTGGGACTCCTTGAGGGTAGCTGTGCATATGGATATGAGTACTGCCTAGGGCTGTATGCAGACTTCAGCTGGATTCCTTGTGTTCAGACACCAAGAAATCATAGCACCCACAGCATCATCCCACTTAGCTGACAGCTCATATGCCCTTAGTTCCCAGATGGGTATATATATATATAATTTAACATATTGATATACACGATTTAAATGAATTTTGCTAAAGATAAGGAAATATAGGTATAATAGCAGGAAAAACCCCCTTACCTCCACTCTGCTGTGAGGGAGGAGAGAGAGACACAGAGAGCACTGATCTGCCTGCCAACCTCTTTTCCTCACAGGCTACTGGCCCACCCACTGCCACGTGATTTATGCCCTAGGGCAACAGCATAGCTGTGATAAAGATTTACACTAGGTTTTCATCTTCAAATGAGCTACAACCTCTCTTCCTTGTGTATTCAAGTGCTTGGCACTCATTGCCTGCACGTTTATTCTGAAATTCAAAATGAAAAATGGTCCCTGGAGAAGCTTGAAGAGCAACACACAACACATCACTTCCAAAGCATGCTGCCAGTTTATATAGAAACTAAAGGGCAATCTCCACTCCCAGTGCTGGTCTGGTGTGCCCAGAGAGATTATACACATTGACTCTTTCCATGTGTGCACCTCGTGAAGGTGTGGGACACAGAGCAGTAGGGAAGGCATAGGATTTGGAGTTAGGGCAAGGGGTTAATTTTCAAATTGACACAGCATACATAACTCAATATCAAACAATCTGATCAAAAAATGGGCAGAAGACCTCAACAGACATTTCTTCAAAGAACACACAGATGGTCAACAGGCATGTGAAAAGATGCTCCACATCACTAATTATTCAGAGAAGGTAATGGCACCCCACTCCAGTACTCTTGCCTGGAAAATCCCATGGACGGAGGAGCCTGGTAGGCTGCAGTCCATGGGGTCGAGAAGAGTCGGACACAACTGAGCGACTTCACTAATTATTAGAGAATGGCAAATCAAAACTACAATGAGCTATCACCTCACACTGATCATCATCAGTGTGGCCATCAGAATGGCCATCATCAAACAGTCTACAGGTAACAAATGCTAGAGAGGGTGTGAAGAAAAGGGAACCTTACTATCCTGGGTATGGAAATGTAAATTGGTACAGCCACTATGGAGAACAGTATGGAGCTTCCTTAAAAAAAATAAAAATACAGTTTCCATGTGATCCAGCAGTCCCACTCTTAGGCATATATCCAGAAAAGACAAAACTCTAATTTGAAAAATACATGCACCCCAGTATTCGTAGCAGTACTATTTACAACAGCCAAGACATGGAAGTAACCTGAATATTCATCAGCAGATGAATGGATAAAGAAGATGTGGTATAGATACATATAAGAATATTACTCTGCCATGAAAAGAATGAAATATTGCTATTTGCAGCAACATGAATGGACCTAGAGATCGTCATTCTAAAGTGAAGTAAGTCAGACAGAGAAAGACAAATATTATATGCCATCACTTATATGTGAAATCTAGGAAATAATACGAATGAATCTATATGCAAAACAGAAACATACTCATAGACATAGAAAACAAACTTATGGTTACCATAGGGGAAGGTGGGGAGGGACAAACTAGGAGTATGGGATTAAGAGATACAAACTGCTATATATAAAATAGATAAACCATAGGGACTTACTATATAACACAGCGAACTATATTCAGCATCTTGTAATAAACTATAATGGAATATAATCTGAAATATAAATCAATTATACTTCAAAAAAAGATGAGGAGTCAGGGCATTTTGAATATTCTCCTCTCAGCGCCTTCACTTATTAGATATGTGACTTTGAGCAAGTAATTGTTTGAGCCTCACCTAATTTACCTATAAAAAGATAAGAATGATGCCTGCCTCACAGGTACAGTACAGCTTAGAGGCCAGTGAGCTTGGGTGCTGGCATTCTACAACTCTGGATTTGAGTGATTAGTTGTGCAAGTCCCTCTGGGGCTCAGTTTTATCATCTGTGCAATGAGTATAGACTTTCGCTTGGGATGAAATGAGACAATTCCTGTAAAGTGCACGGTGCCTGGCATGTAGGACGGACTCATTATTTAATAGCTAATAGTATGATTGTTATTATTTGTCATTTAGGTATAATTTCCAAGACTTCTAGAAAAGATAACTCTGTGTACTCTCCCAGATGTTCTGGCACATTTGTCCCATATTTTGGATTTGTGGGGGCAGAAACACTCGCATTGTTTTTGTTACCTAGTTTTGAAACTTCAGGTAAGATATGAAACTGAGAATCCTGCTATAAAAGGAAATCAGCTTCCTCATGAAAACAGAGGCTTTGTCCTAACAATGGTGCTACATCTTCACATTTGGAAAGGTGTCCAAAGTCCACAAAAATGTCAAACTGATCATGAATTTTCAAAAAGTGGTGCATACATCAATAGCACCAAGCCAAATCCATTCATAAATGGGGAGTCTCTAGGATAGCCCTGGCCCTTTTGATCTGTCACATTGATAGAGACTAGCAAGGTCTATGTGGGCAAGAACAGCAGTAGCTTAAAGTCTTCAACAGAGGTTTTTTCCCTTGGGAATCCAGTTTACTTTCCATGTTGTGGACAGATCCAGTCAGTCAACACAGATGTACACCAATGGAGTCCATTAGTCCGATGTTTCTCTTACTTCATCCCAAACATCTGGACAGTGAAGGGTATTTTTCATTTATTTTAAAATCAAAATGGTTGGTTTTAGTAAATTCAGCAGATTTGGTTGAGCACCTGGTTTGTGCCATCTGTCAGATACTATTGGAGATCCCAAGGAGGTCACAATTTTGAGAAAAATGAGACTGATGGGTTTGAAGCAACCAAAGACATTTGGAGGGCTGAAATTCAAACACAGTTCTGTCAGCTCCGAAGCCTGTGCTGGCTCCGGTTCCCTCTTTGTTCGGGGCTGGCTTGAGGACAGTTTCAGACCCAAGCCAGTGGCTCCTACCACACTTTGATGTCGACAGAGCTGGAAGCTCCTTGACGAAAGCAAGTGACATATGTCCAGGATGGAACATTCCACGTGTCACTGCTGTCTGACCCTCTTCATGACTTGGCTGAATATTTCCTGAGAATGATCTCGATTCTTAGTTTAGCACTTGCCAAATCCTTGCTTGTTAGGGACTTTGTCATGCTCTGTGTCTTAAACATGTGAAAATGTGAATGAAGCAGTTCTGTGTCACCTTGGCAGCTTGCCATTCTTTGTCTGTGTCAGCATCCGGTATTTGGGATTCAGTAGAGTAGCAGTCTCTTGTGAAGCAGAATGTAAAGGGCACAGTGGGAATCTTCCCTGAGGATTTGAACTAGTCTGAGATAGCATTCGTTGTGGATCTTCCAGATCCCCAAATCTGAAATACAGAGACAAAATGAGGTAAAATAAACTGTAGAAATACACACATGCATGCAGATTTATGTTTATGTTCTAAGTGAAACTTTTGCAGGCTCTTATTATCAGAAAGCAAGCCCTGTTATACCCAGAATGTTTCTAAGGGATTCTTAATGGTCTATGCTTCCTTGGAAGCAAAAGTGTAGGTATGATCAAATTGAAGGAACACATTACTGAAACCTAACATACAAATACAGATGTTTGCATCTGGGGAACTCAAAAACACATTCAAAAATCACTGTCAGCTTTTTAAAAGAAGCAGACTCACAGATAGAGAGAACAAACTAGTGATTACCAGTAGGGAGTGGAGGGAGGGGCAGGATAGGGGAGAGGGAATGGAAGGTACCAACTATTGTGGGTAAGATAGGCTGAACAATTTATTGTACAACATGGAGGAATATAGCCAACATTTTGTAATAACTTTAAATGGAAAGTAACCTTTAAAATTATATACATTTTTTAAAAAAAACTTTTAAGAAATACTGCCAACTTCCAGTTGATGTAGTCAGCCTGCATCTGTGCACCCCCTTTGATAGTTCAAACAGTGGCCCCACATCATGAGTCAGAAGGCATCTCAGGAGGAAAGACAAGCCAGGTTTTCTTTAATGACCTCTCTCTCTCTCTCTTTTTTTTTTTTTTTTTGGTTTTTGGTTTGCTTGGTTTGTTTCAATGGCAAACTGTTCCTTTCACTCCTTTGTGAACGACTGCATTGTCAAGTAGGTGCTTCAGAGATGCTTCAGAAAGAATGTGTCTTGGCATAGCCAAGGACAAGGTACAGCCAGACCCATTTCCCATGAAAACAAGAATCCCTCGGCCTCCAGGTTCTTAATTAGATCAGCGCTAGAGGGCACTCTTATGATGCCAAAATGGGAGGATTTTACTAAAAACTGATGGACAGGGGTCAGGGTGAGCGGACAGAGCTGTTGCTGTAAGGACAGCTGACAACAAACAGCTTAGGGAAGACCTCTGCAACTGAGAATTGCCTGACTCTCCAACAGATAAGAAAACACTCTGAAAAAAACTGTAGTCATCTTCCTCATCAGATCCACTTTGTGCTTGGTGTTTTGGCAATACAGAGCCCAGGTATTAGGTATTCTCACAAGGGAAAGGACAGAAGAATCGCTGATTGTTACCACGTGATGTAGTCAACGTGCGTGTAGGCAGAAAACAGCCTGAGCAGCTTAGGAAAATGCGTTTACAATTTCATAGCTGCTACTAGCATAGCATAGCAAAGAAATAGAGAAGGCAATGGCACCCCACTCCAGTACTATTGCCGGGAAAATCCCATGGACGGAGGAGCTTGATAGGCTGCAGTCCATGGGATCGCTGAGAGTTGGACACGACTGAGTGACTCCACTTTCACTTTTCACTTTCATGCACTGGAGAAGGAAATGGCAACCCACTCCAGTGTTCTTGCCTGGAGAATCCCAGGGACGGGGGAGCCTGGCGGGCTGCCGTCTATGGGGTCGCACAGAGTCGGACACGAATGAAGTGACTTAGCAGCAGCAGCAGCAACTGCTAGAAAGGAAGAATTGAAACTCTTGGGGGTCTTTTAGGGCTATTTTCCCAGTCTTTTGCAGCCCTTGCTCTTTGGCTTGCTCCTAAGGGCTATGTGGCTGTATGTGGAGGCACAGACGCCTGCTTGCCTGATGGTGGATGTGGGGTGGGTAGTACACCAGCAGGGAAGGGGACCTATAGATCTGCGTCCTGGTCTCAGCCCTGCCACTAAGGTGTTCTGTGATCTGCAGCAAGTCCGCAGAGACTTGGGGGTCAAGAAGGTTGTGCAGCAGCATTAACTGCAACACTAATGATCTCTAAAAGATCATCCAAAAAAACTAACTAAATAAAAGATCACCCCTCAGAGACTGTGATTGATTGATTGACTGATGGTGGTAGAAAGACCTTTAAAACCACTTGTTTATAGCAGCCACCTGAGTTCTGAATCCCACCTTGGGTTAGAGAATGACTCCATGCTGTTGATCGAGATGGTACTAGAAGGATCTGACAGCTCAGAGCAGCTGATCTGCCCATATTGGTCATTCCTTGAGGTGTGACCACCCAGTCCAAATACAACCTCTGAGAGTGACCACAATTCAACCATCAGTAGTTCCCCCCCAAACTGGCTTATTACATTCAATTTAAAAATAAAGTCACTCAGTCGTGTCCAACTCTTTGCCACTCCATGTACTATACAGTCCATGGAATTCTCCAGGTCAGAATACTGGAGTGGGTAGCCTTTCCCTTCTCCAGGGGATCTTCCCAACCCAGGGATTGAACTCAGGTCTCCCGCATTGCAGGTGAATTCTTTACCAGCTGAGACACAAGGGAAGCCCGGTCACACCTGATTTACATGCTGGGCACTGGCCAGAAGGTCCCAATCATGTGCAAGTGAAGTTCCCTGAGGACCCAAGGGAGGTCTGGAGACATAATGGAAAGAGTGGGCCACTGAAGACAAACTTGTCCACTCAGCCTTTGGCCCCCAAGGTCTCTTAGAGCAATGCAAGAGTGTTTCTTTCAGCCTCAGTTGGTTCAGAACCCAGGCTTTATTCATAGGTTCTGGACTAAGTCAGATTCATTATAAAGCCTTAAAATGTTCTAATGAACAATGGCCTTTGGGAAAGCACCTAATCCAACATCCTCACTGCAGATAGGAAACCCAAGAGCCATCTTCCCCTCTGGAGAGTAGGCTTAAAGGAGTCACAGAGCAGAGCTGCCATTTATACACACATGTGTATATGTATAACTAAATCACTTTGTGGTATACCTGAAGTTAATACAATATTGTAAATCTATATCTCAATAAAATTTTAAAATACCTCGTGATAATTAGCATAAAATATAAAATTTGCAAACAAAATAAAAAATGAGTCGTTCACCTGGGACTTTCTATGCATGGGACACCTTCCCATTTAGGGGACCAGGTTCAACATGCAGAAAACTTTTTCACTAGGATATACCATATTTGGCCTTCAGAGATCAAACGAAGATGTGGCTGGAGATACAATAACGAGTTGGCCGGTAACTAAGCAGCAGTGTATTAGGTCAGACCAAGACAAGAGTGGAAGGGCATCCTACATAGTGAGAAGGTGGGGGTATCAGGGGCACAGCAGCTCTGGGTGTGGGAGCAAAGCAATCCAATGTCACAAATCAGAGAGCTTGAATGTGCTGTTGGCTTGGCGGCTCTGGAACGAACAGTGGTCAGTAATTGGTTCCCACGGGGTATTGTCTGCCACAGATTAGCAATCAGACCAAGACAGTGTTGGTAGGTTTTTTTTGTTTGGTTTTAACCACCCTTTGCAAATCTGAGCATTCATGAAAGCCTTTGTCTGGGAGTATGTGGCTTGGCGGTCCCTGTTGATTGACAGCAATCAGCAACATCCTAGGCTCCTGGCAGATGGAGCAGCTGCATGAGCCGAAAGAGAAAAGGGGAGGGGGAATCAGTTGTTTATCAATTAGATTTTCCCTGTTATTCTCAATTAAGTTTACTTGTGTAACTTTTCCATCCTAGAGAACCAGCCATTCTCTGTTTCAAATAAACAAAGCTGTTTTCCTGGACAGAATGATGATCGGCTACATTTCAACTTGGCTGTTACTGTTTTGGCCATGTTTTCCTCTACTCATAAGCTCAGACTGCGGGGCTCTGGGCTCTCTGAACTGCTAACGGCATGTTGTACAGAGAAAATGACTAGAGATTGCTGTTCTTCTAACTAACTTGGCACCAAAATGAAAGACAAACCTATTAGAGAATTACAAAAGTACTGGAACTGGAGGATTTTTAGAAACCACCTTGTGAAAATCCTTCTTTTCATATGACTCCCTGAGACTGGAGAAGAGAATTTGCCCAAGATCAAATGAGTCATTGGTAAAACTGGATTAGAAACCAGGAATACCGATTTTTAGGCAAAGGGTCTTGGATTTTTACATCGTCCTGTTTCTCCTACGTCTTAATTTGGATCCTTAATATCAAAGTGAATAGATAGTTTCACTTTTTAAAATTGAATTATAGTTGGTTTATAGTGGTGTTAATTTCTGGTGTATAGCAAAGTGATTCAGTTATACATATATATGCATTCTTTTAAATATTCTTTTCTATTATGGTTTATCCCAGGATATTGGATATAGGTCCCTGTGCTTAGATAGCTTCATTTTTTTTTAATTTTATTTTATTTTTAAACTTCACAACACTGCATTAGTTTTGCCAAACATCGAAATGAATCCGCCACAGGCACACCTGTGCTCCCCATCCTGAACCCTCCTCCCTCCCCCCTCCCCATACTCTCCCTCTGGGTCATCCCAGTGCACCAGCCCCAAGCATCCAGCATCGTGCATCGAACCTGTACTGGTGACTCGTCCCACACATGATACTATACATGTTTCAATGCCATTCTCCCAAATCTCCCCACCCTCCCTTTCCCACAGAGTCCATAAGACTGATCTATACATAAGTGTCTCTTTTGCTGTCTCATACACAGGGTTATTGTTACCATCTTTCTAAATTCCATATATATACGTTAGTATACTGTATTGGTATTTTTCTTTCTGGCTTACTTCACTCTGTATAATAGGCTCCAGTTTCATCCATCTCATTAGAACTGATTCAAATGTATTCTTTTTAATGGCTGAGTAATACTCCATTGTGAATATGTACCACAGCTTTCTTATCCATTCATCTGCTGACGGGCATCTAGGTTGCTTCCATGTCCTGGCTATTATAAACAGTGCTGTGATGAACATTGGGGTACACGTGTCCCTTTCCCTTCTGGTTTCCTCAGTGTGTATGCCCAGCAGTGGGATTGCTGGATCTTAAGGCAGTTCTAATTCCAGTTTTTGAAGGAATCTCCACACTGTTCTCCATAGTGGCTGTACTAGTTTGCATTCCCACCAACAGTGTAAGAGGGTTCCCTTTTCCCCACACCCTCTCCAGCATTTATTGCTTGTAGACTTTTGGATCGCAGCCATTCTGACTGGCGTGAAATGGATAGCTTCATTTTTGTTCTGAATGTAAATGCCAGGGAGTAGGTGTCATCATTTGAGGTTTCTTGTTAGCAAAAATCCCCATCTAGAGTTTGGGGCTCCTGTGACAACTCCTCAATTCCCATTTTCCATTGATATATATCAATATGTGTTCCCTTCATTTTCATCTTTTCCTTTCCCTGCTAATTTGACTTTTAGGTAGTAGCTGTCACTGAGAGATGTTTACTTCCATCTTGAACCTTGGCCCAGAGGAGGGTTACTGTTACTGCTTCTTCCCCAGCCAGTGTCTGGGTCATGGGCATGAGCCCCACAGGCCCTTTTGTTACCACTTGCTGTTGCTTTCCCAGGAGGTGGCTTGCTGAAGGGTGCCGAGTCCAGTCTCGGAGTGTTACAGAACACTGCAGCATCCAGTGAAAAAAAAAACTCTGCCAGGATGTGGTACAGAGACTTCCTGTTTTCTTAGTATTTCAAGGCACACATACTTGGAGTTCTGTGAACAGCAAATGCCCTCATTGAAAAGAAACTTGACTTAACAGCCTTGGGGAGGGACTTTCCACACGGGGAACTCGTGAAAAGCCATCATGTCTCTTCCAATCAGAAAGAGAAGCCTTTCCAATCCAGATGTGGAATCAGATGCCAGCGGTTGTGTTCTTCATACATAAAGACATAAATAAAATGAGAAGAGATGTTTTCATAGAGTTAGTAACAGACAGTATATTTCTGTGGGAACTCTTCTCCAAACAGATGGTGTAAGGAAAAATCTTTCACAAGACTGTAAACTCTGTGAAGGCAGAGATTTGTGTCTGTTTTACTCACTGCTGCATCCTTAAGTGCCTCTAACGATGCCTGTTACATAATAAATGATAGATATTTTGTGGGGATGCTTTTTAACTGAATATACTTGACATATAACACTGTGTAAATTTACGGTGTACAATGTGTTAATTTGATACACTTGTATATTGTAATAGGATTGCTGTTGTGGCGATAATTAGTACCGCTATCACATTACATGGGGCTTCCCTGGTGGCTCAATGATAAAGAATTTGCCTGCTAATGCAAGAAATGCAGGTTTGATCCCTCGGATGGGAAGATCCCCTGGAGAAGGAAATGGCAACCCACTTCAGTATTCTTGCCTGGAAAATTCCATGGACAGAGGAGCCTAGCAGGCTATAGTCTATAGGGTCACAAAGAGTCAGATTTGACCGAGTGACTACACAACAGCAACAACAATGTCACATTACATAATTATCCTTTCACTTTATTAAAAGGTTTTTTAATAAAGATTCCATGTAAGAACCTTCTCAAAGAGTGTGTGTTTGTGTGTGTGTGTGTGTGTGTGTGTGTGTGTGTAAAATGGATTCCTCATGTTAATTCATTTTTTCTAATCAATATGCCTCTCCTTTTTCTCTTTCTCCCCATGGCTTTTGATTCACTTCTGTTGACTATCCACCCTTTTGACTGGTACACCTATAACATCTTCCTGGATCACCACTGAATAATCTACCTCTGGCAACCTGGACTCCCAGGTAAGACAATGCGCTTCCAAAAGTCTTCTTGGTGTAATCCCTGGGCAAATTTTAATAGACCATTGAGAAGCTTACAAAGACATTTTTAAAAAATCTCAAGAGGCAGTAGTTCCCCTGGTTAAAGTTAAATTTGATCTGGTCCCCATAACATTAATTATGCACATACTTATATTATTTGAGGATTTCTATTAATGCTGCAAAAATAGAATTAGAGTTTTGGAAAGTGCTACATATTTGACTTCAGAACTTTCTAGCATGAAGATTCAACATATAACTTTATGTTTTCATGTTGTTATTATTTTTATTTTTCACCTAAAGTTGTATTTTTTGTTCATGAGCCTGAGTGCAGTGGAAGAGATACTAGCCTTTCTTCACTGTGTAGGGAAATTAAGTCTTGGTAGGCCAGAACATTCTAGATTACTTCTTTCTTGTGGCTGGAATGGAAGAGGATCACACTGGGCCCTGGATGGTAAGTCAGCTAATGTAGGTATCTTGTCTAACAGATCTGATGTCACTAACTACATTACTTTTGTTTTCATCACATTTGCTTCTCCACCAGGCTTCACAACTCACAGAACCAGGGAAGGGGGCCTTAGCCACGCCAAGAGCTGATGATAAAAGAGCCATATGTTGCTCCTTAAACAATGATGCAAGGCCCATTGCCATGTCTGCTAGCCATGCTATGAAAATCTCTCTTAACTCACCTCTAAAACCTCAAGACATATTTAATGTAAAGAAATATTCCTCCAAAGAAAATGTCTAGGCTATATAACTCACTATGGGCACAAAAGTATTAGCATATTATAATATCCTTTGCTTAGTATAAACCAAAAAGCTATCTAAGCCCATTTGAACTTGCAGGTTAGCAATTGTCTGATGCGCAACTTCCCAGTCCTGCCTATATCAGAAATCCACATAGTAGAATGAGTATTTTGTGACTCAAGATATAATATGAAAGCAACTGAGTATTTTTTTAAACGGAGAGACATTGCTTACATTGATCGATGTCTTGCATTTGGGTGGAAGGAACAAGTGATGATTTATGTATCATTTTCTGTGTGCTTTGAATTTTCATCAGTTGGAAGAACATCCACAAAGTCTAATCATTCTTTCTTTTCTTTTTGTTATTTATGTTTCATATATCCTTGATAATATGAAAAATCCCTGTAAATTCCTCCTAGGTCCTTTCAATCAGGCATTTCCGTTTTAGTGATGCCACAGTGCTTGGTTTGGTATGGTCTTGGTTTTGGTTTATTGACTTTTGTTTTTTGCTTAGATTGCCATTGCCTGTGTGTCAGGGAGTGGAATTAGTTATGACTGAATGGGGGATCTTTCATTCTCAGCCCATAGCCCTTCAGAGGTTTGACTTTCAGCACTACCCTGTCCCTTTTAGCCCTCTAATTCATAATTTCCCCACTACATGAGAGGAGCTAGTGGGGAACAGAATTAGGGAGCCATCCATGAGCTGTTGCCTTGAGGTTTGGAAAGCTGAAAAAAAAATGTGATCAAAGCAAAATGGAAAACTTTTATTATTTTAATTCCTCTCTTACTAAGCTCTTGCTAGCACCTGGTTTTACTGTTCCTTTAACAGGTGGAGGATTTTTCAGATTCTAGATGCAGCAAGGTAAGTGACAATGGATTTTGAGTTTAACCAAACCCAAGTGAGCTAGACAACATAGACTCTGCCATTGTCCATCAGTTTAATTTCCATACAATAAATAGTTAAGTTTCCACTTGGATAGATTCTTTCCATGTTTCTTTTTTAGTTTAAAACAGCTGACATGGCCCAGGCATGCAGTCTCAGATCTGAAAGCTGACCTAGTTCAGAAGTGGGGCGAAAGTTCCGGGCCAGCATCCCAGTCGGCCAGTAGGTCACTAGCTTCTTTTCCTTTTTGCTGAAATCGGAAGACACTGTGGAGTGTTCTGTTATGAAGACCCCACCCCACCATCAACAAAGCGTTCTCCACAGAGCTTCAGGGGCACCTGCCTGTCTCTCAGCTGGATGGTGGTTTAGGAAACAACTAGGTCAGCATTTTACTGAAGGGAGATGAATTATTTGAAAGTATCAGGGCTTGTAAAGTATGTACATATGTAGATTTGCAAGGTAGCGTAACCCCATAGGCTAGGGACCTTTGTGACATGAACTCTGCAAGTCTAATCAAACACAGGAAAGTTTCTAACTCCAGGGTGGGGGGCTGGGGTGGGGCTGTTGAGAATACAACAGAATAGTGTCTTTCCAGGCAATGACTGTTCCCTCGAGCTGTGCTGTCATAATGCCATCAGTGCTGAGGAGGCTGGGAGAATTGTCAGCCATTTTGTAAATGTGGCTCTCCTTGCTTGGCACATGGTTTTCTAAGATCATACTGCTCACCAGTACTGTATTTGGCCTATTCTAGGCTTATTGGCTCCAGAAAGATTTACCAGTGTCTTTACTTTCTCTTCCTACCCATCTATATTATTTGTTCCCTAGCCAGAGAAGTTAGGAAGAGCAAAGGTTATAGCCTTTGGATTCCTCTACTAGAGAAGACTCTCACTGAAATAGAGTAGATTGACCATATCTTAGATACCCAGTTTGGCTTTCAGTAGCTGGATTTCCATATTCCCATTAGGGTCTCAGTGGATTTATTTGACATCTGAGAAGCATCAATTCAGGGTTTAATTCCATAGTCAGGTTATAATTCATTGAGATAAATGGTATAGACACCTAATCACACAATATTAGTGTAGGAGGGCATCTGAGCATCATGGATTGGGTGTATCATGGTGGCAAGAGTACTACATTTGCTACTAACTAGTGGGGTGACTTTGCTCAATTCCTATGTCTGCTGTGAGCCTTGACTTCCTCATCTGTCAAATAAAACAGAGTGGGTGACCATTAAGATAATAGCTAATTAACCTAAAGACTATTATCCCTATAATTGCTTTCACAGGGAAAATGTTACAAATTTTGTTTTATATTTGTTTTAAATTTTGCTCCATGATAGAATCATCTCTGTCTTAATAGGCTTGCTATATAACAAAACAAGTCATGACTTATTCTTTATTTTTATTATGGGGCTGAGTAGTTTGACCAGAAACTATTGTCAGAGTAATTTACCTGCTTTTAGTTTGTGAGAAAGGAAGAGAAGAACACAGATGGTGCTATGGAAGAGAATCAGCTTTGATAAACGTCCATGGGAGCCATTTTTAATTCTGGTGGACTGAATGATGTATGAAAACTATTTGCAAAGCTAGCATGTTTTTCGACCACTGGTAAAATAAAGCAACAATTCATTTGGTAATCCCCATTGTACATTTAGTTTTCTAAATACACAAGATTATGATTATCTCTGTCTAGTAATTAACAATTTGCATAAATGCTTGCTATTATTTAGTTGTCTGAATGGATTTTCTAATCCAGAGAAAGAAGGAACAATCAGTGGGAGCCATCCCAAATGCCTTGCATTATTGCCACACACATGCACAATTAACAGCGAGGCTAATTGTTTCAGACCAGAACCTCATTTGTGCTTCTATAGACAGCAAAAACATTAACTGCCAGAGTGTTTGCAACTCTCTCTCTCTGTCTCTCTCTCTCTTTTCCCTATAGCCAGCTGTATTATAAGGTCTGCAGTTGGCTGCAAGAAAATTATTTGCCTGGATTTTCAGGGTATCATTTTGTGATGGAGTTTCCAAGCTTCTACTTAAGTTCACGATCAATGCCTTGAACAACCAAAGACTGATTTTTTTAATAATATTTTAACAGTATGCCTCTATAAATTTAAAGAATAAAAGGATGCTGACACATAAACCAGTTCTGCTGCTGCTTGTCCATTCTGCTTCATATTTTGTACCTTTAAAATGATCGGCGTTAGACCTGCATATGAGAATCATAAAAAGTCAAGACTGGAGGAGGCCTTTAAAATTACCCTATCAAATTCCCTCACTTTTCAGATGAGTTTGATAGACAGTGATTTGAATATCAATAACAACCACCAAATCAATGATGCCACACGTTTTAAAAAAAACTATCAAACCCTTGGGAGCTATTGTAGTAAATACATTTGAATGATAACCGGTTTGAAATTATACAACTTCGGCTTCTTTTCCAAAAAGTGAATCCGATTTCTTTAAATGTTCCTTCATAAAGTTAACCTAAACATTGCCATGATGTTGATGGCATATGGGTGAAAGAAGGTGTTCTGTCAAAGTACTTTGGTCAATAGGAGACGCTCAACTGATGTACCAGCTCTCTTCCCCTCATACACGATGATGTCACTAATGTCAGCATATGAAGTGTTTCTTCAGTGACTGGGAGTACTGGCTTTTGGAGTCAAACTGTCCTTGGGTCCAATCCTGGTGCTGCCTGTCACTTGCTAGCACTGTGACCTTGAGTCATTTTTTTAGCCTCTGCAGACTTTGAATCTTCACATGTAAATACCTTACAGGGTTGTTGCGAGGATTAAATTGAGATCATGCATATCAAGTGCTTAGCACTGCTCCTGGCATATAGTAAACAGTCAATAAGTGGTAATGGTTATTACCACGATTGTCTCACACACCTAGTACCAGTCTCATGCAACACTTACATTTCATCTTATGATGGTCTGGAGCACACGCATATACACCTGTACACATCAGCATATGGTCACGCAGAGTTCACAAGGATGGCACCCAGAAGACTGCTTTCCAAGATTATCTGTGACATGTTTAAAAATCCAGTGGCTCCTCCAGCTTTACTGTTCTTGAACTCTTTGGTGATTTTGGAACTTTTACACATCTTCTCGTTTGAAAGCATTCCTAATTTATCTTGGTTCACCTCCTGTCTTCTTCTCAACACTTCTTAAGTTTCCTTTGTTGGATGTCTTTTACACACTCATGAGTGTGTGCACACATGTGCACGCACACACACACACACACACACAGCCTCTCCCCCTCCCACTTGGCTCCTTTCAGTGGAGCAATTCCCAAGGTCCTGTCATTGATCTGCTTCTCTTCTCTTGCTGTGTGCTCATTCTGGGTAATTTCATCTCCTGACATATAGCTTCACCTTTCACCTCTACACTAATGATTCCTAAATTGACCTCTCCTTAACTTATTCCGGAGCTCCAGGCTAGCTCCAATTTCCAATTGCTTGCTGAGCATCTCCAGGGCAGGATATCCTAGGAGGCTGAAGTGTAGTCTGGCTTTTGTCATCCAGCCTCAGGAATGCAGATGGGGGAATCTAGCTTTGAGAAGTATTAAGGGCCAAAAACAAGGAAGATGTGCTGAGCATTCATCTGAGCAGAAGTAAAAGTAGTCTACGTTAGAAAAGTGGTTCACATTGAGTTTCCGTGGAAAGCATGACAAGTCAACTGTGAATTTCTATGATTATGAACTGGAGTTGAAACTTTCAAAGGTATATATTTTCCAGGGAGAAGAAACAGTTCTCCTAAGTGAAAACTGAGATCAATTTTTAAGTGTTGGTAGTCTGGTATGTTTGAGGAAAGGTTAATTAAAATGATCTTTCTTGGGACAGTCTGTATGGTTAATCTTGCTGCAGTGTTTTGTTATACAAACATACGTGCCCAGAGGAAGGATAATGCCTTCATCCTGAAGGATGAACATGTGGGAATTTTGAGAGCACTATGTGTATAGACACATACACACAGGCTGGGTCAGACATGCCTGACATATTGAATGTGTGAAAATAATTCTATCACATGGTAGATCGATTTTTTTCTTTTATTTATTCTGCAAATATTTACTGGACACCTTCCAGATGCCATGCTGTCTGTGGAACAATGGGCTGTCAATACAGAATGTGTAGTGTCTTTGTCCTTAAGTGTCTAATACAGTTTTCTTTAGTTATATGCAAGTGCATTGAGAGTTTAATTTGGTCTTGAAATATCTGCAGCATATGACAAGTTATTCAAAGACTATAACCTTGCTGAAACTCATAATGACAAAAGAGGACTTAAGGAAAATAAAGCCACTGCTAAAGTGGGAAAAGAATGTGCATAAATTCAAATTTATTTTACTTTTACTTCCATTTTATTTTACTTCCTTTAAATTTAGTAAATATTGAATTACTTTGGTATTTTACATTTCAAGTTGGCTTTCAGTGTTCTAGGCCAGAGTAAGAATAATTATGTCTGACCTAAAACTTAATTAGAGCAAAGAGATAAACAAATCTTGGTTAATAGTATTGTTGCATAGTATTGTTGCCTAGTCTTGTTAGAATAATTCTTTGTAAATGAGCTATTTTTAAAGAAACTACAGACCTAGCTTATAACTTTAGCACTGGGAACAATATTCCTTATGAAGGAAGGTGACCTCATTCCCCCATTCCCCAAATTAAGTACAGTCCCTCCAGTTGAATTACCACCTATGGAATATGCAGAAGTCATCAGACTCTCCAAAAGGTAATGGTCTAGAAAACGGGGTGAGTTCCTTGCCTTCCTGGGTGCACACCAGCTTATTCTTTAGAAATCTGGCATGGCCCTTTGTTTGCAAGTCTTGTATCAAGTATTGTCAGTCCCAGCTGTTAATTTCAAAGTCCACTTCAAGGTTACTCTCAGGTCCCAAAGATCCCTCATTGCATTTGTAATCTTGAAAACCAAACTTGAGGCCCCAAAAGTCCTCCTATGGATATGCAGATGGCACTATTCCCCTTTTATTGTGCCAGCACCCCCTTTATGACCTTCATGGCACAAAAACTCTCATAATAATGGTGCATGTATTGATCAAAATTCCTATTTCTCTTGCCTTAAATGAGCTAGAGATGTTGAAGTACTTCTCTTATTCTGATTGAAAGTAAGAATAATCAAAACATCCTTGAATTTATAATCTTGGATGTCTTTATCCTCACAGCTTTCATCAGTTGTAGTCTAACTTCTATTTATTCATTCAAAATGTATCTACTGAGCACTTACTATGTTCCACACACTGTTCTAGGCACTGGGGACAATAAACATGCAAGGTTTCTCCTCTTGTGTTTCTTAAGGGATGTAAGTATACATGAATGGGTGTGTGCACACATATTAGAGGGAAATAGAAAGCAAACAATATACAAGTAAATGAACAAACTAATCTCAGAGAGTGATAAATGTCATGAAAAAAATAAAAGTGGACAGAGAATGATTGGATGGATGGAGAGTGATCCATGTGATTTTGCTCTTTGCTTTTATAGATTTCATACAGATTTTGCTAACACTTTGCCTGGGCCCTTTGGTTTCCTCTATTTCATACTTTCCTGGTTTCAGTACCAGTTCTCATTTTTCTGCTTCTCGCTGCTCTGTCATTAGGACCGCCTCCCCTTAGCTCATCCTGAAGTATAACCCAGAGTGTGCTCCTTATTAAACTTCTGTTCCATACTTTTCTAATCTTCTTCAGCGTTAGTATTTGGCAGATTCACCTACTTCCTGTCATAGAATGTGAATAGGTCTAACTAACCCTTAGGGATATTTCTCTTGATTACTCACAGCATTTTTGTTACTCAAAACAAACTACCTTTTGAAAGAAAAACACAAGTATGAAAGGTTAGTAATTGTGGCGGCATTTGGTTTTGCCCATTTCTGTATTGGCAAGAGCCCTGGATTGAGAATTGGAAGACCATTGTCTCACTGCTATAGGACCTTAGCCATGGCACTTCCTTTCTCTGAGCCTGTATCTTCATGTATAAAAGCAATGTTCAAAGTAGATGATCCCTGGGTTCTTTTAGCTCTGCTGCTGCTGCTAAGTGGCTTCAGTCGTGTCTGACTCTGTGCTACCCCATAGACGGTAGCCCACCAGGCTCCCCTGTCCCTGGGATTCTCCAGGCAAGAACACTGGAGTGGGTTGCCATTTCCTTCTCCAATGCATGAAAGTGAAAAATGAAAGTAAAGTCACTCAGTCATATCTGACTCTTAGCAACCCCATGGACTGCAGCTTCTTTTAGCTCTAAAGTGGTACAATGAGTTGTTTTCAGAGACATGGTCTAAGATCTCTTTCCAACATTCTGTTTAATTCTGTAAAGTGGATGTGTGGGAACATTTTCCAGTGTATCAGAATTGCTTAGCTTAAGCATGAGTTTTCCAGCAAAAGCCAGCTTTACAATTTTTGTAAATGTCACAAGAAGTTAAAACGTTGCTTATTGTTTTAACCTCCACCAGCCAGGGCAACATTTCAACACCACAGATGCAACTCTCAACTTCTTATGAAAATACCTGAAACTTCGCTGTCTTTTCAGATTGCCCACAGGAAATCTTCAAGCAGAACCAAATGCTACTAAGAAGGAAGGCATTCTAAGTTGGCTTCACAATGACATGGCCTAGGCCTTGCCCTCTAGTGTGTCAGGTGCCAAGAAAAGTGTCTTAACTCTTAGAGGGCCACTCAGGGTTCTTGCAGCCATGGCAGTATTGTCTGCCTCAGCACCTCGCCAAAGCCCAGTTAGGAACCAAAGTTGAACTTGGAAAGTTAGTCTTCCCTAACTTCCTCACACCTTCCCTACATCTGCTGCACTGGGCTTTGTGGGAGAAGATGGGGAAGCAGGAAAAGTGGGCTTGGACAACTAGAAGAGGAAGAGCTAGAAAGTCACCAACATCTGAAATACCCTTGCTGTGCCCTTCTATGTTACCACTGTTCCATAATTTCAGATACCTGCCATGTTCTAAACACAAGAATCAGGGACTTCCCTGGTGGTGTAGTGGTTAAGGCTTCCAGTGTCAAGGGTGTGGGTTGGATCCCTGGTTGGGAAGCTAACATCCCACACGCCTCTCTGTGAAGAAACCAAAACATAAAACAAAAGCAATGTTGTTACAAATTCAATAAAGACTTTAGAAATGGTCCACATCAAAAACATCTTTTAGAAAATAAAATAAATATAAGAATAAGCTCCATGATAAGATTTTAGGAATTCACTCTTTTCCAGAGAAAAGCCGGCCATGATTTTGTGGTCAGAGAGTCTGAAGAAGATCCAAGAGGGTTTAGAAACTCCAAAGAAGTGCATCTCTGATCAACTTTCACAGGATATTGACATTGAAGAAGAATTGGGCTTAAGGAAAGAGATGAGTGAGACAGCTCAGGGAGCTCCTGTATGGCTCTCATGTAAAAGCCTGTGAGGTTGTGCCGATGAGGAAATAGATCCTCACCAAGACAATGACCTATCTAAGCACACCCAGCTAGTTTGTGGCAGACTCAGGACTACAATTCAGGTCAACTGCATCCCCTCTGGTGCCTTGATTTGGAATTACCTATGCTACCTGGGAATTATTCTTGCCTGTCTGCTTGGTTTTGCTATTTAATTCTTGGTGCTACTTTTGTTCACAGCATTTGTAATTCATTATTCTCAAAGAATTTTATCAATGAAAGTAGGCAAAATCCCTTAGCAATAGGTAAAGTGCATGGATTTTGGAGGCTCTGGGGCAGCTGATAGTCCAGGGTCACCAAAAGGAGAGAGTAGCTGGATTGGAAATAGAGCCTGCAATGCAAGATTCAGTTGAGATAAATGAAGACAGGGCTATAGACTGGGGCTCCACAGTTAAATGTATATCATTTCTTTTTTTATATATTATTTCTTTAATGCTCATTCTTAATTATAGCTCTAGCCCTTTCTCCATCAAAAAAGTTAAATGTCTTTTAATTTAGGTTCTCAGTACTTTGAATCCTTTCCAGGTGTGTTTGTTGCTCTATCTTTCTATTTCACTCTTCTAGGTGGGCTTCTTTTTTGCATGCAATATTTTCCATTAGTTTGGTCTCACTGCCTTGTCCAGAGCATTTGTAGCACAACTATATATCATAGGAGATCTTATGAGCACATAAAATGGAGAACACTATTTCACAAGGTAGGAATTACTAGATTATTTCTGTTCCCCTTCCAGAGTTGAAATATTTCCTATTTGGCAAATAGCCTTTCTTCAAAATCCTAAAATTGCACCTAGGAAAAAAATGACTCTCACCAAGGCACCATGGGGCTTCCTGTCCCTTCACTTTCATTGGCTCAGCGTCCAATTTACTGCACTAATTTTTCCGGACAGCTCAGCATTACCTCGTCAGCCAGACACTGCGATTATAAAGGGGCTTTACCAAGGCCTGATACAGTTTGAAAACTTTTCAACTTTCAGAATTTTGGCCGTGGGTATGCCAGACAGCATGTGTGAATGGGATTTGGTAGCTCGTTGGTCTTTTTCTCATGGCTTTTACAATGTGCAACTTGATTTTTGCTCGCCATGGGGCACCGTTTACCTTCTCTTCTCTGGGAGCTCTTGTGCATTTGTCAGGAGCCCTAAGAGAAGGCTGCTCATGTACAGCTGTGGAATGTCAGAGTCATTCTAAACGGGCATAAATGAGCCTTTAAATGGCCTTTACTGATTGTTCCTATATTAAAATGTAAATGCACATAAGACTTTATGAGGAGCCTGTGCATAGTCTTTCTCCAATTTTTTCATATGAATTGATTTGACAATGTCAGAGATGATGCATGAGGCAAAATAAAGAGTTTCTTAAGCCCATTAAAGCTTGTTTGCATGAAAAGGAGTAAAAGCTACAAGGAAGAAAGGAACATTAAGTGATACTTTTGGCTGGAGTCATTTTCTGACTCCCAAACGCCTTTTAGACCATAACCTAGCTTCTGAACCTATGCAGGGGAAAGTGATTACATGGATGTTCTTTTGCTCAAATAACCTTTCTTGACTAATTAAAGGGAATTAATTTCTGGTTATGCAGGAAACACTGAGGGATTTCTGAAATTCATAAGAGTGAAATTAACTAAGACCTAAAAATTAATTAGTTATAAGTGCTGGTATGTTTTATGAGAAAATGAAATAAGATGGGAGGATAAGAGCTCTGAATGAAGATTCCCTGAAAACCACAGAATGTTATATCATTGAAGAACCATGTGGTTTAATACTCGGAGATCATAAGACCTCATGTTAAGCCCTTCACAAGGAAAGTTCCCTTAGACTCATCTATTCCTTTCTGTATGACGCCTTCAGTGTCAATTTTACAATGCTACTGAAATCTATGTATATGTATAAGGGAAAGTGAAAGTTGCTGTCATGTCTGACTCTTTGCGACCCCATGGACTATACAGTCTATGGAGTTCTCCAGGCCAGAATATTGGGGTGGGTAGCCTTTCCCTTCTCCAGGGGATCTTCCCAACCCAGGGATCGAACCCAGGTCTCCTGCATTGCAGGCAGATTCTTCACCAGCTGAGCCACCAGGGAAGCCCATGTACATGTATAATTGAATCAGTTTGCCATACACCTGAAACTAACACAACATTGCAAGTTAACTATACTTCAATTTAAAAATCTATTTGCCAGTTTTTTTTTCTTTTATTTATTTATTTATTTTAATTTTATTTTATTTTTAAACTTTACATAATTGTATTAGTTTTGCCAAATATCAAAATGAATCCACCACAGGTATACATGTGTTCCCCATCCTGAACCCTCCTCCCTCCTCCCTCCCCATACCATCCCTCTGGGTCGTCCCAGTGCACTAGCCCCAAGCATCCAGTATCGTGCATCGAACCTGGACTGGCATCTCGTTTCATACATGTTATTTTACATGTTTCAATGCCATTCTCCCAAATCTTCCCACCCTTTCCCTCTCCCATAGAGTCCATAAGACTGTTCTATACATCAGTGTCTCTTTTGCTGTCTCATACACAGGGTTATTGTTACCATCTTTCTAAATTCCATATACATGTGTTATTATACTGTATTGGTGTTTTTCTTTCTGGCTTACTTCACTCTGTATAATAGGCTCCAGTTTCATCCACCTCATTAGAACTGATGCAAATGTTTTCTTTTTAATGGCTGAGTAATACTCCATTGTGTATATGTACCACTGCTTTCTTATCCATTCATCTGCTGACGGGCATCTAGGTTGCTTCCATGTCCTGGCTATTATAAACAGTGCTGTGATGAACATTGGGGTACACGTGTCTCTTTCCCTTCTGGTTTCCTCAGTGTGTATGCCCAGCAGTGGGATTGCTGGATCATAAGGCAGTTCTATTTCCAGTTTTTGAAGGAATCTCCACACCGTTCTCCATAGTGGCTGTATTAGTTTGCATTGCCACCAACAGTGTAAGAGGGTTCCCTTTTTTTAAAGGCAGGTAGAATGGTGAATGGAGAAGGAAATGGCACCCCACTCCAGTACCCTTGCCTGGAAAATCCCATGGACAGAGGAGCTCGATAGGCTACAGTCCATGGGGTCGCCAAGAATCTGGCACAACTGAGCCACTTCACTTTCACTTTCAGAATGGTGAAATCTAGCTTCAAAATAAGTGGAGTTTATAAAGAATATTCTAGGAGAACCTTAAATGCAAGACCAGTCTAAGTCAGAGTAGTCATCAGCTGATCTGTTGTAAGAAGCTAGCCTTGATTTTCTGTTTTTTTTTTTTTTTTTTTTTCCTTTTTGCAACACCAGCTCCATTTCTAGCAGCAACTGCAACTGAGCCAAAAGCAGATTCATTGCCTGTTTATGCTGCTGGTGCTGATGCTAAGTCGCTTCAGTCGTGTCCGACTCTGTGTGACCCCATAGACGGCAGCCCACCAGGCTTCCCTGTCCCTGAGCAGAGGATTAAGCTAGCCCTGTCTTCTGGGAGCTTATAATCTAAACCAGACAACAAACTGGAAACCATATCCATCACACCTTATATGCTCATTTCCTTTCTCATATTAATTCAAAGAAAACAGAACGTGGCAAGTCACATTCTCCAGGGTTTGTGAAACCTCTGGAGAGTATTCTTTCTCTGTTTTTGTGACTTTTCAAGTTGAAAGCTATTTTGTATGTAGTACGCTGTAGATTGTACTATTATTTTTAAAACTGGGGATGAGATAGCCAGCAATATTCTTTCTTTTTGTTTTTTTACTGTCAACAAGTTGCATTACAAAAGTAGGGATCAAATTAAAAGTGGATTCTCGATTTGCCATGGGGAAATATGCACAGTATTTCAAATACTGTAAGGTCAGGGTCAACTTGGGATAGAAGAGGTATCATAAAAAATTAATTTAGGATACTTGCCTTGAGATATTTCTGAGTTATAATAATCCCACAGGTGAAAGCAAATCTATGGAATAATTAAGGTGCTTGGTTTGACCTTTTTAGCAAAAGGAGATATACCAAGACATGACCAAAGCTTGGAGCTGAGGCAATGCAGTTAATTAATGGGGGTTGACGAGTTATATTATAGGGATGTGAACCTTTGTGAGAACATGTTGTAAAAGTAAGACATGTGCCAAGCCAACATCAGTTTCCCAAGGATTATGTATAGCAGACAATGACAGAGAGAGAAGCAGAAATGCAGAGATATGCTACTGTATATAAAATGGATACTAATGAGAACCTACTTCCCTGTATACCCCAGGGAACTCTACTCAGTGCTCTATGATAACCTAAATGGGAAGGAAATCCAGAAAAGAGGGGATATATATGTATATATAACTGATTCACTTTGTTATACCATAGAAACTAACATAACATTGTAAATGAGCTATACTCACATAAAAACTCATTAAAAAAAGAAATGCAGAGATAGAGCACATTTTTAATTATATTTTTATTTTTTATATTTTTTTCTAATATGGTTTATCATAGGATATATTAAAATGTGTGTATATATATATATATATTTAACTGAATCACCTTGCTGTGATTAATACAACATTGTAAATCAACTATACTTCAGTTTTTAAAAATAAAAACAAAGGAAAACAAACAAGGTAGCAAGATGCTGAGTCAAGGTATGTCCCTGGTGGTCCAGTGGTTAAGGATCTGCCCTGCAATTCAGAGGTCACAGATTTGATCTCTGGTCCGTGAACTAAGATCCCACATACTGCAGGACAGCTAAGTCCGTGCTCCTCAATGAAAGATCGTACAAGATGCAATATATGGCAAAACCAATACAATATTGTAAAGTTAAAAAATTAAATTAAATTAAAAAAAAGAAAAAAAAAGATGCAATTAAGACCTGACACAGTCAAATAAATGAATAAGTATTTTTTTAAAAAGAAGCTGAGCCATAGACGGACAAAGACCAAGAATTGAAAATCAGCCAACCTAGAATTAAAATTCCCATTCTGCGGTTAAATTCACTCTGCAACTTTGGTTAAGTCACTTTTCCTTGGGCCTCAGTTTCTCCATTATAAGATGAAGGAGTGTGCTAGAAGGTGACTCCATAGAACTTACCAGCTCTTTAATTCTGCTTTTGGGTTCTAAGGAAATGAACAGGCCAGGCAGGTGGGTGGGTAGAAAATACACACAGGCAGGCATGCAGACAGACAGACAGACTGATGGCAAACACACCTCTGCTAGCTTCACAAAAATAGGACAGTATTCTACTGGGCCAATGGACATTGAATCACCAAGCAGACCAGCCAGATCCACAGACATGTGTCCTTACTTTTGATACTGCCATGATGATCTGAGGAGTTGGCAGGTTTCCTCTGCCCGGCCCTGAGCGAGCTTCCTGACAGTCAGGTTGAGTCATTTTCTGATTCAAAATGGCTGTCTTTCTTTCCTCTACAGGCTCAGAAGAGTAGCTAGCTGTGTGAAGATCTGTAAATGACCTCTCATACCCAAATGGAAGGAGAATGCAAATGTGAGGCTTTGTATGTCTCACCATTACTTCAGCTCCCCAAGCAGAACCTTCTGTGGGGGTGGGGCATGTAGGGAGTGGCTAGTACCGCTTGCAGATGAGGAAACTCAAATAACCTACCATGGATCTTCTTGCCCAACTCTGCGTACCTCTCTTTCTAAAGCTCAGTGGATAGTTTGGAACACACTGTGCTCCCCAGGCTTTCAAATTTTACCACTTTTAAACTTTTGTGACTCTAGTTTGTCGGGTTGGGGAACTGATGAGAATAATTAGTACTTGGCAAGCTCCCAGCAGCTAGCAAATGACTTTAGTAAGGAGAGAACCCAGTACCTGGAAGATAAAGTGAGTGGAGCCAAAGATGATGCTCCAAACAGTAGTACAACCCGTAGTTGGCTGATTTCCCTTTCACTGGTTTTTGCAAGAAACTAAATACTCTGATTTTCTTGGGCTTACGATTTACCAACTCCTCCTAAAATAATACCCCAAAAGCTTAGCTTGAGGGTGAGTGGCCTTATGGTAGGTCCTCCTCCAAATGAATATGATTGAATGCTGGTCTCTCTGTGGCGTCTAAGATTCCATTTTGAGTTTATCCAGATCTTCATATTCTGATGCTTATACATGTTAGAAGAAAAGAAACTTAATCAAAAATGTGTTTCTTCAGTGAAAGATACCTCATCAGGAAAACAGAGTCCACGCTGCACATCAATATTTTGGCCATGCCACATGGCTTCTGGGATCTTAGTTCCCCAACCAGGGATGGAACCCACACATGGAGTCTTCATCAATGGACCACGGTGAAAGTCCTAATATTGTACTTTCTTAAGCAGCTTTTGTCATCACTACAACTTCCACTTTATCAGGCCAAACAAGTCTTGAGAATGAAGGCCAGGATGAGCACCATGTGAGAAAGAAGGTGAGGAGGCCAAACTGGCTTTAGGCAAGGATTATTCTTACACTAAGTGGCTGATGGTGTCAATTGAATCACGTGGACCCTGCTTGGAGAGGATGCTGAAAGGCTGGGGGCGGGCTTGGCTTCCATGTGCATGGCCAGTCTGAACTCTCCCCTGATCTCCAGACTCATATAACCAACTTCTTAGCCCAGATTTCCTCTGAAGATTAATGGTATCTCAAACTTGACCTGCCCCAAAACAAATTCCTGACTTTCCCCCTAAAACTTGCTCCTCTCAGAATCTTTTCCACCTCAGTAAATGGCAATTCTGCTCCCCATATCCTCAGTATATCTTTCATGTGACTTTTTCTCTCCCAGGTTACGTCTAATCCATTAGCCTTCATAATATATTGGTAATCTGACCACCCTCATCATCATCTCCTCTGCCAGGCCCCTCTAAGCTACCATCATTTCTTTTTATTTATTTATTTATACTGAAGTATAATTGATTTACAATGTTATATTAGTTTCAGGTGTACAGCAAAATGATTTAGTTATATATGCTGTGCTGTGCTTAGTCACTCAGTCATGTCCAACTCTGTGCGACCCCATCAATTGTAGCCTGCCACTCTCCTCTGTCCAAGGGGATTCTCCAGGCAAGAACAATGGAGTGGGTTGCCATACCATCCTCCAGGGGATCTTCCCAACCCAGGGAGAGAACCCAGGTCTCCCATATTGCAGGCAGATTCTTTACTGTCTGAGCCACCAGGGAAGCCCTTAGTTATATATATATACCTATATATCTATTCTTTGTCCTCGGTTATTACAAGATATTGGATGTTCTTCCCTGTGCTATACAATAGGACCTTGTTTATTTATTTTATATAGAAGCTTTCCTCAGTGATCAGTACAAACAAATAGATGAAAACAATAGAATGGGAAAGACTAGACATCTCTTCAAGAAAATTAGAGATACCAAGGGAACATTTCATGCAAAGATGGGCTCAATAAAGGACAGAAATGGTATGGACCTAACAGAAGCAAAAGATATGAAGAAAAGGTGGCAAGAATACACAGAAGAACTGTACAAAAAAGATCTTCACAACCCAGATAATCATGATGGTGTGATCACTCACCTAGAGCCAGACATCCTGGAATGTGAAGTCAAGTGGGCCTTAGGAAGCATCACTACGAACAAAGCTAGTGGAGGTGATGGAATTCCAGTTGAACTATTTCAAATCCTGAAAGATGATGCTGTGAAAGTGCTGCACTCAATATGCCAGCAAATTTGGAAAATTCACCAGTGGCCACAGGACTGGAAAAGGTCAGTTTTCATTCCAGTCCCTAAGAAAGGCAATGCCAAAGAATGCTCAAACTACCACACAATTGCACTCATCTCACAAGCTAGCAAAGTAATGCTCAAAATTCTCCAAGCCAGGCTTTAGCAGTACGTGAACCGTGAACTTCCAGATGTTCAAGCTGATTTTAGAAAAGGCAGAGGAACCAGAGACCAAATTGCCAACATCCGCTGGATCATCGAAAAAGCAAGAGAGTTCCAGAAAAACATCTATTTCTGCTTTATTGACTATGCCAAAGCTTCTGACTGTGTGGATCACAAAAAACTGTGGAAAATTCTGAAAGAGATGGGAATACCAGACCACCTGACCTGCCTCTTGAGAAATCTGTATGCAGATCAGGAAGCAACAGTTAGAACTGGACATGGAACAACAGACTGGTTCCAAATCAGGAAAGGAGGACTTCACGGCTATATATTGTCACCCAGCTCATTTAACTTCTATGCAGAGTACATCATGAGAAATGCTGGGCTGCATGAAGCACAAGCTGGAATCAAGATTGCCGGGAGAAATATCAATAACCTCAGATATTCAGATGACACCAGCCTTATGGCAGAAAGGGAAGAAGAACTAAAGAGCCCTTGATGAAAGTGAAAGTGGAGAGTGAAAAGTTTGGCTTAAAACTCAACATTCAAAAAACGAAGATCATGGCATCTGGTCCCATCACTTCATGGCAAATAGATGGGGAAACAATGGAAACAGTGAGAGACTTAAGTTTTCTGGGCTCCAAAATCACTGCAGATGGTGATTGCAGCCACAAAATTAAAAGACACTTGTTCCTTGGAGGAAAAGATATGATCAACCTAGACAGCATATTAAAAAGCAGAGACATTACCTTGCCAAGAAAGGTCTGTCTAGTCAAAGCTATGGTTTTTCCAGTGGTCATGTATGGATGTGAGAGTAGGACTATAAAAGCTGAGCACTGAAGAATTGATGCTTTTGAACTGTGTTTTTGGAGAGGACTCTTGAGAGTCCCTTGGACTGTAAGGAGATCCCACCAGTCCATCCTAAGGGAAATCAGTCCTGAATGTTCATTGGAAGGACTGATGTTGAAGCTGAAACTCCAATACTTTCGCCATCTGATGCAAAGAGCTGACTCATTTGAAAAGATCCTGATGCTGGTAAAGATTGAAAGCAAGAGAAGGGGATGACAGAGGATGAGATGGTTGGATGGCATCACCAACTCAATGGACATGAATTTGAGTAAACTCTGGGAGTTGGTGATGGACAGGGAGGCCTGGCATGCTGCAGTCCACAGGGTCGCAAAGAGTCAGACACGACTGAGCGACTAAACTGAGTGACTGAGTGTGTATCTATCAATCCCAAACTCCTAATTTATCCCTCCCGAACTCCCTTTGCTTTTTGGTAACCACAAGTTTGTTTTCTGTGTCTGTGAATCTATTTCTACTTTATAAATAAGTTCATTTATATCACTTTTTTAGATTCCACATATGAGTGATATCATGTGCTATTTGTCTTTCAGTGTCTGACCTACTTCACGTAGTACGACAGTCTCTAGGTCCATCCATGTTGCTGCATTATTTTGTTCTTTTTATGGCTGAGTAATATTCCATTGTGTATAAGCACCACATCTTCTCTATTTCTCTGTTGATGGACGTTTAGGCTGCTTACATTTCTTGGCCATTGTAAATAGTGCTGCTGTGAACATTGGGGTACATGTAACTTTTCACATTAATTTTTGTCTTTTCCAGTTATATGCCCAGGAGTAGGATTGCTGGATTACCTGGTAGTCCTATTTTTAGTTTTTAATGGAGCTTCCAGACTGTTTTCCATAACAAGCCACCATCATTTCTTCCATTGGCCACTGTAAAAAGCTGGTTCCCTTGCTTCCACCATAGTCCCCTACAGCCTGTTTTCCATGCAGTGACCAACCTGATGATCCTTTTGAAATGTTAATTCACATTTTGTCATTCCTTTGTTCAAAATCTAATAGTGGCACTCCATCTCACAAATAATACAAGAATGAAGCCTTTCCGTGGCCTGCAAGGGCTTGCATCGCCTGATTCTTGTTTTCTCTCTGACTTCATATTTTATTGCTCTGGCCTGTGACCTTCCTTCTCTAATCACACCTTTCTCCTTGCTTCACTCTATACCAGGTCTGCTGCTACCTCAGGGCCTTTGCACTTGCTCCTGCCTTGGCCTGGAAAGCTCTTCCTCTAGATATTTGCACGGCTTGGTGGTTAAATTCAATCATGTCTCTCCTTAGATGTCACAGGAGTGAGATTGCCAAAAAGTCTGATTTTTAAAAAAAGGTCACTAGACTTGGTTGGCAGGCCATCACTGATGATCTCTTACGAGAGCAACTGCAGCCAAATGGTGGAAGAGGAGATGGGTTCGTTTCTAACCATATGCATCCCTACCTAGATTGTGTACTGTGGAGTTCAGCACTGTTGTCTCATTGATCTTTGTGTCTCCCGTGTCTGGCCTAATGCCTGAAACCCAGTAGGTTTTCAGTCAGTGTTTGTGGAATGAAGGCAGGAGTCTTGTTTTTAAACAATCAATCACATTAAAATACATTAAATTACTGAATGTTGTGATGGCTGCCTCAGTTTTCTTCAGGGAACATGGTTGTAAAATAAGACCTGTACATTCATTGCAGACCCAGTCCTTGAGTACCTACACGTGACATGATGTTAAACACGTGACTTAGAGGTTTTCAGTGCACACAGAGTTCAGTACTGGAGGCTGAGACCATCTTAAGTCTCTTAGGGAGGTGAGACAGTCTGCTTGTGTACTAAGTAGCTCACTTCCCTTTTTTAAAAAATCTTTTATTTTTTAATTTTTGACCACACTCTGCAGCATCTGGGACCTTAGTTCCCTCACCAGGAATTGAATTCCATGCCTGCTGCATTGGAAGGCAGAGTCTTAACCACTGGACCGACAGGGCAGCCCCTCGTTTTCTTTTAAAATTGCTTTTTTAGAGAGACTAGAAGTGTTATTTAAACTCAAAAGCTATCATTGGAGTTAAGCAAAATCTTACTGATATTAAGGGAGAAGGCAATGGCATCCTACTCCAGTACTCTTGCCTGGAAAATTCCATGGACGGAGGAGCCTGGTAGGCTGCAGTCCATGGGGTTGCTGAGAGTCAGACACGACTGAGAGACTTCACTTTCACTTTTCACTTTCATGCATTGGAGAAGGAAATGGCAACCCACTCCAGTGTTCTTGCCTGGAGAATCCCAGGGACGGGGGAGCCTGGTGGGCTGTCATCTCTGGGGTCGCACAGAGTCGGACACGACTGAAGTGACTTAGTAGTAGTAGTAGTAGTAGTACTGATTTTAAGAGTGTTCATATAGTTTACAATCAGCTGGTGGTTAAAAAAAAATACATGTAATGTAGATGCCCCCCAACGATTTTAATTGGGTTCAGCCTTCACCTCCTTTATCTCCCCTCCTTTATTTAAGCATGGCCTTCCTGCTTATACACTGCTGTTCTTTTCAAGCTCTGTCCTCCAAGATCCTTCCCTGAATGCCAGTTAGAGAACCTTGGCCTTCTCTGAAATGCTTTGTTCCTAGAGCCTGTTGACACCAGCGGTGAGTGCTGTCCTCCTTTGCTGTCAGAACTGTGTGAAGGTCACTTCTGCGGCATGGGCTTACAGGAACCACTAAGCCGATGGCCAGGAAGTCTAGGCAGGGAATGGTTCCCATTTCTACCATTGCCCTGAAACCAGGTCAGCCTGCAAATGTCTGAGTTCCTGCAAGTGACTGTGACTTCTAACCTATTCCTGGGGTCAGTCCCTAGGGGTACCATGGTGTCTGCCATTTTTGTCATGTAAGACATTCACCTGTATGGGAAGAAAGACAGTGTCCCGAGTATGCTGAGGACCAGTCAGCCTGTATGTAAAGGAGGTGGGGGAAATATGCTGAGATTAAACAGTCTACTTACGTTCACTCATTGGAAAAGACCCTCATGCTGGGAGGGGTTGGGGGCAGGAGGAGAAGGGGACAACAGAGGATGAGATGGCTGGGTGGCATCACCGACTCGATGGACATGAGTTTAGGTGAACTCCGGGAGTTGGTGATGGACAGGGAGGCCTGGCGTGCTGCAATTCACGGGGTTGCAAAGAGTTGGACATGACTGAGCGACTGAACTGAACTTACCTTCAAAAAAGCTCGTAATCCACAAATGATGGGCATAAAAGTGTAGAGAAATCTTATGATTCAATGTGATATAATCAGATCTGAACAAAATGGGGCCAAGAGGAAGGTATGGATGTTGCCCAAGGCCATGGAAAAGAATACACCAAGGAAAAGCCAGCCACTGTAGGTTTTTAAAGAGAAGCAGGAGCTTGCCAGGAGGAAGAAATGAAGAAAGGCAGTCCAGGCAGAGGAAGCAGCCTTGGGAAGGCCCAGAAGCAAAGACAAGCCTAGAGGGCCTGGGGAGGGCAGTGGTGTGGCATTTAGATGTGTGAGGCTGGGTTTCTTCGGGGAGGGTCTCGGAAGCCAGGCTGCTATGCAGACCTGGATTGGTAGACAATAAGGAGCCATCTGAGGCAATCTAGCAAGGGAGTTTGTGAAATAGCTGTTTTGTCCAAAGATAGTAATAGCTCAGGAGTCGGAGGAGGTGGGTCCATGCTGTGATAGTTACCCCGGTACTCCCACCATTACTGCATGACCACACTGAGACAAATGTTCGTGGGAAAGAAGGCACAGTTGTAGTCCAACTGTAGTCCTGCCTGGGCAGGAGAGCTGCAGTGCTGTTCTGACTTGTGTTACGCTGAGCGTGGGACGAGAGCTCCTTGTTCCAAGGCAAAGGCCCTCAGTAGGAGACTGTTTGTAATCATGCCTAAAGTGACTTCATTATTGAAACCCGTGTTTGATCTGTGATTAGAAGATGGATTAAGAAATCAAGTAATCAACCACTGAAATTGTTCTATAAACAGCCAGCTTCCCCTGCTCCCTCCAGCCCAAGAAACAAACCTGGAAACAGATGCTTCTAGTGTTTATCCTGCCATCGGTTTGAGCCAGTGCTTTTGAGCCATGCACAAGTCAGCAACTGATGCCTGCCAGCCACAGTGCCCCCTACCCCCCACATGCAGAACGTTCCTGCTGTACCTTGTCAGACTAAGAGCCCAGGGAGTGTGGAACTGTGCAAAATACATAACTTACTCAGATTTGCCTTGTGAAGGGAAAGAGGTTTACTTTTAACAGAACTGAGGAGCCACTGCCTAGAGTTCAAGATGAAGAAAAGTTAAAGAGAAAAACCCTCCGAGACTGTTGCTGTATGAGTGATTTGTTGAAAGTGGTTTTTATCCTGAAGGGTTTTATTCTAGGCCAAAGGCATTCCAATACTACAGCCCATCGAGATATGTATTTCCATAAAACAACCTGAGGGCTTATTGACTTTTTCTTGTCTGGGACTGCACTGCACTTAACCTTCCAGACATGTAATAAATAGTCATAAATTATCAGTCAGATCTCAATTTTGTTTCGTAAAGAGTGGCAGCAACCAGACAATCGTGGCAACTGACCATGTAAGAAAAGTGCCTCCTCTGTTCCCATCATGCCCAGTGACAGCCAGACAGGAGCAGCCGGAGGTATTCATTGGTCTGATCATTTTTCTGACATGAAGAGGTAGCAAGCTTCACTTTTGTGCTTTATCACCATTTCCAACTCAAATGGTTATAAATCATAACCAGGAAGAGTATTTCAGGATCTTTCCAAACCCTCCCATTTTACAGAATGAGGAGGAAAGCTCACAGAAGTTAGTGAACCTTTGTCAGTATTCAGCAGAAACAGAGCTAGAATTGGGTCTATAATCCAGGTGTTTCACTTTATTAGATGAGTGCAGGCTTTCATCCGTCCCTTGGGAACAATTCCAGTAACCCAGTAATAATGCTGGCGCTTTCACAAAAATTCATGTCAACAAGTTTGCATCCTTGATACTTGGCATAGTAATACCACCAGCTATCTCTAACACTTCCATGTATTAATATCACTTTACAGGGTGCATTGTACTTTTCACCATAGCATTTGACTGTGACTGCCAGTTTCATCAATGGCTTTACCGGTGGTATTTTAAATGATAGTGTGTTGCAGACGGCATCTATTTTCTGAATAGGAGGTTTAATGATTTTTTTAGGGGGAGGGGGATACAGAGGGACTGAAAAATGCTTTACTTTGTGTTCTTTTCATTTCTAAAAAGATTTGTGAATAAAAACATCAAAATGTTCTGTGTATAAAAGAGCCACAGAATTGGAATGGGCTTAAGATTTAGGTGGGCAATTCTGGGAGACACGTCAGTGGAAGATTCTAGGTTAGGAACAAATACTGATAATGGATTTATAAATACCTCTCTTGGATTCTAAGAGCACACTGAAAAGGAACTGTGGTTACTGAAAAAAGTGGAAGAAAGAAAGAAGGTGAAGACAAGAAGCTAAGAATGGGAGAAGGCAAGAAGTGAGGAGAAACCTCTGTATGGGATTAGAAGTTACAAAAATTATGTGCCTTTTTCCCAAACTCATATATTCACTGGGGTAAACTTCTGCTATTTGAACATAAAGCACCTGAATCTCTCAGAGGTTTCTACTTAAAAGTTAGTACCTTTGGAAATGGAAGACTTTCCGTGTCTTGGGGAAGTTGCTGATGTGGGTTTACATCAGAGGTCAGCCATTCGAGCCATTCGAATCCATTGTTGTTTTCCATGGCCTGTGAGCTTAGTTCGGTTTTTATTTCAAATGGCTTTTTCATAATTAAGAAAACTATTTTTTGACACTTCACAATGACATAAAATTCACATATTTGTTTATGTGTTGCCTGTGTCTACTTTTTTTGCTGCAGCACCAAAGTCTGCAAATCCAAAAATATTTATAGAAAAGGTTTTGTCAACTCCTGCTTTAAATAAAAGTAGCTTCCTGATCTGAAAAAGTTAAATAAGTTTCTCTGGGCCCCGGCTCTTAACCAGAGAGGAGTTTAAACACTGGAACACTCCGTTCAATATAACTGAATTCAATAACGTATATTATTAACCACCATACTTTTAGAATCAAGTTCAAAAACTGGAATCTTGTGCTGTGCTGACAGACTATCAGTTCTTTTCTATAGAGGTACATGAGGTGTTTATACTTTCTAAAATACAACGTTAAGTTTCCTAATAATCCCAAATGACATTAGTAGGAAAATATATCATTTGTCCTTTGTAATGACCTGTTTCATATAACCAGCAGCAAGCAATTTGGTGTCTACAGGCCATTTGAGGCCACATTTTGTATTGATTAGCTGTAGCTTAAGCCTGAACGGTTAAGTCAGCAATTTGACTTTAAAAAAAGGTGTAGATTCTGATACCTCTAATAGCACTGGCTTTTCTATTGGGTATGCTGTGGGGACAGGCAGTTATTTGTGCCAATTTCTGGCTAATTACCCATCTCCTCACTGTGGCATCTCCCACCAAAATGCCATACAAAGCTGGGCTTTCCAAGGGCATTTTTGAATAATGGAATTCTAGCAGGAATTTCGGAGAAGGCAATGGAATCCCACTCCAGTACTGTTGCCTGGAAAATCCCATGGACGGAGAGCCTGGCAGGCTGCAGTCCATGGGGTCGCTAAGAGTCGGACATGACTGAGTGACTTCACTTTCACTTTTCACTTTCATGCATTGGAGAAGGAAATGGCAACCCACTCCAGTGTTCTAGCCTGGAGAATCCCAGGGATGGGGGAGCCTGGTGGGCTGCTGTCTATGGGGTCACACAGAGTCGGACACGAATGAAGTGACGCAGCAGCAGCAGCAGCAGCAGCAGGAATTTAAATATCTTCCTAGACCTCATCACTAAGGATGAGAGAAGATTGATGCTGGCTTAGGACAGAGTCTCAGGAGATAAATGAAGCGGCTGAGGATTGGCCCTGGAAGATTAGGAAGGCACATTTTACACTTTGGGGCACTCAACCCATGATTCATTTCTCATGTGGTTTAAAGACATATTTTGCACTGATGAACTGTTTTTTACTCCTTTCCCGATTGGGAACCAGTCTGTTGTTCCATGTCCAGTTCTAACTGTTGCTTCCTGACCTGCATACAGATTTCTCAGGAGACAGGTCAGGTGGTCTAGTATTCCCATCTCTTTAAGAATTTTCCTGTTTGTTGTGATCTATACAGTCAAAAGCTTTGGTGTAGTCAAGGAAGCAAGAAGTCAATGAAGCAATGAAGAAGAACTAAAGAGCCTCTTGATGAAAGTGAAAGAGGAGAGTGAAAAAGCTGGCTGAAAACTCAACATTCAAAAAATGAAGATCATGGCATCTGGTCCCATCACTTCATGGCAAATAGATGAGGAAACAATGGAAACAGTGACAGACTTTATTTTCTTGGGCTCCAAAATCACTGCAGATGGTGACTGCAGCCATGAAATTAAAAGATGCTTGTTCCTTGAAAGGAAAGCTGTGATCAACCTAGACAGCATATTAAAAAGCAGAGACATTACTTTGCCAACAAAGATACATCTAGTCAAAGCTATGGTTTTTCCATTAGTCATGTATGGGTGTGAGAGTTGGACTATAAAAAAGCTGAGCACTGAAGAATTGATGCTTTTGAACTGTGGTGTTGAAGAAGACTCTTGAGAGTCCCTTGGATTGCAAGAAGATCCCACCAGTCTATCCTAAAGGAAATCAGTCCTGGATATTCATTGGAAGGACTGATGGTGAAGCTGAAGCTCCAATACTTTGGCCACCTGATTCGAAGAACTGACTCACTAGAAAAGACCCTGATGCTGGAAAAGATTGAAGGCAGGAGGAGAAGGGGATGACAGAGGATGAGATGGTTGGATGGCATCACTGACTCGATGGATGTGAGTTTGAGTAAGCTCTGGGAGTTGGTGATGGACAGGGAGGCCTGGCATGCTGTAGTCCATGGGGTCGCAAAGAGTCAGACACAACTGAGTGACTGAACTGAACTGTTTTTTAAGCCCACACTGTTAAGGCAGTTTTCTGCTTTCTCCCTCTTTTCCAAGCACCTGTATTAGTGCAGCTTAAATCTAAGAAAAGGATGGATTCTGTGCCTAGTTAAGATTTATTCTCCCAGCTAAGAGGGTCAGTAGCCTTTTAGCTTCACATTTCCATCACTGCCTCTTTGAACCAGATTATTTTGACTACTGTACTTTCTAATTTTCCCATTAGTTTCTTATGTTTCTAATCGATAGTTTCATATAATTGTGATCTTACATTTCCAATTACATTTTGTTTTGGAGATCTTGCCATTTTCATGGGTTTCTATAACTCTCTTGCTTTTGGCTCTTGCGAAGTCTAAGAGAAGGGGTCCCCGCCCCCAACTCTGCCCCATCCTGGCTTTTATACTCTGCTAAAGTCATCCAAAGCAGTTGAAATTTGTATTTCAGAAGGCTTCTCTGAAATCAAAACAAAGCTTTCCACTGATGGGTCTAGTTATTCAACTGAAGATTTGTATGAAGATTCTCGGAAATGTCGACTTATCGGTGTCTTCTGTCTGGCCAGGTTACAAGCAATTTCGTTGTGGTCTCTTGTATGATCACCAGTTTACATTCCAAATGTTGCACCTGAATATTCTCAATACTGTTGTTTAGTTGGTAACCTTGATTGATTTCCAGTAGGCCCTTCCTTATCCCAAAGGGGTGTCGCTTATGATGAAATTCATTCAGAGAAGTATTGATCCCTCAGCCATCACTCTTCATTGATTCTCCCCCTCCCCCAACAGAAGAGTGCCCTTCACGGGCTCAGAATGCTCATATTGCCTCTAGATATGATTGTTTATTCAGCAAGGGCCTTCATTAAGCCAAGCAACACTATGAGGTAATGAGGCTTGCTTTAACAGACATAGCAGAAATAGCCATCCAGACGAGCCCTGGCTCCCTGGCTCTCCTCATCATCCAGCTTCTCCCAGGAGAAAGTAGTACTTTGGAGTGTTCATCCAAACCCCTCCTCCCCTCCCCTACTGCTGAGATCCCCAAGGGACCTGTCCTTGACTTCTATTTCAGAAGACCCACAAGGAGACCAGACACGTGGATTGAGGGCATCCAGGCAGCAAGGCAAAGAAACCCATGATTGGTAGAGAAGGGAAAAGCATGAATACAGTGGGCGCAGAAGAGGACTTCTATTGGTGTATAAAGGATCACAAAGCCAGACTACTGTGAACTAATTATTCCTTCAGTGCTCTTAAATGTACCATGACCAAGCTGCAAAGGGCAAGGAAGAGGGCTCATTTGAGTGTCCTAGAATTTAACATTACAACTCAGTAATCTCTTTGAGAGTCAAGAGCACATAATATTTTTGTAACACTCGAGCTTTGCCTGTAGCAGGTGGTAAGTGCATTATGGTTGAAATAATAGTAGATGAGAGCTGTGAACTTGTGCAGTAAGGCCTTGACTGCTATAACGAGTATACAAACAGAATCATCACTCATGTATTAATTATAAAATAATTTTATCAGCTGACATTTCCTATTTATCACCATCATTATTCTGTGAAGTCAGGTAGTGAAGGTGTACCAATCAATTGAGGGACTGGTGTGATGGCTTAGAACAAAGACCCGGATTCTCCAACTGTCCACATAGTGCTCTTCGCAACAGTCTGGGTGAAATCAGGAGCTAGCATCCTTTGTGGTCGCTATTTACAAAAGTCTAATTAATACCTCTCCCTTCCTAATGAGACACCTCTCTTGACTCCAGAGACAAGTAGAGCCAAGCAAGTGACATCAGAATGCCAGAGTGAATTATTGGGCTTGTGTCAACCCAGGCAAGGATGAAAAATCACCCCAGTGAACTTAATCCAGGAGCAATCAAAGGGCCTGTTTTAATTAGTGAGAGTTGTAATTTACATTCTCATTCGGTATCCTGAAACTCTGTATTAGTCTTCAAACTCCTGTGCTTCCCTGGTGTTGTTTGACACTGGTTAAGATAGTTAATGTGCTTTTAAATAATGTTATGTTTAATGGACCTTTGAAGGCACTGACATATGAATCTATTTCCTTATGCATCAGCAGAAGTATTTCCATTAGAGAAGTCAGTGAAACATAACATGTTGGGAGGAGCTAAAAGGTGAGGGGCGAATTTTAGCTTGGTACCTGGGTCTTTCATCCTTACCTACTAAGAATACTCTCAAAGAATTATCTAAGACTACTGGTATTAGGATTTATTTCTAATCAAAAGGAGAATGAAGCCAAAGCACTACCATGAATAAAAGGACAGAACAGATTTATTTTTTAACAAACATAGCTGAATTAATAGATGAAAAAGGGTGCAGATTTCTTCAACAAAATCAAGCTTTCCATGTAGCTGCATTGGTTACTACATTGTAGCATGTTCTCTTGACTCTGCTTTCTGAAGGAGACATCTTTGTCCTTTTAGCGTGCATTAGGTTATGTTATGTTCAGTCGCTAAGTCTTGTCTGACTCTTTGCGATCCCATGGACTGCCAGGCTTCCCTGTCCTTTGCTATTTCCTGGGGTTTACTCAAACTCATATCCATTGAGTCAGTGATGCCATCCAACCATCTATTGGTTGGATAGATGGACAGGGTAAGGAAATATTTATCCTTTGTCCCCTGTCCCCTCTGTTGTCCCCTTCTCTTCCTGCCTTCAATCTTTCCCAGCATCAGGGTCTTTCCCAGTGAGTCGGCTCTTTGCATCAGGTGGCCAAAGTATTGGAGCCTCAGCTTCAGGATCAGTCCTTCCAATGAATATTCAGGATTGGTTTCCTTTAGGATTGACTAGTCTGATCTCCTTGCAGTCCAAGGGACTCTCAAGAGTCTTCTCCAGCACCACAGTTCAAACATATTGATTTTTCAGCACTCAGCCTTCTTTATGGTCCAACTCTCACATCCATACATGACTACTGGAAAAAGCATAGCTTTGACTAGACGGATCAGTAAAATGTCATCAGAAGGTAATTCAGTTCAGTTCAGTTCAGTCGCTCAGTCGTGTCCGACTCTTTGCGACCCTATGAATCGCAGCATGCCAGGCCTCCCTGTCCATCACCAACTCCCGGGAGTTCAATCAGACTCACGTCCATCGAGTCAGTGATGCCATGCAGCCATCTCATCCTCTGTCGTCCCCTTCTCCTCCTGCCCCCAATCCCTCCCAGCATCAGAGTATTTTCCAATGAGTCAACTCTTCACATGAGGTGGCCAAAGTACTGGAGTTTCAGCTTGAGCATCATTCCTTCCAAAGAAATCCCAGGGCTGATCTCCTTCAGAATGGACTGGTTGGATCTCCTTGCAGTTCAAGGGACTCTCAAGAGTCTTCTCCAACACCACAGTTCAAAAGCATCAATTCTTCGGTGCTCAGCCTTCTTCACAGTCCAAATCTCACATCCATACATGACCACTGGAAAAACCATAGCCTTGACTAGACGGACGTTTGTTGGCAAAGTAATGTGTCTGCTTTTCAATATGCTATCTAGGTTGGTCATAACTTTCCTTCCAAGGAGTAAGCGTCTTTTAATTTCATGGCTGCAGTCACCATCTGCAGTGATTTTGGAGCCCAAAAAATTAAAGTCTGACACTGTTTCCACTGTTTCCCCATCTATTTCCCATTAAGTGATGGGACCAGATGCCATGATCTTCATTTTCTGAATGTTGAGCTTTAAGCCAACTGTTTCACTCTCCACTTTCACCTTCATCAAGAGGCTTTTTAGTTCCTCTTCACTTTCTGCCATAAGGGTGGTGTCATCTGCATATCTGAGGTTATTGATATTTCTCCCAGCAATCTTGATTCCAGCTTGTGCTTCTTCCAGCCCAGCGTTTCTCATGATGTACTCTGCATATAAGTTAAATAAGCAGGGTGACAATATACAGCCTTGACATACTCCTTTTCCTATTTGGAACCAGTCTGTTGTTCCATGTCCAGTTCTAACTGTTGCTTCCTGACCTGCATACAGATTTCTCAAGAGGCAGATCAGGTGGTCTGGTATTCCCATCTCTTTCAGAATTTTCCACAGTTTATTGTGATCCACACAGTCAAAGGCTTTGGCATAGTCAATAAAGCAGAAATAGATGTTTTTCTGGAACTCTCTTGCTTTTTCCATGATCCAGCAGATGTTGGCAATTTGGTCTCTGGTTCCTCTGCCTTTTCTAAAACCAGCTTGAACAACTGGAAGTTCACAGTTCACGTATTGCTGAAGCCTGGCTTGGAGAATTTTGAGCATTACTTTACTAGCGTGTGAGATGAGTAATTATGATGTACTAATTGGTTGATCAAACTTGGTTCTTTGGTTGGGGCCCAAAGTGAAGTGTGGCCCCATTTCTCACATATTTCATAATTGTCTGTGAAGATAGTTCCAGAGAAGAGCCTCTAGAAACATTGTGAATGCCGGCAGTATCCTTGGAATCTGTATACAGCCTCTCCACATGATACCTTTAAGAGGATCAGCATGCATTGGATATAATATAGGCCTCGGTGGTCCTGCTAAAGATCAGTTTCAAGACTTTGTCACACTGCCTACACTGACTCCTCATTTGCCAAGTAACTCTGAGCCTGGTTCTCTTTCCAACAATCTAGATGGAACTAGCATCTTTCATGAGTGTAAATTTACCAAAATCTAATTAATACCTCTTACTTGCTAATGAGTTACTTCTTTTGACTTCATAGACAAGCAGGGCCAAATATGTGATGTCAGAATTCCCTAAGTGAATTACTGAGCTTGTGAAAACCTGGGCCGGAATGAAAAATCACCTCAGTATATTTAATCCAGGAACAATTAAAAGGCAAGAGAATTAATTAATGTGGGTTTTAATTTGTTAAGGTCTGGAAAGAGGGAGCCTTTTTGTTTGCCCTGGTGCCTTTTTGTGTCTTCTTTGATTAAATGGGAGTATGCCTTTGGGGAAAGATATCTGTTCCGTACTCTGTTCCTTGGTAAGCTATGAGCAAGAAAGAAAAAAGTGGTTTCTGAACCTGCAAAGTGCATCAGATCATTAGATTTGCAGTTCAGGTGATGAGCCAGTGCCCTGCCCTGAGGAATTGATAAGAGGCATAGGATGAGAATTGCCGATAGAAAGGGGAGGTCAGGATGAAAGAGAATGGGTGATCGAGTTTGACAGGAGAGCAATGCCTTAGGCATCCTGAACAAAGAGAGAAGCCCAAGGCAAACTGGAAGAAGGGCTTCTCTGCAGATTTCGGCTGTCTCCCTGGCTCCGAAAAGGATGTCGACAGCAGATACAGCAGCTGAGGTCGGGGCAGGATCCAGGCAGTTGAGCTGTACCAGGGAAGCATCGGAGAAGGCAATGGCACCCCACTCCAGTACTCTTGCCTGGAAAATCCCATGGACGGAGGAGCCTGGTGGGCTGCAATCCAAGGGGTCATTGAGAGTCGGACACAACCAAGTGACTTCCTACTTTCACTTTCCACTTTCATGCATTGGAGAAGGAAATGGCAACCCACTCCAGTGTTCTTGCCTGGAGAATCCCAGGGACCGGGGAGCCTGGTGGGCTGCCGTCTATGGGGTCGCACAAAGTCGGCCATGACTGAAGCAACTTAGCAGCAGCAGCAGCAGCAGGGAAGCATAGCCATGACACAGATGACTCAATGGGATCTATCTTTTCTGCAGTCCAGTAAGCAAGTGGTTTGGGTAACCACGGGTCTAGGGTCCACGTTCAAATGCTTGCCTCTCCGTTTTCCTCCCTCTCCCCCAGTATCTGGTTAGGTCAACAGGAAGGTAAGCCAATGGCAGCCACCCACAGGCAGCTAAGCTAATGGTGTGGCTGCCAGTGGCTTACCTTCTAACATGATCTCCTCAGCTGCTAAACATGAATTTTAGTCTGGAAATTATATTCTTCTCAACTTGACTTTTTAAAAGGTCTACATAAGACACTGTCCTCTAGAAACACTTCTGTATTTCCAAAGAAATTTGTGCTTCTTAGACTCAACACCAGGAGTAAGTTTGACTCCCCTGACAAAATGTTGCCCTTCCTTTTTATCACAAGTTGAGAATGCTGTTATTCAACTTGTTTCCCTTATGACCTTGGTTGCTAGGAAACTCAGAGCTCCTGAAACTCAATTTCAAAAATCATCCTGTCCAAGATTTTGAGAATGAGTCTGTCTCCCTTTTTAAAATATTTTTCTTGATCTTGTTTTTTTCCCAGGGTCATATTATAGGTGTACCTTAGGAGAAGCTAGTTTTAATTTAGAATAGTGGTTGGTTATAAACGACAAAAAAAACTTTGTTGTGGCCTAGCCTGCGATGGTCTAACACCAACCTGCATTCTCCCTGGCCCATGCTGCTAACTCTGACCTTGGGCTTCTTGCAATAAACTGTGTTTCTGTTAGTCACAGCCCTTATTTCCACCCTAGCTTTGATGCTTTTCTCCTATATAAATCTTTCATCGTAATTCTAGATGCCTACAAATATCAGAAAAAGTGGCAAGGGTACATAGAGCAGTGTTCACCTCCCTGTTTTTTTCTTATCTCTGGAGCCAGTTGTATAAAACTGCCAAGAATGAAATTTCCACTTAAACCAGAACCTTTCAGCATGGACATCGCTGCCCTGTGGCAATTACTGATACGAGGATTGCTGTTGTTGGTGCTCTCCTTGACTTTCAGTTTGTGGCCATCAATTGACAGAATTGAAAATTGACTCCGGTCTATCTGCTCATTTATTGAAAGGGACAGTCTGTTCCAGAAAAGATGTTGTCCAGGAAAACAGACTCTATACCATGCCCAGAAACCAAAATTGGATGGGTCAGGGCCCAGGCCTGCAAGCTATTGAGTCCCTGGAGTTCATGGTCTCACATGGGCCATGGATAATCTTGCTCTGGAACCATAGGCAGCTGGACAATGTGCGTTGACAAGGTCTGGCTCAGTTTTGACATCCTGGCAAGCCAGCGGTAAAGGCTATGTCCCCTTAATCTAAACAGCAGTCCTAGCCAGGCCTATAAGAAATGAGTAGAACAAGAGCTCCTGAGGGAGATTTCAAAGAAAGAAAGAACAGCAAAACTTTTTGAGAGTAAGAGGGTCACTTGGCTTCTGGGGTTTCATCTCCCTCTTGAGTTTCTTTCACTTTCATGCTGAACGACCCTCCCATAAGCCTCAGACAAGCTGAGAATATCAAAGGTAACATTAATAAATCACACTGAGAAAAATAAAAGGAAAACACAATTAGCATAGAGCAGACAAGGTCACAAAATCCATAATTCTAAGAGTCCCAGGAGAAGCATGGAACGGCTTTAGAAAATACATTTATTTTGCCCCAAACCACAAAGGATCGTTCGTATCCCTTTTATGCATCTATCTGGGTGCCTCTCTTCCCCACTGTGGGTTTCCCTCAGAGAAATACCATCTTGTTTCCCTTTAAGTGTCAACTCTGTTTTCCCTCTTTGGAATCTACTATGCTACTTTCAGGGTCCCCCTAACCCTTCGAGATGCAGTCTGAAGGATTGGTCTATTTCCCAAGAGCATGGTGATTAACTGACATTCTTGAACTCCAAGGAAGGTTCTGGCCCTTCAGAGCATATCTGGAGTCACTCTTTACAACCCATTGCTGGGGTGTTCTGACCCATCTATTCCCCATTGACGGATCTGGAAGTGGCTTAATACGGCTTAACATTCTTGGCATCCCTTCATAGGCAGCATCAATAACAGAGTGAAGGCAGTCAATTTCTCACAAGGTTGAGGGAAGTAAGGAAGAGGGCAGGATCTTCCCATAGTAGGGAAGATCTCCCAATCGCCCTTGTTCCTGGCAAGTATGGAGAACATTTTTCACAAGGACTTTGTTCTTTGCTTCATTCATTTATTTATTTTTTATTGAATATACTTGCTTTACAGCGTTGTTACTTTCTGCTGTACAGCAAAGTAAATCAGCTATACATATACATATATCCCCTTTTTTTTGGATTTCCTTTGGTCACCACCGGGCTTTTCTGGTGGCTCACATGGTAAAGAATCCTCCTGCAATATGGGAGACCTGGGTTCAGTCCCTGGGTTGGGAAGATCCCCTGGAGGAGGGCATGGCAACCCACTCCAGTATTCTTGCCTGGAGAATCCCCACGGACAGAGGAGCCTGGCAGGCTACAGTCCATAGTGTCGAAAAGAGTCAGATACAACTAAGCGACAAAGCACAGCACAGCACAGTAGGTCACCACAGAACTCTGAGTAGAGTCTCATGTGGTATACAGTAGGTTCTCATTAGTTATCTATTTTATACATAGTACTGTATGTATGTCAATCCCAATCTCCCAATTCATCCCACCCCACCTTCTGCCCCCCCTTGGAATCCTTACATTTGTCTATACATCTGTGTCTCTATTTCTGCTTTGCAAATAAGTTCATCTGTATCAGTTTTCTAGATTCCACATATATGCATTAATATACGATATTTTTCTCTTTCTGACTTCACTCTGTATGACAGGCTTTAGGTCCATCCACATCAATACAAATGACCCAATTTCATTCTCTTTTATGACTGAGTAATATTCTGTTGTATCCATTCCTCCATTAATGGGCATTTAGGTTGCTTCCATGTCCAGGCTACTATAAATATTGCTGTTATGAACATTGGGTTAGACTTTCCAGTAATAAGCTTCATTTGTGCCTTTCATGTTTTTATCACTGTCGTTTTCTACCTCTCCATGTCTCTGTTTTCCCTAAGCCAAGAAGTGCTCCCAGACAGTGAGATCTTCCACTGTGATTTCAGTGTTTGCTGTGGAGAAATATATGGACACCCAGTTTGTATAGGTTTAAAGAATTTGTTAATAGTAAATTGACTGTTTAGTTGCTGTCTTGAACTAGAGGGCCATTATTTCAAAGCACAGAACCTATGTTACAAAGAGGTGACAGAGATGCTATCAGGATTCCCAGGAAGCCCAGGCCTTCCCAAGTGTAAAACATGTGGGTCTTGCCATATGGTCGACCTGAATTCTGATTATTCCAGAGTCAAGATTTCCTTTTAAAGCCAAGGGGGGAGCACTAAGGCTCATTTCTGATTTTGTACATAATAGACGAAACAAACAACAGGAACAATAATGAAAAGCAGACTAGTACTCTTTGGGAGATTGTAACTATATTTGTATAAACTTTCATACAGTTGCTTCATCTGGGTTAGGCACTAAAACAGTTTCTGTTTTTATTGACCTTTGTTTCGATAAGTGAGGACAGACTGAAAAAATATGTCTAAAGCTGAAAATTATGGATTTGTTTGGCACAAGATGCTTCCTTCAGCATACTTCGCATCATCTTTTCCAGGAATTGATGAGAACAGTTTGCATGCGATCAAGAAGGCTTCTCCTCTATCAAATACTCTTGGCATTATAAAGGACAGCATAACCAATGCAATACCACAACTAATTAGAAAAGTGCGCTAGGAGAAAGCAACATGGAGCAGGTGGAAACCCAAAAGGCAAGACTGTCTTACCATCAGCAAATGCGTCTCTTATGACTGCAACATCCATGCTTCCAGATGCAGTTTCTCCTTTGGTTTGCATGAGCCTGCTTTCTCCATTCTGGATTGTTCTTCTTAATCTTCTTCCCAGGCTCTTCTTTTCTCATTCTACATACTCTCCCTGTATAACCAATTCTACTTTAAGATTTTCAAATACCACCAGTATGCTGAAGACTCCAAAACCTCTGGAGACCATGCTCCAGCTGAGGTATATGTAACTAAGCTTTGCAACCACAGATCCAGCTGTCAGTTTGTGTCCCACAGGCACATAAATCTCAGCATGACCCCAAATCGAACCTCTCATCTCCTTCCACATACTCTCCCCACTCTCAGAGATTTCCTCCCCATCCTGCTTCTTGTACTACTTATTTTGGCAAATAGAGCCACAGTTCATTCATGTTTACCTCCTCTTGGGTCCCAAGCCTTCCTGCCTTGTTCTGTGTTCTGTAGGGGCGCGGCCCAGTGTTGCAGGTGCCAGCAAATTTTCTCATTAACTCAATGTCCCTCCTTGGATATCTCCCTTGGATCCATCCATTCTCCTCTCTGAACCTTACTTTCTTCTCTCTGAGGACCCTTCTAGCTCCATATTTCTGAGTCTTTCCCTTGCCTGGAGTGGGGTATGTTCAATAAAGAGCCTTCATCTTAATCTTTGGCTTAGCTAAGTGTTCTGTGTCAGACTAGACTGTTATTAAACACTCATATTCGTGGAAAGAAGTATATTATTATAAATTATACAAGACCTAGCATTTAACAGTGATTAATGAGTGACGGAGAACAAGATTTGTTTCCATGAATTTTTAGTGTTTTAATCTTCCATGAACATACACAGTAGAATAATGCTCAGATTTCCAAATTGGAACACAATAGAAAGAAGCTGATTGTTGGATTTCACTCAGAAAAGCAAGTTAGAAGTTGCCTATATGCATCACAGAACAGATGACATCGGTAAAAGAGCCCCTACTTAGAAACAGCATGCGTTCACACAGATATGTGATCCCTGAATGGGTGATGCTTGAGCAGTTTGAAAATGGAAATACTTTTGAGTCTTAAACTGTCCTTCTCAATATAAATGAAGAGAAATGTGTGAAAACCTTTGGTTTACAGATACAGTGCTATAAAGAGACATTCTAGAGCAGAGTTGAGAGAACTTTTCTTTCCTAACTAGTCCAGAAAGCACTTTCGACACCTTGTGGACATGGCCCTCCCACTTTATGTCTAAGGAGCCAGCTGCAATTTCACATGTTGAATACAATCAGCGCCTGTGTGTGCTGTGCGCCAAGTTACTTCAGTCGTGTCTGACTCTTGGCTCCTCTGTCCATGGGATTCGCCGGGCAAGAATACTGGAGTGGGTTGCCACGCCCTCCTCCCAGGGATCTTCCCAACCTGTGTCTCTTAAATCTTCTGCATTGACAGGTGGGTTCTTTACCACTCGCACCACTTTGAAATCTTGAATACAATCACCCCTTTAGAAAGCTCTTAAGATGTGGAGTTCAGCCACAAAAGTATATTTGAATGCTCTTGGCTTTGAATTCCAACACATAGCTAGAGAATTGGTACCCTGAATCCCCAGTGTTAAGATCAGAGGCCTTGGTTAGGCAGGAGCAACCCCGCCTCCGTCACCCAACCTGTCCAAGATCCTCTAGCTATTACAGAGACAGAAGGCAACCCCACATCTGCCTGATTCAGCACCCATGCTCTTCCCACAACTTCAGAGTTGCCTTCAATTCATTTGGCAATGCCATTCTCCAAAGTGCTGATTCCTGCTGGTTTGAGTCTGCTTAAGTTCGTATCTGTGGGCACTGGAGCCGAGAAATGGCACTGCAATAGTCTTACCGTGTTTGTAAGCCTACAGTGCAGTCTGATATAGTCATTTGAACAAAAAATGAAAGGCACATGAGTCTGTTACCAAACCTCTAACTTCATATGGGTTAGTCTGTTCTATTCAACAAACATATGTCAGAAGCCACGTTTATCAGGATGCTTAGCAGTCAGCAGGTATTGAAAACCTTCTGTATGACGGGTATCTCAAGAAATTAACTTTATGAACATATAGGAACACAATTTACTCAATTTACTCCATTGTCCTCAAACAGTTTAATATATAACATGCAGGCAGAGTGAGCATTCTTGAAAATACCGTAAGAACAGAGTTAGTAGAAAGTCAAAACAAAGTAATTGTTCACCAAGGAAAAGGAAATGAATAAATGATCAGTTCCTGCCTGCCCCAATGGCCACAGCCTTGGTTCACGTCATTCTGAAGTATAAAGTCAGAATCACACTTCTGAAGAAATGAATGGACTTCTCTTTTTTCTCTGTGTGCTAATTCCTGCCACGGTAATTGGCCTCTTTAGGTTTCCTAAAAGTTCACTGAGACCTTTCTGGCCTCCTCTTAGGGACTCCCTAATGTATAATGCTCACCAGCTAGACTCCAGTTGTGAATTTTTAATTATGCCAGATCATTTTCAGTACATAAAACTTCAAGCTCAATTAATGCTGTCAGATCCAATTTTTCTCTCACCTGCTCTGAGCTCCACTCTGTGGCGTTTGCAGTAATTGCCACTTCCTCAGGAAAGACGAGCTTCTCCAGGGCTGGATGTCGGCAGCCCTTTGTGGCTGCCTCTTTGCTGACTCAGGAGCAGCACAGCGGGGTGGCAGAGACGTTTCATCCAGAAGAGTCTAATCATGTTGCCTGGAAAACAGAGCCAATGCATCTGGCAGATTGTAACCCCTCGGTGGCTGCTGAGTGTGGCTTTCTCATGTGTCTTGTGAGGCAGTGGTTCTGCCTGCCTGATCTTAGCCAAAAGGCCAAGAAGCCATGAGGTACTGGTTCTCAAAATGTGCTCCATAGGCTGGCTATGTCAGCATCACCTGGGAACTTCCTCAACATGCTGAATCAGAGACTGGGGGTCCAACCCAGCCATTTGGGTTTTACAAGTTCTCCAGGTAATGCTGACATCTAAGTCTCGGAGCCACCGTTGGAAGGTTCAGTTCAGTTCAGTTCAGTCACTCAGTTGTGTCTGACTCTGCGACCCCATGAATCACAGCACGCCAGGCCTCCCTGTCCATCACCAACTCCCGGAGTTCACCCAGACTCATGTCCATCAAGTCGGTGATGCCATGCAGCCATCTCATCACCTGTCGTCCCCTTCTCCTCCTGCCCCCAATTCCTCCCAGCATCAGGGTCTTTTCCAATGAGTCAACTCTTCACATGAGGTGGCCAAAGTATTGGAGTTTCAGCTTAAGCATCAGTCCTTCCAATGAACACCCAGGACTGATCTCCTTTAGGATGGACTGGTTGGATCTCCTTGCAGTCCAAGGGGCTCTCAAGAGTCTTCTCCAACACCACAGTTCAAAAGCATCAGTTATTCGGCACTCAGCTTTCTTCACAGTCCAACTCTCGCATCCATACATGAGCACTGGAAAAACCATAGCCTTGACTAGACGGACCTTTGTTGGCAAAGTAATGTCTCTGTTGGAAGGTAGGTTAACACAAATCAAAACTCGTCATTTGTGTATTAGTGATTCAACTTTACTTTTGCCTTCCCTGGTTCTCCTAAGCATAGGTGGCTACTGTCTGGTTTATTTCCCTGGTATTGGGTTGGCCAAAAATTTCATTTGGGTTTTTCCATAAGATGTACAGAAAATCCCAAACAAACTTTTTGGCCAACTCAATATTTTTTTCACACTTGCTTTGTCCCATCTGGTATATGGTATTGTTTTTTTTTTTTCAATAATAGAACTATTTTATTAAACATATGAACGTACTGATTTTGTACAACACACATTTCTTTCTCTCCTCTGCCCCAGGAAGCCAGCGCTCTAGAACCCCATGTTTATAAAAACACACTTTGGCAGCTACTATGACAAGGTGAAAAAGGTGCAATTCTGAAAGTGACAACACACAACCAAAGTGGGGAACAGAAAAGGCAGAGCGGAGTGGGCCCAGGGCTGCTCATCTTCTCTCAAGAGGAAACAATTTAAGAATAGAAACTCTTGAGCATTATTTAAGCAGTACTGCCCAACTCTCTTGGTAGCATCTCTGTTTCAATTCCATTTATCTTGATGTTGTAACTAACTAATCTGTTACTTCTTTAAGAAATTCTGCCCTGGTTTATATCCTTTTCAGTGACCCATATCCCTTTGAGCTTCAAAAACACAGAAGTCGCTCAGTCGTGTCTGACTCTTTGCGACCCCATGGATGGTAGCCCACCAGGCTCCTCGGTCCATGGGATTTTCCAGGCATGAATACTGGAGTTGTGGTATTGTTTTGTAACAATTAATACACTAACCTCCTGCACTGGCCTTTGGGCTGCCTGAGGGCAGGAACTTATCCCACTCATCAATATATCCCCAAGGCCCAGCACGATGAAGGGCACACAGAAAACACACAGTAAATGTTTTTGAGCAAATACATTATTTAAAGATTTATAGTTTGCAAAACTATGCTGTGGCCTTAAGAAGTAGGACTTGCAGATGAGGAGACTGGGACTCAGAGAAGGCCGGTGATTCAGTGGGTAGGCTGCAGACCAAGAGCTCCAGGCCAAGGCTTGCCTCGATGTGGGAAAGGTCATGGCCACAGTTCTTTAAAGATTACCCTCCAGAACTCAGCTCAACTCAGGAGGTCTGTTGTACTTAAGCTCTGCAAGGGCAAAGCTCTTGACTTGCTCCCAGGCAGGCTGTCCCCACCCCCAACTGGGGTGACATCACTGGCTGTGTCCTCTTTGTACCATTAAGGATGCTCAGAAAGGGTGACTAAGGGTGCCAGTTAGTGGGGCACAGTGCAAAGGCTGAGCACAGGAAAAGGGAAGGGAATCACAGTGAAAAATAGGAGAGGATTTTAGCTCAATCGATGGGAGGTATAGTCCCTGCCATGTGGTGAGGCCTTGCAAGAGGGAAGCAAAGAGGAAGATATGTGAGCTGCAAGTGAAGCCAAGTTTACAGCTGCGTTTTGCTTCTCTGCCAGGCTGCCCTCCTTATACCAAGGTGACAGCAGCCTGGGAGGTACTTTGTCAGGTGTTGTTGTTATGAGAATGGATTGACAGTGATGCCACCCACCTCTCCCCTTGTGACCTTTAAGCAGTCTGGCTGGGCTAAGAGGATAGGGACAAGCAGCCTATAGGGGCAGGATGAAGAAAATCAGTGGCCTGCAGAAGGCTCAAGGGCTGCAGTCTCTCATTAACTTTAGCATTGAACTCTATATAACTAAGTGAACTGACACAGTTCACTTATATCTCCTGGCATATAAGACTTTGTAACCCACTTGTAAATCATCACAAACTGGGGTGGAAGAAAGCAGATTGTGGTCCAGGCTGTCCCTCATCCCAAATATCCACTCATTGTATTGCTGTCCCATCACCACCTTGACTCTCATGTGGGAGACATGACTGCACATCTGACCCTGTCTTTATTCTTGAGTTGCAGTGCCATCGCTCTAATTGCCTGCTAGACACTGTCCCTCAACACCCCAACTCAATAGGCTCCCGACCAAATCCATCATCTTCCTCTCTGGCCCAGATGCCCCTCCCAACTAATCTGTCTCTTTCACTGGCACCTCTGTCTTCCCAGGCATTCAGCTTCCAACTTTCTCATCAGCTTTCTTGAAGACTTTATTCTCATTCTCCAGATGAGTCACTTCTCAAGTTCAGTCATTTCCTTTTGCTATGCTGTGCAGGGTTTCCTTCTTTTCATCCCCATAATGATCATTCTGGTCCAAGGTCCCATCATATTTCAGGTCTCAATCACCCTAAACCATCCAGTACCAGAACTATGATTCTTTTTTTTTTTTTTTGCTTCTCAATCCCCTATCTGATGGAATAGCCCAGGACTAGATGTGAATTCAGTCGTGGTAGGACACAGTTCCAGTGGTCTCTCTGACAGTCTGTAGCCAATGTCCAAGCCCTTGGTAAAGACTTAGGTGAATAGCCAGCTGAGACGAAGAGACAATATAATTTAGGAAGTGACTAATGTTCTTTCTTGATCCCAGTGAGGCATTCAGGGATGCAACCGCTTTCCCTGGGCAGAAACAGCAGGTGTCAAGAGGTGAAGAGAGCAAAACAACAACAATAATCTATAAGCTTCTTGCTCCTGTCCCCAATGCCCCTGTGGTGAGTTGTGAGAGTGAGAAGTTCATGGAGGGGGAGAGGGCAAGATAATGCGAGTGTCCCGGGTGCCTTTGCAAGAGCTCTGCAATTGCAAAGTAAAGTAATTGTGAACTTCTGTGTGAATGGTTTGCCTGATCAGCTGAATGCCCTCCGCTTTAGAGATGACGATCCTAAGACACAAGGAAGTCATATGCCTTCCTGGCAGCCAGGATTAGAATGCAAGATTTCTGAGTAAGTGCTTTGAACACCTAAGGTTGCCTCTGAGAGATCACCCCCACACCGGGCTTCACAGCAATAAAGATGAGCTTTTCTCTTGTCTCAAGACCCTCAGTCATTGCCCATAGTTAAGCAAAGGGAACCTAGGGGAGGAAGCTAAAGGAAAGCACAGCTTAGAGAACTGAACTTTTTTTGCTTGATGATTAACAGAAATCATAGATCATGAGAAGAGGATGCTTTAAAGAGGTATGGACTCCCCTCTAGACACTTCAGGTAGAAGAAAATGAAAAGTTCAGAGCCAAGAAAGAAAAGCACTCAGGACATAACCTAGAAAGACAAAAAAATGAAATGAAGAAGCCTCATCAGCTCTAATTAAAGGAAATCAATATTTGAAGAGGCGTCTTGCTTAGTAGCAGGACAAGGGCAAAAATACTTCAGCAATGTGAGCCTCTTAGAAAATAGAAAAGCAGGCTTTCATGGGGAAGCAATCATGATTTAAAGGGCTGCAAATGACAACCACGTGGTGGGGTGATAGGCTGTAGAGAGGACTCAAGCACCTTTTGGAAAGAATACTAGATGAGAGCTTCTATCCTTGGTAGAGTCTGTATTTTTTAAGCACATCTCTTTTTCCTGGGAGTTCTAAGGAGCTGAGGGTCATTTCTAGGGAGCAAAGACTAGCTACCATTTCCGAAGAGAGACCTGAAGTAACCCCTGAAGTACAGCTTGGGTTTCATTTCTGTTACCACTTATAAGAACACACACTGGAAAAACACTGAAAGCCATACAAATGCAACAGAGTTTTTTGCTTGAGCATCCTTTCTAAGCTTACCTGTCTTTGTGATTCGCGTGATGATCAACCATCAGTAACTGGAATCCAGTTTTCCCAGATCATTCTTCTTTAGGGATAGAACATATGGGATTGGTATGTCACCACTTCCTTCTCTCACACTGGTGCCAGACATCAATAATCAATCACAGAACTCTTTCACTGAGCCAAAATGCAGCCTTTTCATTTATTTGTTTAACAAATGTTTTTAAAGCGTCCTCTTAAGAGCTAGTTGCAGAGACAGAAAAACAGTAAAAAATAAAAAACACTGTAGGTCTACAGGTACCACATGCTAAGTGCCAAATAAAAGATAGTAGACAATGAGTATTATAGCCCAACTCTCCTTCTGAAATAGTATTTCGATTTCCTAGGACCCTGAAATTTCATTTTTAAAATTTCAGTGTTGTTGTACTTAGAGCAACACAACTATTTCTCATAGATCTGAGATGAATTAATTTCAAAAACAGCTTACAAATTACTACAAGAAATGCAGAAGTTGCTGTATGCCACCCACCAAGAAAGTGAGTCAAGTACGTTTGAACTGCTAGGTTCTTCGCCCTCAAATACCTCTCTGACCTACAAAAAAATCCAGATTGGAGTGGATCTGATTGCCATTTTGGGTGAAGAACACTGGATGCCATTTCAGCATCAAATTATTCAATCAGAAACACTTTGAAAATGCTGAAGAGTTGGGTTAGTCATAGTTTTCCCACCTGAATACAATGTGCATAATATTGCAGGATTTTTCCCACTTTTCTGGTGGTGGAGGCATTTGTGCAGCCTGTGGAAAATGATTTACTTGATACTTCATGGACAGCCAACCAAGCAGAGAGAGTGCTGGCATTCATTACATTTTCCTATCAGGGGCTCACCTGGAATTGTGTTCATACGTCTTTGAGGAGGCTGGATTGGGAGGGAGAGAGGAAAGAATCTTACCCTCTGAAGAAGACAGCTTTCTCCTGAGGAGTGGGAGAAGCCTGGATCCATGCCCTCTGGGATTTCGGGCCATAGCTTTTAAGATCCAAAGAAGAGATGAAAGTCAAAAGGTCTGACAAGTGGTCTGCTGCTGCTGCTGCTGCTGCTGCTGCTAAGTCGCTTCAGTCGTGTTCGACTCTGTGCGACCCTGTAGACAGCAGCCCACCAGGCTCCCCCATCCTTGGGATTCTCCAGGCAAGAACACTGGAGTGGGTTGCCATTTCCTTCTTCAGACAAGTGGTCTAGAGACAGACAAAATAATGATGGCTGGGGTGCTCTTGTTCCAGAAGTATAAATTGGAAACTGGCTGTAATCTCAGGCAGCCCTCTAGAACCTCATATACCCCCAAATTATCACCCATATAGCCTAGAAGCAGGCAGGACTTATTCCTGTAAGCCCTTGGGATTACCAGATGTTTCCTTCCATGGTCAGTATCCTTGGTAGCATCTTCATCTTTGGGTTGTCCACCCATGTTTTTCCAGATCTCTGAGGCTCTCAGTTTGCAGTTGCAGAATTTTGTCTTTCTCTTTCTTGGATCACTTCTGGAAAACTCAGGGTCTTTCTTTCTCAAAGTTTCAAAATCATAGCATCTTGTCCAGACTTACCTACCTAGCTTGGAACTTTGAGGAAGAACGATGGCTCTTTCCCCTCAATGTTCAGCCAGCCTTTCTATACAACAGTCCTTAGTATTGATACATCTACAAAATTAAACTCCAAGGATCCAAGCCTACCACTGTTCTGCTCGTCCCTCCCCCAATTTCAGGTTCATTTTGCCACTGTTGGGCTTCCCTGGTGGCTCAGCTAGTAAAGAATCCTCCTGCAATGCAGGAGACCTGGGTTCGATCCCTGGGTCAGGAAGGTCCCCTGAAGAAGGGAATGGCTACCCACTCCAGTATTCTTGCCTGGAGAACCCCATGGACAGAGGAGCCTGGTGGGGGCAGCCCATGGGGTCACAGTCATACACCACTGAGTGACTTTTCCTTTCCCTTTCCCTCTTGCCCCTGTCAGTGGATCTCTGCTGCTGGCATGAAACAAATATTTTGAATTTTTGATTACTTTCATCCTTAGTCTTGGTGCCTTGCCTCCCATCTGCAATTTTTCTGAGAAAGTATTTGTGTTTATTCCCCCTCCAATCTACACTTGCAGGATTTGGCAGTAGGTCAGAGGAGTCCTTATTTCCATCACTTAAAGGACAATTGCTCCAGGACCACCACCCCCACCTCCAGAGCAGCAGTTAACAATAATAAGGCAGCTGACAGCTTTTCCTGATGTCCTGTGATGCCCTGCATTGACCTTAAACATGGTCACTTGTCATAATTTTAAAGGAGCCTTGGCTCCTAACGCACAGGTTTGGGAATTTGTTGTTGTCGTTCAGTTGCTAAGTTCTGTCCGACTCTTTGCGACCACTTGGACTGCAGCACGCCAGGCCTCCATGTCCCTCACTATCTCCCGAAGTTTGCTCAAGTTCATGTCCATTGAAGCAGTGATGCTATCCAACCATCTCATCCTCTGCTGCCTTCTTCTTTTGCCTTCAATCTTTACCAGCATTCTAGTATTCTTGCTGCGAGAACCCCGTGAACAGTATGAAAGGCAAAAAGATTTGGGACTACAGCAGTGGGGATGGGTGTCTTTTACTCAAAAGAACAAGAATGCATGAACTTAGTGACTTGGGGGAACAGGGTGTTAAATGACCACCTCCTCTGAGCCTAGCAGCCTGCAAGATCAAAAGGGTCTTTGTTTTCAAAGGTTTTTAGCAAAGTTTCCCACTGCCTTCTGTTTGAGTGAGAGGCTGGGAGGAGGAAGACTCAGTGGCCAATGAGCAGAGTGTGGAATTGAGACCTGCTTGAATTTTGCAACACACAGCATATTCATCCCTCACATGACACATCAGCAGCCTTCTGGAAGAGACAGGTTAGAATTCTTCTGAGTTCCAATCTTTTGTCCAGTTGTTTGGTGTTATCACTTCGTTTCTGAGCGAGGTTCTGAATGCCAATGGTAGCTGGTATGGGACAGTTAAGAAGTTCTTTGGCAGGAAGTCAGCATGGATAAGCAGGAGCAGCACTGCATGAGTTCTTCAGCACTGCCTCAGTGGACTTCTGACACCTCCTCTGAGACAGACTATGTGGCCACTGTCCGGAGCCACTCACTCCAGCAGAAGGATCAGAGCTCACCTCGGTGACTCCCACTTCGAAGAACTGCTTTGAGGCCCTCCTGGACACAATCCTACCTGCTGGAACTTTAGCTATCTGTTTTATTAGCCCTGTGCCCACACACACCTGGATCATCTTGGCAGTTACTGGGAGTATTAGTTGCTAAGTCGTGTCTGACTTGTTGTGATCCTATGGACTGTAGCCTGCCAGGATCCTCTATGTATGGGATTCTCCAGGCAAGAATATTGGAGTGGTAGCCATGCCCTCCTCCAACAGCTCTTCTGGATCCAGGGATTGAACCCAGGTCTCCTGCATGGCAGGCAGTTTCTATCACCAGGAACCCATGGTTATCTCTTGTTCCAACCACATGCATGGAGTCACTTAAAGCTGATGGATGTGAGGCAGAATACCTTTTGTGACCCCCCAACCCAACCTCACCCCACATTTAAATACAGCTCTTTGTAGAGACCTATTTCTGATATACTTAAAAGATTCATAAATATCTGGAAAGTTCTTTGACATTCTCTCAAACAATATTCTGTGCCCTTGGAAGGCTCTATTCTACTCACTGAAAGCCAAGCTATGCATTTTTCTTTTTTACCTTCACTTTTCATAAAAGGTTATGCTGACGTAGATCTTACTAACAAAAAAAAAATCTTTCTGATGAAATCAGGATAAATAATTCCACACATCATCAAGTGGGGAAAAGGGCTTTGAATTGGTTTCCATGGAAATCTGAAGATGAAGTAAAGTAATAATTTCAAGGCAGAGTAGCTGAATTGAAGATAATGGTAAAAATAGTTTGATAAAGAAAATAGAATAAAGTAATCAAGAAGCCTCCAATCAATTATTCCTCTTTGTTTACCTTCCAGTGATTAATTTGTCTGCGTTTATTAACCCGATGAGATTAAGCAGACCTTCCTAGTGATTTATTTCGTAATTGTTTCCAAGGTTTGACATAAGCTGTGGAGTTATTGAAGGTGGAGATTTAAATTCAATTACTCATGAAGCAGGTGGTGCCTCTCCTGAAAGAATATCTGGATTCACGGCCTTCCTATGCTAACATTATGAGTGAGAATTATTAATTCATCTGATAGTATCTCCCAAAGACTTTTAGAAGTCATTTGGCATCCACATACTTCACAAGTCAGCAGCTTCAGAACTGAACTTGAAGTAACAGAGAACCCAGAGACAAATAAAGGATTTTATGGTAAAGACTTTTTTTTTTTTTTTTTTTGGCCAGAGCCTCCCTGGGGCCCTGGGCTGTGGTGCTATCATGAATGGCATCCACTTGAAGGGCAGCTCTGGATAAGATCATGCTTTATTTTGACAGATGAGAGAGACAGAGAGAGAGACACACACACACAGATTGAGAGATCAAGAGAGGCACCTTGAAAGTCTTGAAATGAAATGAGTGAAATGAAATGACTAATTCATTTTTGTCTCTGTGGTCATGGTTGTATATCTTTTTCTATTCTTTCTGTGGGTATAGTAAGGATAAACAGGGTTCTCCAAACACTACTCCAGGCGCCAACTCGCCATCATCCGCAAAGGCCCGGAACACATCTAAGAATGGGAAGTAAGTGAAAAGCGCCCCCATGCATCTGACATAGCTGTCACAAAGCCATGTGCTGTCCTCACTTTGTCATTCATTCATATTCATTCAGAGATTTGCGGAATGCCTTCTGTGGGCTTCGCTTTGGGTTAGTCACTGGGGAATTTAAATGAGTGAGGCAGGTGTCAGGAATATTGGGTGCACGAAGGACTAAAGAAGGGAGAGGAGAGAGATGGGAGCATCAGGAGGTGACTTTGGAAAGAGAGCTTTTAGGGCCAATGGTTACGAAGGCCAAGGACTTAGAGCAATGCAAGATTTGAACTATACTTCTCAAAAACTAAAGAAAGGAGAAGCAGCAGCACTCATCAATCATTTTATGATTTGTAAAATCCATGAAAATCTGTCTGATTCATACGCTAAGATTTGGGGTGGATTTAGAAGAATCTGGAAAGCCATTCCATAACTGGCCTGGTTTAAGTGCGTGTACATGGTAACCATATCACTGATGTACATGATATGTGTATTCTTTTCCTGTGGACTGACCTGTACTGTGACCTAGCTGAAACTGTCTTTTTAATATTGCCAAAAACTTTGATTGGCTGAATATTTGGGATGTTATATTTGCTCTTTTCATTGATTCCATGAAACAATGTTGGCTGACCTCTCTTTGGCTTTAGCAGAGCATAGCAATCAGAGAGAGTGTGATCTCTTGCAGATAAGGTATCGCCAAGTAGGTGCTCCCTTTTCAAAGTGGCTGAAGCCCTTTGGTGAATGACGGGTCCTCTTCTTGTAAGCCCTCTGTCTCAGCGCTGTCGGGCATTGTGACAGGCAGAAATACAGCCCCGAAGGAGCACCCAGCCCGCATCCAGGAGAAGATGAAAGATGCCTTCGTCATGCTAAAAGCTCTAATCTAGCAATAAGCTATGTCACTACAAGAGCACAGCTTTGCTACGAAAGGTGAATTTGTAATGGTCACATATCTTATGTATTCAGCATTGGGCCATAAATGCTGCAGTTTGAATATGATCTTATTTTCAATTCCCAAAGTGAAAGATCTATTGGCTGCCTTTTTCCCCCTCTTTTTCTTCTGAATACCATTTCAGGTTTGCATATAAAGTTGAATGTGTGCTATCCTGGAGAATATCAAAAGCAGTGGTGAAGACATAAGACGGCCTCTCAGAGCAGTTAGAACTCGTTTCAGTTATTTATCAGTTATTATTTATTCAGTTATTATCGACCACCACAATCAAAATGCTGTATAAATTATGAAGGAAGGGAATTGATGCACACACTCTCTAGCAGCTGACTGTTTCCAAATTAGTCCCAATTCATCGTCAGCATGCGCCCGCAGTTAACAGAGATGGCATTGGAGAATCACTTTGAACTCCACGCTTGCAGAAACGGCAGGCCCTGTCTGGGTATCTTATACACACCTGTCCTGCTGACAACTGCAGGGCACGGTCTCCATTTATTAGACCCTGAGGTATAATTAGGGATACTTGTGATTGCTGTTGTGCTTTGAAAGGAGCCTTGTTTTGTGTCTTTTGGCTTTGTGGGAACCCAGACTCTTACCTTGTGAGTGAAGAGTCTCAGTGAGCCACAAAAAAGCAGTTGGTAGAATTGGAGTTCAGATGACATAGGGAACACGTACGTAATACCATTCCCGAGTTGTTAACATAGGAGGCCAGCATAAATACATTCTTAAGTAGATAAACACGATCTTATAGCCCACTTGCTGGATCTGGACAGCTCCCAGGCTTCTGCCATGGTGAGGGCCTCCCTTCCCGCACATTATGAGCTAGGTCTGTCATGTATGTGTCCCCCAGATTGTGCTTGTTCTTGTCAATTCTTCATTCTTTGGAGGGGGGTTATTGATGAATAAAAAGTTCACCAATAGACAGTATTCTCTTCAAGGATATGTTTCAGGTTCTCTTTATCTTATCTCCCATCACTTGGCAGGAAGTTTTATTTTTACAACTCTTTCTCTATACATTTTCTCCTTCTCAGAAAATTTTTGTCAACAGCAGCAGTACTGACCTTCCATGAATATGGTGAGACTATCTGGGGTGGTGGGGGAGACATTTTCCCATACTTTCTAGAACAGAACAGTGTCTGTCAATGTTTAGGAACACATGTTATTATTGGTAAGAGAGAATGGTTATTTCCTGGATTTGGGGGAGTGTGGTGGGGAAGGAGGGAGCTAGGTGGGTTTCTGCCCCACCCCCGGGGTTTTCCCCATGGTGCCTTTTCACAATAGTCAGCATCTGGGGTGGGTGTTGTTCTGCTGGCTTTTCTCATGTTATTTGACGTAATAACAGGGAGACATGGAGTAGTTTTTAAGAGTTCCTCTGTGTTATTTTGAGGCCAGATACAGTCTGGGAGATAGAAGGTGTGTTCTCTGAAAAGTAATTGGCCTCCTCTCTTTTGAAGACAAGTTAAGCTGCCTCAAATATACCTCATGACCCCAAATAATAATGACCAGTATGTGCTGAGTGAGTGATATGGGCCAACCTCTGCCCCCCAGCACTTGATACATTTTGTCTCATTAATTCTCACCTACCAAAAGCTCATGAAGTAGGCAGTATTATTATTTCCATTTGATATATGAGGAAATGGAGGCTTGGAGAGGATATTGTATGCTTGTATGGGGTCTTCCAATGAACAATTTTGGCATAACCCTTCCTTAGCACCAATAATAGTAATAATCATCACTAAAATCTATCAAACTTTGACACTGTGCCCTTGTGCTAGACCCTGGGCCACAGAGACAAATATAAGATAACAATAGGTCCCCTCAAGGAACTCACAGTGTTCGTAGAGGACAGAGGATGGCAACGTGGTATTCACAGAGAGGCAGTCACAGAGGCTCCATTGGTGGATCCAACAGAGTCACCCCAACCAATGCCGAGGTGCAGGTGGAGAAGACATCATGTGGGGATATCAGTGAAGGCTTCTGAGAAGTGACCCTTGAATCCTTTAATTGTCTCCACTTATCTCCCATGTGGCAAGGCGAGGTCAGAAGAGGAAAATGCAAATTAATCACTAAGATGGACAGAATCCTCTCATGTTGATGAAAACAAGTGAGAGTTGTGGATGAGGTAAAAAAGCTAAAACTGAACGACCAATTGTGCCTTTTTTCCCAACCTCAATTCATTTGGGGCCGACCGACATGCAGTATAGCAGGCTTAGTAGGTTAAGAAACCTACAGCTTAAAAGTTGTGTCATTCTGCTTGCTCAATTTTATTGCCTGCATCTGAAGCTGGGTAGCCAGCCCTCTGTTTCAGGGAGGAACAGATGGAATGGGATATGTCTGAGCAGCAGAGCCAGACTACCCTGGCAATGACTTTCAGGGAGGTACATACAGTTTATTCTATGCTAACAGTGAGCCAAAATAACAGAACAGGAAAATAAAAAGCAGTTGCAGAGCCATACCATGGAGATCAGGAAGCATAGGTTTGGCAGAGGTTGATCAGAGACCAAACAGACCAGGCTGCCATATTTAATTTAGTTCCCTGTGCTAATGTGAGTCCGTTATTCTGTCTGATGCATCAGGCCACAGAGAATCCCTTTGCTGATCCATTGGGTTATTCCCAACAAGCACTTAAACCATCAAGGCTGCTGCTGCTGCTGCTGCTGCTGCTGCTAAGTCGCTGCAGTCGTGTCCGACTCTGTGCGACCCCATAGATGGCAGCCCACCAGGCTCCCCCGTCCCTGGGATTCTCCAGGCAAGAACACTGGAGTGGGTTGCCATTTCCTTCTCCAATGCATGAAAGTGAAAAGTGAAAGTGAAGTTGCTCAGTCGTGCCCGACTCTTAGCGACTCCATGGACTGCAGCCTACCAGGCTCCTCTGTCCTTGGGATTTTCCAGGCAAGAGTACTGGAGTGGGGTGCCATTGCCTTCTCCAAACCATCAAGGCTGAGCATGCATGAAACCACAGGAGCTGTTACAGATTTTCTGTTTGTATCAGAACATGTTGACATGTCACATGAAAACAACTCTTTTGTTTACCAGATAAGGACTCAAGAAGGGTCAGTCACTTTCCGGGAGTCACGCATCTAATCGGCAGATGTCAGCCTAGAATCCTGGTATTCTAATACTTGTCCTGTGCTCTTTCTACTTAAGCGTATGCTGCAGTTCTCCCAGATAGCAAGACACTTCGGTTAATCACACCCTCAAGGCTTGGAGCCTGGTCTCAGGATGTCGAGCTGAGTGCTATGCCCTTCATACACCACCATACCCAAGTTTGTGGATTCTGTCAGCCTCCATGAAAATGGAGACCTTGGGGAGAAATTGAAGTCATTTCATTAAAAGAAAACAGTGGCAGTAGTGATGACAAAAGGAAATAGCATGCACTTTTCAAATACTTCACTATTTCTCCAAAGTACCATATTCTAGTTGTGTTTGGACAGTTACCCTTTCTCAACATTACTGTTGAGCTATCTTGAGCCTTTAACACACCCCTTCATTAAGAAAGCAATTAAGAGAACTTGTAGATTACTATAGCTGTTTTTCCTCAAGTCAGTCAACCAAGGCTGAGGATGTGTGTGTGTGTGTGTAATATTCAGAGGCATAAATTTAAAAATTAGATTGTAGGCAGTTGCAGATGATGCTGAAAATCAATCAATCCTCTCAGCCTGAGATGTTTTTCACATAGACTCAGGGTATGGAAAGACAAGGACCAAATTCAATTTGCAAATACTAGTGGAGGACACGAATATTACAGGACCAGAGCAGAGCACCCAAGCATGGTGCCGGGTTAAAGATACCATAAATGTTGGATTCAGTTCCATAAATGTCAGCTTAAATGAATTAAACTGGAGAGGGAAGGAAGGACGCTAAAATGGAGGAAAGGGAGGACAGAAGGGGAATCTGAGATGGTTAAGTCAAACCTCACTCACTTGACACATCTATCCAGAGCCAATCCTGGTAGCAGATACCACAGGAAGAGTGACTCCAACCTGTTTTTGCCAAACTGTCTCATAATGAACAGGCCTCTTTCAGCAGTCTCTAGATGAGCACAGTCAGGAGCACATAGCTTCATATATAAACACATCAGTCCTTTGGTTTTAGTTGGCAGGACCCAAATGGAAAACTTTCCTGCTTTAGAATGAAGAGGCAAAGTCTTGGCTGTTCTGTGTGGATTCAGTGCGGTGCAGTTTTATGTTCAGACTGAGTTGTTTACAGGTGGATTACTAGCGTCCAAGTCCTGTGTACTATGATCTCATGATTATGTCATTTCCTCTCATTGAGAGCCATGTATTTATTCTAAAACGGTAGGCTGTGACTACTGCCAAAACCCCTAGTTTTGCCTCTCTGTATGAAAGTTTGTGTGTGTATAGTTTCACTTCAAAATTATGGTATGCTGTATGAGTACAGCAATCAAAGGGCAAGTATTTAACTTTTCAAATCATCGCTGTAGTTCGATGCAATGATGATGTCAGTAATGCTTTAGTTTAGCTATTAGGCTAAGTCTAATATCACCAAGGCTTGTAAAAAACCAAAACCCCAAACTCACTCACTCTCTCTTTTTCTCTCCATCTACCCTCCCTGCCCCTCCCACTCTGCTGTTGCTCCTTTGTAGAAAAAGACAAATGACAGAGACATAAGCTGATGTCAGAATGTATTTCTAAGAACAACCTGGAGTGGAGTGTGCCCAAGAATCAGGACATTTGTAGCCTAATTGCCTTTTTCCTCCAATATTCCACATCCAGGATAGTGCAAGACCTTTGGTCACAACAAAAAGGTCAAATCTATCCAAGAAGGTACACTTATTAATAGGGCAGGAAGCTAATAGAAAACATTTGAAAAGGACTTTTAATAACAAGGGGTCAATAGCACATAGGTTTGGCATACTTTGATGGGGCTGTTCAAAGAGCTCCTTAAATAAAACAATGACGCCGTCTTGTGTGTATTTGAAAGGACATCAACTATGGAGTCAGATGCACTGGATGTGAATCCTGGCTCTATCACTGATTAACTTTGTACCTACCTCATTGGGCTATTGTGAGGATATAATTATCATAATCTAAGTAAGGCTCGTCTAGTGCCTGGCACATGGCAACTGCTTAATAAATGTCAACTAGTGATTATGCTTGCCTCAGCTGCCAAAGTACTGCAGCTGGGGACAATGTGACCTGGCCAGTATGATCCTAACCAAATCAGAGCTCTGGTTATCTGCTTTCCCAGCTCCAGAAATGGGGAAGCAGAAGCCTCAGCACCTCTAGTAATACATACATCATGCCCATAGATTGAGACAAGAAAGTCCTGGACCATCCAGGAAGAAATAGTCCAGTCATGGAAATAGTTCCTAGTAGATACACCACCACATCTCTGTGATGGTTAATATACCAACTACCATCATGTTAATAAAACCCCCCTAAGGATCTGACTGCTCCTGGTTCTCCAGCTTAGTCAAGAAGAGGGTTCTGTTCATGAGCCTTTAGACGGGAGGAGTCATTTTTCTCCCTCCTCACCTGCCACACAAAATCATGGACTCCACATGCTGCTTTCTAGAACAGGGGTCCTCGATAACTCTTCTTTTTCCTCTGTGGCATACATAGTTGAGAACTCTCATCGACACTGCTCTGGTGGAGCTCAGGTTACATCCACTTTCCAGGTGCTGGCTGGAATTCCATTCCTCTATCTCACTTGAGAAGGCCTAGGGATGCAAGGAAGGGTGATGTTCAACAGGACTCCTCCATTTTCCTCCAGGTAAAAAATCTCTGTCTCTCCATCACAGTCCCTCTCTCTCTCTCTCTCTGGAACTCTTTCTCCCTCCCTCCATCCCTTCCTCCCTCCTCCCCCACCGATCTATCTATCAGTACTCCATCTTGCCCTTATACCTCAATATTTTTTACTTTTGGCTCAGTTCTTTCTGACCTCAAGGAATTACAGAGCCTAAATCAATGGCATCTTCTAATGCCTCTAGGCCAAATCTGTTGTCTTTCACACAAATAACCAATCAAGCATGGCCCACTATGGTTTGCAGTAGAAGAGCTGCAAACTCTAAGAGAGTATGGAAACACAGTGCTAGCCAAATAATTACTGTGAATCCAACACTGACTAAAAATCTGGAGTGTAGAAGCATTTAAAAGTAGAGAAGAAAATTTTAATTTGTTGAAATTCAATTTTCATTTTTTTTCTTTTCTGGATTATGATTTTTGTAGCGTATTTAAGCAGAGAAGGTGATGGCACCCCACTCCAGTACTCTTGCCTGGAAAATCCCATGGACGGAGGAGCCTGGTAGGCTGCAGTCCATGGGGTCGCGATGAGTCAGACACGACTGAGCAACTTCACTTTCACTTTTCACTTTCATGCATTGGAGAAGGAAATGACAACCCACTCCAGTGTTCTTGCCTGGAGAATCTCAGGGATGGGGGAGCCTGGTGGGCTGCCGTCTATGGGATCACACAGAGTCGGACACGACTGAAGCGACTTAGCAGTAGCAGCAGCAAAGATCAAAGTTTTGTTTTTACATATGGATATCTAGTTGTTCAGGATAATTTCCCTTCATTTCCTTAGTGTTTCATTCTTTGGTTGGGTTCAGCGGGAAAATGAATGGTGGAAATTTGAACATGCTTTGACCTTCTTTTCCAGTTTGTAAACGTAGGTTTTTGGAATAATGGCACATTTCCAAAAGTAAAAGGTAATGTGAGTTATCATGGAGGTGAGAGGTGGGAAATCAGTATTTGGAAGTTGATGTTAGAATAATCATTGCTTTGGGAGTTCCCTAGTGGCCTGGTGGTTAGGATTCCACACTTTGACTGCCATGGCTTGGGTTCAGTCCCTGGTCAGGGAACTGAGGTCCTGCAAGCTGCACGGTTTGGCCAGAAAAAAAAAAAAGAAGAAGAGAATAAAAGTAACCCTTCACATTCAACAACTTGCATTCCCTGAAGGCAGGAGTTCTCAGCCTTGGCTGTCCATTAGAACCACATGGGAGCTTTCTGCAATTCTATTGCCGGGGTTTCATTCCAGACCCGGAGAAGGCAGTGGCACTCCACTCCAGTGGAGAATCCCAGGGATGGGGGAGCCTGGTGGGCAGCCGTCTATGGGGTCGCACAGAGTCGGACACGACTGAAGTGACTTAGCAGCAGCAGCAGCATCTAGTTGTTCTGGTGCCATCATTGAAGAAGAATATCCTTTCTCCATTGGCACTTTTGTTGAAATCAAAACTCAGTTATATATAATATATATTTATTTTTTCCAGATTCTTAATTGATCAATATTATATTTATCTCTATGTCAGTTCCACACAGTCTTGATTACCCAGCTTTATAAGTTTTGAAATCAGATGGTGTGAATCTTTTTTTTTCCCCAGTTTTATTTTATTTTATTTTTAAATAAATTTACTTATTTTAATTGGAGGTTAATTACTTTACAATATTGTATGAATCTTTATTCTTCCTTTTTGAAGTTGTTTTGGATATTCTGGGTCCTGTGCATTTCCATATGCATTTTAGAATCAGCCTGTAAATTTCCAGAAAAAGAAAAAAGACCTGCTGAAATTTTGGCAGGGATTGTGTTCGACCTGTGTATCAAATATGGGAAAAACTGAAATCTTAATGATGTTGAGTCTAAAAGCTATGAACACAGCATATCTCTCCATTTATTGAAATTGTCTTTTATTTCATTCAGCAATGCTTTGTAGTTTTCAGTGTACACATTTTTCCTGTCTTTTGTCAGATGTATCCCCTAAGTTTTTCCTACTTTGGATGGCATGGCAAATAGTATTCTATTATTTTAACTTCCAGTTGTTTTTCTCCAAGTTTCCTTTTTTTAAAAAACCTTTTTTTCTATTGGACTGTAGTTGATTTACAGTGTTGTGTTGGTTTCCGCGGTACAGCAGAGTGATTCAGTTGTACATGTACATGTGTCTATTCTTTTTCAGATTCTTCCCATATAGGTCATCACAGAATATTAAGCAGAATTTCTTATGCTATACCGTAGGTCCTTGTTGGTTATCTATTTTATATATAGTAGTATGTATTTTCAATTCCACACTTCCAATTTATCCTTCCTCCCCATCTTTCCCCTTTGATAACCATGTTTATTTTCTAAGTCTGTGAGTCTGTTTCTGTTTTATAATAAGTTCATTTGTATCCTTTTTTTGCATCCCACATATAAGCAGAATGATATGATATTTGCCCTTCTTTGTCTGACTTACTTTACTTGGTATGATATCTAGGATATAGAAGTACAGTTGGTATTTGTATACCAATCTTATATTTTACTAACTTGCTAAGCTCACATATTAATTCCAGGAGCTTTTTTGAAGATTGCATTAGATTTCTACACAGATGAATGTCATCTGTGAATAAAGATAGTTTTATTCTTCTTTTCCAATATGGATGCATCTTTTTCCTTGCCTTATTGAACAGGTTCGAACCTCTAGTACAGTGTTGAATAGCTATGAGTTACCTAATGTGTAAATAATTCCTACCCATTTAGCTTCGTTCAAAAGACACATAAAAGCAATGGAGCGATAGTTGGACAATGGAAGTGTCCTCTAAAGATGATATTTTGGGGACAAATGAATGATCACTGCTTTTGTCAAAAGGTCAAAGCTAGATTCCCAAAGTCTTGCACAGAAGTTTCATCAGCAAAAAAAAAAAGTAGATACTCTCATGGGGAGGAGGAGGAGGATAAAAAAAAGCAAAAAGCAAAATGAAAAATAAAGTCTAAATTTCATAGGTTCGCATACACTCTTTTCCATTATTCTCATTCTCTCATTCATGTTTTCTCCCTCTTCCTCTCCTTTCTCCCCTCACCCCACTCCTCATTCTCTCCCTCCATGAGCTCTTTAAAAAAACAGTATAGTGCTATGGTTAAGATGACAAATCTTGGAGCCCAGTCACTGTTTCCAAATCCCAGCACTTCCTTGGTAAGTTTCTAAATCTCTCTGTGCATCAGTTTGTTCACTTGTGAAAGGGACATACTAACAGTGTCTGCTTCATGGATTTTCTTGAGGATTAAAGTCTTCATTCATTCAAAACTTTTACTGATTGCTTGTGAAATATCAGGTACTATTGTAGGCTCTGAACAAAGAAGGAAACAAACCAAATTCCCTACCCTCACACCCATTCTAGTGGAGGGATACTGTCATTAAACAAGAAAACTATTCATTAAGTGTTTTAGAAATTAGTTTTAAGGAGGGGGTTGAGAAAGGGCAGGGCAGAGGTATAAGGAGTGAAATAGACAGAAAATTTGTCAATTTAAATAAGGTGGTTGGAGAAGACCACACTGAAACGTAACATTTGAGAAAAAATTTATTTAAATAGAACAATACATTGAAAACGTTTGAACCATTCCTCACATATAGCAAATATATAATGATGCTTTGGGGGCTTCCCAGGTGGCTCAGTGGTTAAGAATCTGCCTTCCACTGCAGAAGGCGCAAGAGACCCAGGTTCAGTCTCTGGGTTGGGAAGATCCCCTGGAGAAGGAAATGGCAATCCACTCCAGTATTCTTGCCAGGAGAATCCCATGGACAGAGGAGCCTGGTGGTCTACAGTCCATGGGGCCCCAAAGAGTCGGGCATGTCTGAATGACTAAACCGCCACTACTATAATGATGCTTTTACTAACTACAATTTATTGAGTGCTTTCTGTATGTCGGTATTGTGCAAAGTGCTTTACGTAATGTTATCCTGTTTAGTCATTACAACAGGTCTATAAAGAAAAGGTTATTATTAGCTCTTTTTACTGACAAGAAATCTGAGATGATATTGACCTGTTCCAGGTCACGTAGGTAACAGATGATGGCGCCAAGACTCCAACCATGTCTGGGCTGTGTCAGATCTTAGTTGCAGCGTCAGGATTTAGTTGCCCCACGGCATGTGGGATCTTAGTTCCTCGACCAGAGAGCAAACCTACGTGCACTGCATTGGAAGGCGGAGTCTTAACCACTGGACCACCAGGGAAGTCCCAAGGACCAGGAATTTTTAAATAGGCAGTAACATTTATTAAGTGCTCCCTATACTCCAAGCCCTATTCTTTTTTTATAGTCAAATAATTTTATTTTAAGGAAAACAATTTTGTACCCTAACACCAGCTTAAAGTTTTTATAAGAAAATTGAAGCAACTTTTACAAAATTCTGAACATAGTTTTGAAGTTTGAAGTGAAGTGGCTCAGTCGTGTCTGACTCTTTGCGACCCCATGGACTGTAGCCTACCAGGCTCCTCGGTCCATGGAATTTTCCAGGCAAGAATACTGGAGTGGGTTGCCTTTAGAGAGAAAAACAATGACTACATTTATCATGATTGTAAATAATGATAAATGCTCTGTAAATTCATTGGGATGGTCATCAATGGGCTGATAATTAGTCAGCAAGAGTAGGAACTGAGTAATCTCATCAGAGACGCACCAGGCCCTATTCTAAGTGCTTTAAATGCATATGTTTTCTCATTTAATCTGAAAACTACCCCTGACATTGGTTCAAAGAGAGCTCATCACTTGCTTTGGTGGCATGGATCATACCCAGTCCGGAGGGTCCCCTTCAGGGTGGCTGTCCAGGCACCTCAGCAGAGACAAGTTCTGAGTATGCCTGGCTATGGACCTGAGCCAGGAGCACTGATTCTCCTTTTTTGAAGTCACAGAGCACAATGACGGAAGAGTGCTGGGGTTGCTTCCAAGGGGTCCTCACAGTGTCTTGCTTTCTCATGATTGAGGAGGAGGTGTGTTCTCCACGGGCTTTCATGAGATGCTCTGTACTCAGCCTCTGCCTGTTTACCTTCAGTTCTCCCATTCGTGCCTATGGAACCTTGAAGAGTGATCAGGCTGTTCTATGCCTTCACAGTAGTCCCAAGGACACCTGCTTCCATTGTGATCTTGATCAGAAAATAGTTCGCTGCTTCTACCCACCCACATCTGTTTCCCAGGACTGCTCCTCCTTCTATGAAATGCACATAAGCCGGCTTTATCCTTATAAACACATTCATTTGGGAGGGCGTGGGGTTTTTTTTACCTGAATTCAGTCTGGCTCTCTGTCACCCACTTGGTGGCAAGGAAGAAACAAAGGCATGATATTGTGGATGGCTGCTAGGTTTTTTTAAATTTCTTTTAAAGTGGGAGTCATGGTTCCCATTCATTACCTAATGCTTACAATGGACAAGGCGTTTTGTGCTAAGCTTTAGGAGGACCAAGAAAAAGGTTTATTCTCCCTCCCACATACTCCCTGCCCTGTAAATGTCTGTCTCCTGGCGAGGAATCTGCCTGTCCATTTGGTCACAATTCTCCACTCCTAGTTTGGCTTCTAACAGATGGGAAAAGGGTTAAAAAGACTAAAGAAGCTATCTGGGCTCAGGGAGCCATCACAGTGCACTTACTGCATCCTTCCTTTGTCTAGATCAGTGGTTTTCAATCTATATTCTGAATAACCCTTGGGTGCAGAAGCAGCACCTCAGAGACTGCTGAGAATGAGGGTGACTCCATTTTAATCTATTCTCTATACTGAGGTCTGACTACATTTCATTTTTCAAAGAATGCTTAGAATAAGTTTGATAACCCTTGGTACAGTCCCAGCCTAAGGATATAGAGGAAGCACAGTATGGGATTCCAGGCTTTCTCCACTGTGCCACTTCCACAAGCTCTTAAAACCAGGGAGTTCCCTGGTGGTCCAGTGGGTAAGACTGCACTCTCCCAATGCAGAGCCCAGGGTTCAACCCCTGGTCAGGGAAGTGGATCCCACATGCCACAATAAGATCAAATATCCCACGTGCTGCAGCTAAGACCTGGTGCAGCCAAATAAATAAATAAATATTTTAAAAAGCAAAAACAGTTAAAAAAAAAAGAAGAAGAAGAAGAAGAAGAAGTAAATAAAAGAGATGCCTCCCTTCTTATGGCCAGATTGCTCTGAAGAGATGAAAGGAAGCTGACTGACCAGTGATTGTTCCCTGAGATCTCATCCCTAAACCCAGGCTGAACCTAAAATACTTGGAGGAGAAAAAAATGCCACAGATTTTGAGTAATGCTCCTCAACTGGCGTCTGCTCTGAAGACTAGATGAATGCACACAATTTCCACTCCATTTCCTTAAACTGGCGTCTGTGCTAGGCTGTAATGAAACCTGGAGGGGAGGAAAAGACCATTAACTTGCAGAGAGGATTATTTTAATTGCTTAAGCCATCTTCTCCCGGAAAACAGTCAGGTGGGTGTTTAGGCCAAAGTCTGTATTGTTATTATTTTTTTCAACTTTTTATTAATTTTTTACCACACCTTGCATCATGTGGGATCTTAGTTTCCTGACCAGCGATCGAACCTGAACCCCTGCCTTGGAAGTACTAAGTCTTAACCACTGGACCACCAGGGAAGTGCCCTGTATTGTTATTTTGAATACCATTAGAAGGCCAATGAGCTTTTCTAATATATTTCTTCATTGTACGTATCCTATGTAATCCTATACACAATTTCATTATAATTTTTAAACTCTCTCCAGTGTTTTATGTTCACGGACTAATTTGCTTTCTCACAAGTATCTAGTGTCATTCCCTTAGTTATACTGGTCTCCTTGTCTGCCACATTCTGATTTTTTTTTTCACATCATTGCACCCATCTTGAGTGGCCTCCATCCTTCAGCTACACCTGTCTAAATCCTAGTTTGTTGGAAAGAGCCCACTCTTTCAATTAGATAGGAATAGGTTCATTCCCAGCTCTGCATGGGGCAAGTTACTTAACATCTTTGGGCCTCAGTTCCCTTATCCATTAAAATGGAAGTAATAATTGAAGCTGTCTCTACTAGAATTCCTTTGAGGAGTCAGGGAGATAACTTATGCAAATATTCTGGTCCACATGCGTGTGTGTGTGTGCTAAGTCACTTCAGTCATGTCTGACTCTTTTTGACCCTATAGACTGTAGCCCACCGTCTCTTCTGTCCATGGGATTCTCCAGACAAGAATACTGGAGTAGTTTGCCATTCCCTCCTCCAGGGAATTTTCCTGACCCAGGGATTGAACCCACATCTCTTGTGTCTCCTGCATTGGCAGGCAGGTGCTTTACCACTAGCGTCACCTGGGAAGCCCCTGGTCCACATGAGTGCTCACTAAATGGAGTTATTGTTACTACTTACATTGCAGAACACAGTTAATATGCCACTTCGTCCTTCATGTCTCTCCTGATGCAGCCTGAAAGCATCCCTTCATCCTCTTGAACAATACCCGTTTAGCATTTAACCAGGAACTCGTGTCTTCATTAAGTCAATCAGTAAATATTGTACATCTGGTGTGTGATGGCTACAATACCAAATGCAGGAGTGGATGGGAGTAGAAAGGTGGATGTAAGAGGAGGTGGAGAAAACAGGGCCAAAACAGAAAGAGATTCAGTTACTGCTCTTAAGCATCTTTTTTTCTTTTTCCTTTTTTTTGGCTGTACCACGAGGCATGTGGGACCTGGGATAGAACCCATGCCCCTTGCATTGAAAGCACAGAGTCTTAACCACTGGACCACCAGGAAGGTCCTGAGCATCTTATTTTCAAGCAGAGAAGGTGCTCATAGCCACAGATACCTAGGATCCAAAGAACAGAGTGGTGTGCTCTGTAAAGAAGGTGCAACCAGAGATGCAACTGGAGGAGTGTGGATGCTGGGTGCTGCTGCTGCTGCTAAGTCGCTTCAGTCGTGTCTGACTCTGTGCGACCCCATAGACGGCAGCCCACCAGGCTCCCCCGTCCCTGGGATTCTCCAGGCAAGAACATTGGAGTGGGTTGCCATTTCCTTCTCCAACGCATGAAAGTGAAAAGTGAAAGTGAAGTCGCTCAGTCATGTCTGACTCTTCTCGACCCCAGAGACAGCAGCCCACCAGGCTCCCCCGTCCCTGGGATTCTCCAGGCAAGAACACTGGAGTGGGTTGCCATTTCCTTCTCCAATGCATGAAAGTGAGAAGTGAAAGTGAAGTCGCTCAGTTGTGTCTGACTGTTAGCGACCCCATGGACTGCAGCCCACCAGGCTCCTCCATCCATGGGATTGTCCAGGCAAGAGCACTGGAGTGGGGTGCCATTGCCTTCTCCAGGATGCTGGGTAATAAAAGACAAAACTGTGGAAGTAACAGTTCTCCTTCTTATTGTTAACTTTCCACCTCTTTGCTGCTCTCTCCAGCTAATGCAGCACTATGAATCCTTAAGGAAGAATAGGTGGTAATTTTTTTTCGTCCACAGTATACCCAGACACATCATGCTCTTAGTATATGCACTGATATGAAACACTTCTGTAAACTGTCTGTAGGAAACAGAATAAAGTGTCTTCAACACACTCTGGGAAAGACTACTTACTCTCCTGTTTCATTTTATTGCAAGAGTATAAAGTGAATGCCTTGTAACTCAATATGTGAAAACGGTTAAATGACTTAGCACTATGTTTTCAATGAACAGATGAATAAATAAGTGATTCCTTCTCCTGGGTCCTTAAGATTATTTTAAACAAAGAGAATTATGTTGGGGAGCTGGGTATGGAACCAAGTGTAGGACTCATGGCTTTCCCCTGAGATTACAGACAGGTGCAGGGAACCATGCTAGGATGCTTTTACCCCACAGGCCCCTTCACTTTAACCCATCACTTGTCCCTGCCTTTCTGAACTAGCATCTGGGAAATAGTGCCTGATCACGCTTTTCGTGGATGTTGGTTTTAACCATCTTGCCATAGCAGGCTGCTGCCGGGCCTGTTGGAAGTCAGATCTCCCACCCCGTCTCAGCACAGTAGCCCCTTCTCCTCTTCATCCTCTACTCTGTGCCCACCGTGGTCCTTAGTTCCATTAACTGACTCGAGTATTCTATAGTACATCAGCCTTTGAAGGCAGATTCCAATGACTTGAAACTTGTCCTAATGGAGACTGGGCTGGGCCCAAGCATCAGTGGGTGAAACACAAAAAACCCTGAAAGTTGAAAGACTGGGGCTCTAGCCCTGAACCTCATCCTTATTCACTCTGCCACCTTAAAAAAGTCACCTAGCCTCTCTGAATCTCCATTTTCTCTGTGATTAAATGTAGGGACTGGCTTTGCTGACTAAAGTAGAAACAAACAGCTAGACAAGCCCTCATCACCACTATTCACACAAATAATGAAACTAGAAACCCGAGATCCTTTCCAGGTAATTTACTACTGCTGCATTTTAAGGGCGGTGGGCTGGGAAGATGGGTTTTAAAGCGGGGTGGGGGTAGGGAGGAGTAATTCACGTCTCCCAAGCTAGTGTTCATAATGGTCTATTAAGAACACATTTAAAAGAAACGGCCTACTTCTGTAGTCTCCTACCCAGGACAACAGGCTGGTTCACTCAAAGTGGTTTTCAAATAGGGCTATAAGCAAACCTCTTTCCGTGGAACGTGGAGCTGCTTTGCAGAAAGCAGAAAAGTGGAGTCTTCCCCTAATACATTTAAAAATGGTCACTTCACCATTGCCAAACTTCATTACCACTCCTAAGAGCTAAAGCTTTGAGATTAATGTTCCTCATCCCAAAGAGAAGGCAGTGACTGTTAAAAGAAAAAAAAAATCATCAACACATGCTCTTTCCTATCCTGCATTCTTTGAGAATTACTGTCAATAATACTGTTGCAGCATTTTTTAAAAATAAAGAATGGGGTTTTCTAATTGTCAGTTTAAAAAAAAAAAAAAAAAAGGTCCAGGGCTGAATCCCCAGAGAAAAATACCTCAGTTTAAATCATTAACACCACAAATCTCTGATAATTGTGGAGTGTTTGCAAGTGCCTTAATCAGGATGGTATGTCTGAGTGGCCTGTTTTAATTTGATCACTCTGATTAAGTTTCTGTAAGCTAATATATGTTGCATTTCCAATTCAATTAAATGAGAATCTCCTGCCATTACTAGATATTACCAAAATGCCCTGATGGGTGCAGACTAGGCTTGGTATCCTCAATTGCTACTGACTTCCTGATTATATAATCTTTGTATTAAATGAAATCAATGAAAGTGCAAATTAAATTCAGCAAATTAAATTCTCTAAATTTACAGAGTAAATATGTTTTCCCCATACTTTTGTTATATTCACCCTCGAGGCGGAGAGCGCATTAGTTGAAAACTCATTGATTACCTTTAGTGATAAATTTTACAGGGCTCTCTCCCTTCATATACCAGTTCCTAGAACAGTCTGTCCTGTAGGAAGGGACAGTAAATGTGGGTGATAAATAGGCACTCTCCTTATTATATATGTATTATACTTGTGCCTCTTTGGGCTCTTGATAAGAGTTATCTTACGTAAATGCAATTGCTTTGTAAATGTAAATGCCAAGTGGTCATCGATCCAGTTGGAGGAAACAGAAGAGTAGGGGGAGGTGTAAGAGAAATTGTCTCAGAGAAGGCGATGGCACCGCACTCCAGTACTCTTGCCTGGAAAATCCCATGGACGGAGGAGCCTGGAAGGCTGCAGTCCATGGGGTTGCTGAGGGTCGGACACGACTGGGTGACTTCACTTTCACTTTTCACTTTCACGAATTGGAGAAGGAAATGGCAACCCACTCCAGTGTTCTTGCCTGGAGAATCCCAGGGACAGGGGAGCCGTCTATGGGGTTGCACAGAGTTGGACGCAACTGAAGTGACTTAGCAGCAGCAGCAGCAAGAGAAATTGTCTAAGGACAGAAATGAAGAAAATTGCTAAGTGGGTAAGGGATTGAACTTCTGAAGCTAGAGAACTTGGTGAAAGAGGCTAGGACAAGTCTGTGGCTACCGAGGGAGAAGGGGAGGAGGATAACAGGAGTTTGGGATTATAAGATACACACCACTATATATATTATAAAATAGATAAACTGCAAAGTCCTACTGTGTAACACAGAGAACTTGACAATATCTTGTAATGACATATAATGGAAAAGAATCTAAAAAAGAATGAATATGTATGTGTGTGTGTGCGTGTGCACACGTGCGTCTGTGCTAAGTCACTTCAGTCTTGTCTGATTCTTTGTGACGCTATGGACTGTAGCCCGCCAGGCTCCTCTGCCCGTGGGATTCTCCAGGCAAGAATACTGGGGGGGGTCTCCATGCCCTCCTCCAGGGGATCTTCCAGACCCAGAGATCAAACCCACAGCTTTTATGTCTGCTGCAGTTGGCATATATATATATATATATATATATATAGGTTTCCCAGGTGGCGCTAATGGTAAAGAACCCACCTGCTAATCCAGTGAACACAGGAACTGTCTGGGTGAGGTGCCCCTGGAATTTTCTCAGGATATGTTAGGTCCTTTTCCTGGATTCTGGCTTTCAGTACCTGCTATTAGCCAAATGTGTGACTCACGGAGTAATACAGCCCTCTAAATCAATTCGTAAGGCATCTTGGAGATAAACAAGGAGGAAAGCTTGCTATTTTTGCCCCATTTTTTTTTAATATCCCGCCTACTTCTAAGAAGGATTTGAAGTGACTTCCAAAAAGCTTTCTTATTCATGCCCAGGAGTATTTAAGAAGTATTTCTTAAAGTCATGTGTATCATATAAATAGAGAAGAATAATTATATAAAGACTTGAATGTATCAGGGATCTCTGGGTTTATACAGCGGATAAACTCTTGGGGAATTGTTAAGTGAATGAGTTATGTGGGGCACTTACAACCATTCTTCCCTTGGGTGTTCTTTGGTCCTTTCCCCCAGCATCTGCCATCTCCAAATGGTGTCTTCCATCCCAAGAAAAACTCTCTGTCTCGCGTCCCACATCTACAAGGATATTTATTTCCTTTCTAATAAAGTACGTGCTAACAAAGAGACTTAATATGTCAGTCACCCTAATGCACAAAGAATTTCCTATAATGGTTAGAAAGAGAATTAGGGGTGGAATTAATGCTGTAAGAGTTGATCCCAAACCCTGAAGAGTATCCTAAAAAAAAGCTAGCATGTAAACTGCGAGTTTGGGATTGGCAGGTGCAAACTAGTATATATAGAATGGATAAACAAGGTCCTACTGTATACACAGGGGACTGTATTCCATATCCTGTGACAAACCATTATGGAAAAGAATATGAAAAAAATACATATATGTGTATGACTGAGTCACTTTGCTGTGCAGCAGAAATTATTACAATGTTGTAAATCAAATAGACTTGGATAAAATAAATTTTCAAAAATAGCATGTGTAAAAATTCAAGGAAAAGAGTCAAGTACAGACTCTTAAGTGCACTCGTGGCTCAGAGAAGGGAAAGAGCAAGGTCATATGGATGGATCCCAGAGCAAGGGAAGAGCCTTGCACCCAAGGATGGCTAGTGAAGAAGACGAGAGCTGGTGTGGACTGGCTGAGGGTCACAGGAAGCAGGAGGAAGAGCACCTCCACCTGCCTTTCCCCTCAGTCTCCCCTTTTAGCCACCTGCACACCCCAGCTCGTGCCACTTCCTTTGTATCCTCCTTTCTCCTCCCTCTCTGCTCTTTTCTCTGTTCTCCCTCCATCCTTCCCTTTCCATACCAACCCCTTGACGGTGCTTTCTTCTTCTCCCTCTTCTCCTCTCCTCTAACCTCTGAAAGTCGCTCAGTCGTGTCTGACTCTTTGTGACCTCATGGACTATACAGTCCATGGAATTCTCCCGGCCAGAATACTTGAGTGGGTAGCCGTTCCCTTCTCCAGGGGATCCTCCCAACCCAGGGAATCAAACCCATGTCTCCCGCATTGCAGGAGGATTCTTAACCAGCTGAGCCACCAGGAAAGCCCTACCTCCCCTCATTCTAGACTTCTGACGAGTCCTTTTTGTTCCTCTCTCTCTCAGCTTCCCTCAATTAGCTGCCAAATCAGTTTAAATAAGGCCCAGAGGGGAATGATGGGATTCAGGAGCCCTGAACACGGGTACTCCTCCAAAGCTTAAGCCCGGTGGGGGGCAAATGGACCCTCCACACCCTTTTGTTGTTGTTCAGTCACTCAGTCGTGTCCAACTCTTTTCAACCCCATGGACTGCAGCACGCCAGGCTTCCCTGCCCTTCACCATCTCCTGGAGCTTGCTCAAACTCACGTCCATTGCGTCAGTGCTGTCGTCCACCCATCTCATCCTCTGTCATCCCCTTCTCCTCCCGCCTTCAATCTTTCCCAGCATCAGGGTCTTTTCCAATGAATCAGCTCTTCACATCAGGTGGCCAAATCATTTTTCCTCAGATTTCCCCACTGGAGGGCCCAAATGCGCCTAGGTAGTCATGTTCTTTGCTTGACTGTGTCTCTCCTCCTCCCTTCCCCTTTGCCCTTCTAATATCTGTGCAACCACTCTTGGGAAAGGAATGAAGCTAAATTGTTAGCCTCAAGAAGCTTAATGTGGAGCAGGAGGAGAATGCTTTGTCAGTGTAAAAAAAAAAAGCGGGGAGAGTAACCAAGAGCTTCAGGAGGACAAGAGAAGGCTTTTCCCCAAAAACATTTAAGCAAGGCAATACAGCCCAGAGGTCAAAAGCATGAGCTCTACAGTCCCCCTGTTGGAGGCTTGAATGCCAGCTCTGCCTCTTATAACTGTGTGACTTTGAAGGAGTTGCTCAATGTTTCTGTGCAAAAGTGTCTTCATCCCTAAAGAGGATGAGCGTACTCTCACCTGCCTCAGAGATACTGAGAATAATTAAATGAATTACTCCATGTTAATCACTCAGACTCGTGCCTAGTAAAGGGTCTGTGAACACTTGCTGTTACTGAGTATGAGCGTGTGCAGGACTTCTCTGAGGTCTTTAAAGACTGCTTGGTCCACCACACAGGCTTGTATGTTTTGTGCAGAAGGCTTTTCTCAGTGCCTAAAGAAGTCGACCTTGGGATGGACAGAATCACTCAAAGCTCTTTCCCAGAAGCACACCACTTGCACGTGTACTCCCCACAGGTCTTGGTGGATGAGGACCAGGTAAAAGCTGCCTGTAACCTAGCCAAATGTGAACGGCAGCTCCATCGATAGGGCCATAAAGATCATGCACGTTCCTCAGCTAAATTGCATTCATCATTCCAAAATCAGAAGTTGAACAGGTGGATAACTCCAGAGCCTCGGGTTTCTGATGCCATTTAACACTGAAAATTACACCCAGAAAGAGACAAAGAAATGCTTGGGTGTAAAAATATAGAGAGCAAGTTTAAAATATAAGCAGCTGTAGAACAGTCTGAATTCTCTTTTGTAAGCCTTCAACTTCTAGTTCTGCCTAATATATACCTGGGCCTTTTGTGGCTGACTAACAATTCCTCAATGGGGGTGGAATATTTTAAACTCATTTGCCTTGGTTTTCTCTCATGTCTTTACTGTGGTAGCATGAGAAAATGTGCCTCCAGCTTCCAGCCAAGGCCAAGTCAGAAGACATGTTAGGCCGTTGCTTTCTCTGAGGACCCAGGTTTCAGTTTGGTCAATGGAGATACCCCTTTTGAATGGTGAACAGCTAACTGGCACAGCCATTACAGTCTCAGAGCCTTGGGAGGGGTCTCAGAGCTAACAAATGTTTCCTTAAAAGATCCTGAAACGTGTGTGGGGTAACACATATTTTATCATAGTTATTCTGGCTCTGCGAGTGCAATGAAAATGTTAGCCTTGGCATATCAATCGTGTTTTACAGATGACTGTAATTTCCTGAATGTCAAAACTCCAAATTTTTCTACTAAGCAAACTTTTCAGTGGCAAAACAGATTGCTTCCATAATGTATCACTGTGGGCAGGAAAAATGAAATCTTTATGCATTGTATTATGAATCAATGAGGCATTGAGATTCTTGGAAGGGTGAGTGGACTCTGGAAAATGAAAAACTGCCGCTATTCCATCTCTACAAACCGCTGCTCAGGGAGTGGAGGCTCCGGCAGCATTCAGTGTGTGGGCTCCAGAAATAGTGGATTCAGGTTGAAACCAGTTCCTGTCTTCCCTTGCATTTTGATGGGGTAAATGTGGCTGTAATTAGAGTGTGAGTCAGGGCATTGAACAAACCCTCCTGACACGATTCCCTTTGTTTCTGGGATGATGTCTCTGTTGGGTGATTGATAAAGGGAGCCTGAGAAGACTGTACATTTCATTGTGAGAAGAACAGTAAGAATAGCAATCATTGTGGAACACGTACAGGTCACTGCATTGTGCTAAGCATTTAACATGGGTTATCTCATTGAAGAATCACAACACCGTGAAATGCGTGCCTAGAGGTGAGGAAACCAAGACCAACAGGTTAAGTAATTTGCACATGGTTGCATAGCTGGAGCTTGCTTCCAGAGCTTTCTGACCCCAGAGACGGAGCTCTTAAGTACAAAGCTTTTATCAATGAGTGCGTCTCTAGACTCGGGGTCAGCTACCTCCATAGGAAGAGAGGGAAAGAAACATAAAAAGGACCCAGTCCTGCCCTCTTTCCACAGTGCCCACAGCCTTGGAAGGAAAAGGGGACTTGGGCATGAACACCAACATCAGAAAGTCAAATGAACAGAGTTCCTGGAAAGAAGTCAAGATTACCCTTTCTAGAGGCTCCCAAGGAAGGCATGGCTGCTTCAGCTATGGATATCAGGAGGAAGGAAGGCTTGAGAAGACAGTCCTGTTTGAAGAGACAGGTAGAGAGAAGCAGGTGGTGTTGTGCCTGGGAGACTGGCAGAAGCAGAGGTGTGAGGCACAGGGAGGAAGAGTTTGGTTGGCTTCCCTCATAGGAGTCTGCGTGCTGGGATATCCCTGTGTGCAGGCATAGGATAGAAGATACATGTGGACCAGTAACTTAGTGATAAATCGTGGGCATTACTCAATGAAAAATCAGTCTGCTCATTTCCCTTGTGAAGCCTTGTGCTTTACCTTTATATCTTTGCTTTCACCCTTACTTTTAAACCAGAGATTCTTGATGGGTCCTTAGTTCTAGAAAAAGTCTAAGACAGCCATGTTTGCCTTTGGAGTCCTCAGTTTTCCTTCTTAGTTTCCTGTTCCTTCCTTAAAACTTGATGCCCATCTCTTTCTATGCCCTGAACACCCCTTTTCCCCCTCCCCAATGTGAGCTGATTATTAAACTTATAGGAGGGATATCTTAGAAGTCATGGAGATCCTATGCCATCTAAATGACTGATAAGTCTTATTGACTTCATGACCATCTACCTTATATTGCCTGCTCTTCACCCCCCGCCCCACCACCACACACACACACACACACACACACACACGGCTGATCCTTAAATGAAAGGAATAAACCTAACATTGTGGCTTCCTGGCCAACTGTAGGAGAGGCAGCTGTGCTTTCCAGCAGCCCTGAAAATTCTACCACCCCATGAGGCTGGCCCTGGTTGCACATCCTATTAGGGTGTTGCAAAAAGGTCTGTACTGCTTCCTGGAAAATTCCTTTCATTCTCAAATAAATGAGCACAGTGGCATGGGGTGGCAACATTAGTCTGGATGTCTAGACATGGGTTTCAGACATAGGTAACTTGATCCCTTACTAGCCGTGTGACCTTTCACCTCTGTGCACTAATACCTGCCTCTGTGAAACGGACTGGCCTTATCTATTTCACAGGTGTATTGTAAAGATCTAATGAGAAAGAAAGAAAATGTGCTTTGCTAAAAATATACATATATATATATATATATATATATATATAGGCATAGAGAACTTTTCAGAAGAAAAGGACAAAGAGTGTTATGCCTTCAAAAATGTTTGGAATAATAGCTCTTTAATCCTTGAAAATGACCTGAGAAATAGAAGGTGAAGGTTGCCGTGCATTTCTATCTAGTAACACCTTGACTCCTGAGTGTTCAGTGGGAAGGAGGTAGAGCAGGGAAACAAGAGGACTTCAGAAATAGCCCCAGGGAAATCAAATCTTGTTTTAACTTGGTGTGTTCATGACTGATTCATGATTCTGGAAAGGAAAAGCTATCTGATCAAAACCGTCACCAAATGGCCTCATTTTAAATTCCTGTGCTTTCTTTGAGCAGAAGAGATCAGGCATCCTGATCGGGACTATTGAAGCAGCCTTTCACCGGCATGTAGTAGCCAGTTACCTACAGGATGTGATTCCATACTCTACCAGCTGCTGCTGCCGGAAGTGAAGAGGGTACAGCATGACTACTCGGGGAATGCCCCCTCCAGAATGGAAATCCTTCTGGTGGTGCCAAGTACATGACACCTTGATGAATGGAGTTTCTCTTAGCACTTTCTTTCCAGATCTAAGGTTTCCAGCAGCCTAAGCCAGGAGAGTCCAGCAGGAAAAGGTGAGAGGAAGAGGGATGGGGATGATGAAGACTGGAGGGCAGCAGCTTCTAGCCACCATGAAGAACAAAGTAAATTTTAGCTAAGGGTGGGATTTCGGGCCTTAGTGCAGTAATGTTTGAGAGGAAGAGGCCTTCTTCATTCTTTCAGCTGGTATTGCGTGTGCAATAGTCTCTCCTGGCTAGGGAATGCCAACATGGGGCCTGAGGAGTGGCAGCAAGCCAGAGGCAGGTTAGTGTTTGGAATAAGAGGCCTATGTGGCTTGAGGAATAATGCACTTGGACTTTGTTTAGTGGTGAATGATCTGAGAGAAGGAGCTGATACACAGAGAGGTGGAAGAATTGTTTAGTGGTGAATGATCTGAGAGAAGGAGCTGATACACAGAGAGGTGGAAGAAGGCAAAGAGGAATATCGAGGCCAATTCCAAAGCTTGATGGGAGATGTTCCATCAAGTGATCCACCAATCTGTATCCCATAAGATGCTGGGCCCAGTGCTGACAGACAACAGAAATGCCACGTAGTCTTTTTTTTTAAATCTTAAATAATACTGTACATACTATTTTATTACCAGGTTTTTTGTTTGTTGGTTTTTGCCACACTGCTTAGCTTGCAGGATCTTAATTCCCCAGCCACAGCAGTGAAAGCACCAAGTCCTAACCACTGGACCACCAGGGAATTCCCCCAAGTGGTCTTAACATTTAAGGAATGTGCAGCCTGGTTGGAAACACAAAACAAGAGAAATAGACTGCCCAGACATCCATTAGGGGCTTATTATGCAATAGAGAATGGTGGGGAAAACAGATAATTGGGAGTTAGGGTACTTGGGTTCTACACCCACTGCTGATGGGTTGTGTATCCTTGGGTAAGTCACTTCTTTTGTTTGAATTTCAAACTTCATCTGTAAAATGGTAGTTCTGTACTTTGTCCTGTGTGAGGAATGAATGATATAAGAGCAGTGAGTCATCCATCATTTCATATGAAACTTCTGACTGTTACTGACCAGCCTTCCCTTCTTCCCTCCCTCCTTCTCTTCCTCCCTCTTTCCCTTTATCCTTCCTTCTCCCAGGGTATCAATAGACTTTTTTCAGATGACCTTTCTGAAAAAGTATTGTGGGAAGGGAGATGTCATTTAGAGTAATCATCTGGGGACTTCAGTCCAACTTACTGTGGGTCACTATCTCTGAGAATTAACCTCAATTCCAGGGAGAAAAGCCAAGCCCAGAGGAGCGGGAAGGGGGAAGCTCTGTCAGCAGCTCCTGCAGAATGTAAATGAATCTGACTCCCCACTGACATGTCTTTCTAGCGTATGATTAATGGAAGATAGATTCTGAGGGTGTTGCTCCCGCAAGCATTTGCCTTCAGTTGGAAAATCAGAGTCAGACATCTTTCTTAGTCTGAGCATTGACTTTTAGCCCTTCTTTATGTCTTTCAAATCTTGCGGTGGAGGATAAATGAGCTTCTACCAAACAGAGGGGCAGCCTTTTCCTGAAGCTGGTTCCTTTTTGTCAGTCACCTTGAGTATGATATTCTGAAACTTGAGGAAGGAGTCAGAGAGTTGGTTTCGGGTCAGAGCTCTGCCACAGACGACTCATGTGACCTGGGGCAAGTCCCTGTCATTCATCTCTGGTCTTTGGTGTTCTTGTTGGTAAAGTGATTGGACCAGATGACCTCTGAGGGGCCGGCCTGCCCTGCTACTCTGCAAAATATGGATCTGTTGCCTTCATCTGTGGGTACTCCCATCAGCCCCTGTCACAAGGGCTTTGCTTTCAGCAGGCAGGTGGGTTTACACACGTGGAATGTGGTTTTCAGCCATCTGGAGAATATGTGTGGAGGGGGCTACAGAGCACTACCCAGGCTCCCTGCTCTGTGAGAAGATAGCCCTACCTCTTCTCAAAAGACTAAGGTCCCAGCTGGCCCTGAATGGTGCTTGGAAAGTGCCATTTAAAAGAGTTTCTAGGAAATTCCGTGGCAGTCCAGTGGTTAGGACTCTGGACTTTCACTGCCATGGCCCAGGTTCAATCCCTGGTCAGAGAACTAAGATCCTGCAAGCTGCGTTGCAAGGCCAAAAATAAATAAATAAATGAGAGCTTCTATGTTGTCAAAGATTGTAGGATACTTGTCCTTTCACCAACCAAAATGGAACCAGGAATTCTATTTCACAACATTATCATTGTCTGATTTCACACACTGTAAGTTTTACCACTCAGGCACATGTTGGATAAGTACAAAAAAATATCTTTTCTCAAGGACTCAGCTCATCCCAGGGTGATACTCAGTTGTAACTTGGAGGAGCGCTTGGCCCCTGGCTCCCCAGCACTACACCACTCCCTTTTTGCCTTAGAGAGGAAATGCAATGGTCCAGAGTCTCTTATCTATACCATGAAAAATGACCCTTTGATGCGTAGTACCTCTGGAGCTCTTGTGAGCTTTTAACACTCCAGAACGTTCAAAATCAGTCTTTCTGTTCCAGCACGATCTTTGTGTCTCTGGTTCCCCTTCTTGTACTCACTCCAGCATGCCATGGGATTCTTTCCTGAGTTAGAGAGGTTGGTGGGGGATTCAGTTCAGTTCAGTCGCTCAGTCATGTCCGACTCTTTGTGACCCTATGAACCACAGCATGGCAGGCCTCCCTGTCCATCACCAACTCCCGGAGTTCACGCAAACCATGTCCATTGAGTTGGTGATGCCATCCAACCGTCTCTTCCTCTGTTGTCCCCTTCTCCTCCTGCCCTCAATTTTTCCCAGCATCAGGGTCTTTTCAAATGAGTCAGCCCTTCGCATCAGGTGGCCAAAGTACTGGAGTTTCAGCTTCAACATCAGTCCTTCCAATGAACACCCAGGACTGATCTCCTTTAGGATGGACTGGCTGGATCTCCTTGCAGTCCAAGGGACTCTCAGGAGTCTTCTCCAACACCACAGTTCAAAAGCATCAATTCTCCGGCACTCGGCTTTCTTTGTAGTCCAACTCTCACGTCCATACATGACTACTAGAAAAACCATAGCCTTGACTAGACAGACCTTTGTTGACAAAGTAATGTCTCTGCTTTTTAATATGCTATCTAGGTTGGTCATAACTGTCCTTCCCAGGAGTAAGTGTCTTTTAATTTCATGGCTGCAATCACCATCTGCAGTGATTTTGGAGCCCAGAAAAATTAAGTCTGACACTATTTACCCATCCATTTGCCATGAAGTGATGGAACCAGATGCCATGATCTTAGTTTTCTGAATGTTGAGCTTAAAGCCAACATTTTCACTCTCCTCTTTCACTTTCATCAAGAGGCTCTTTACTTCTTCCCTTTCTGCCATAAGGGTGGTGTCATCTGCATATCTGAGGCTATTGATATTTCTCCTGGCAATCTTGATTCCAGCTTGTGCTTCTTCCAGCCCAGCATTTCTCATGATGTACTCTGCATAGAAGTTAAATAAGCAGGGTGACAATATACAGGTTTGATGTACTCCTTTTCCAATTTGGAACCAGTCTGTTGTTCCTTGTCCAATTCTAACTGTTACTTTCTGACCTGCATACAGGTTTCTTAAGAGGCAGGTCAGGTGGTCTGGTATTCCCATCTCTTTAAGAATTTTCCACAATTTATTGTGATCCACACAGTCAAAGGCTTTGGCATAGTCAAAAAGCAGACATAGATGTTTTTTCTGGAACTCTCTTGCTTTTTCCATGATCCAGAGGATGTTGGCAATTTGATCTCTGGTTCCTCTGCCTTTTCTAAAGCCAGCTTGAACATCGGGAAGTTCACAGTTCATGTATTGCTGAAGCCTGGCTTGGGAAATTTTGAGCATTACTTTACTAGCGTGTGAGATGAGTGCAATTGTGTGGTAGTTTGAGCATTCTTTGGCATTGCCTTTCTTTGGGATTGGAATGAAAACTGACCTTTTCCAGTCCTGTGGCCACTGCTGAGTTTTCCAAATTTGCTGACATATTGAGTGCAGCACTTTCACAGCATCATCTTTTAGGATTTGAAATAGCTCAACTGGAATTCCATCACCTCCACTAGCTTTGTTCGTAGCGATGCTTCTTAAGGCCCATTTGACTTCACATTTCAGGATGTCTGGCTCTAGGTCAGTGATCACACCATCGTGATTATCTGGGTCATGAAGATGTTTTTTGTACAGTTCTTCTGTATACTCTTGCCACCTCTTCTTAATATCTTCTGCTTCTGTTAGGTCCCTACCATTTCTGTCCTTTATCGAGCCCATCTTTGCATGAAATATTCCCTTGGTATCTCTAATTTTCTTGAAGAGATCTCTAGTCTTACCCATTCTATTGTTTTCCTCTATTTCTTTGCATTAAGTGCTGAGGAAGGCTTTCTTATCTCTCTTTGCTATTCTTTGGAACTCTGCATTCAGATGTTTATATCTTTCCTTTTCTCCTTTGCTTTTCACTTCTCTTCTTTTCACAGCTATTTGTAAGGCCTCCCCAGACAGCCATTTTGCCTTTTTGCATTTCTTTTCCATGGGGATGGTCTTGATCCCTGTCTCCTATACAGTGTCATGAACCTCCATCCATAGCTCATCAGGCACTCTATCAGATCTAGTCCTTTAAATCTATTTCTCACTTCCACTGTATAATCATAAGGGATTTGATTTAGGTCATACCTGAATGGTCTAGTGGTTTTCCCTACTTTCTTCAATTTCAGTCTGAATTTGGCAATAAGGAGTTCATGATCTGAGCCACAGTCAGCTCCTGGTCTTGTTTTTGCTGACTGTATAGAGTTTCTCCATCTTTGGCTGCAAAGAATATAATCAATCAGATTTCAGTGTTGACCATCTGGCGATGTCCATGTGTAGAGTCTTCTCTTGTGTTGTTGGAAGAGGGTGTTTACTATGACCAGTGTGTTCTCTTGGCAGAACTCTATTAGCCTTTGCCCTGCTTCATTCTGTATTCCAAGGCCAAATATGCCTGTTACTCCGGGTGTTTCTTGACTTCCTACTTTGGCATTCCAGTCCCCTATAATGAAAAGGACATCTTTTTTGGGTATTAGTTCTAAAAGGTCTTGTAGGTCTTCATAGAACCATTCAACTTTAGCTTCTTCAGCGTTACTGGTTGGAGCATAGACTTAGATTACCGTGATATTGAATGGCTTGCCTTGGAAATGAACAGAGTGGGGGATTAGCGAGTTATTTTTCCATTTTCCATGTTATCATTGTGGGGAAACCAGGCTGTGCCCGGTGCTATACACGATGCTCATTTCCACACACATACAGCCCAGCCATGTTATCCAGTAATTGTGACTTTTGCAACCTGAATACCTGCAGGAAAAAAAAAAAAAAATGCTCCCCGGGGGAATGGAGGCACAACTCAGCCAACCCTGGAAATTCTGAATGGCTCCCATTCTTCACAGTTTAAATGGTAAACGAGGTCTGTTTCCCCCACAAAAGCCAGGGTTTGCACTTTGTCTCTCTCAGCACCTAACAACAATATTAGAGCTCATTAAAATCAACCCAGGACTCAAGAAGGGGCAGCCTTCATGGAGGGGAAAACTTTTCCCTTGTGCTGTTCTGGAAAATACCACAATGCTGAGCGCAGACATTTATCTAGACTAGTTTTCCTCTAACAATTTCCCCCACGCGCACCCAAGGTGCCTGCCTCCTAGACAGCACATGGCCAGCGGCCCAGCTGAACCAGTGCAGCTGTCTGCAGCCTGCTGAGAAGAACCTTAAATGCTCTTTATTGACTGCCCGCCATCTGCAGAAGGCCTGTTACCTGGTTCCATGTCTTTGGGGGAGTCCCTGAAGAAAGGATCCCGTGGGCCTCCAGATTTCCCACAATCTGGAGAAGGCAAGGGAGCCACCTCTCTGGTTTCCTTATCTGTGTAATGGGACGTGGGGGCGAGAATGGTGGTCCACTACACCCCACCCTTGGCCCCCACCTCTGCCATGCTCAGCTCCCCTTCCTAAGGCTCTATCGGGGGCCCACAAAAACCTTAGAAGCAGTCCTTCCTTTCACATCCTGGCATATCCAACTCCCTCCTCCTCCTGAGACTTCCTACTCTGGCCAGGGCCCTTGTGCCCTTGGCCTGTAGCTCCTCAGGCTGTGCTCAGGTCTAAGTAGGGGTGGATGACTCAGTGAGAACACACAGCTGCAGGCTCAGACATGCTTGGCCAAAGACCAAATGGGGCACCATCAGCCAGGGCAGCGGGCAAGCATTTGAGCTTAGGAATCACACAGACCCGACAGACAGTCATTAGCTAGCTTTGTGATTTTTAGGAAGGTTGAATAACATCTTTTGGCTGAATACCCATGTCTGTAGAGCAAAAACAGTAACAATAATAGGAACTAACATTTGTTAACTGCTGGGTTCCAAGCTCAGTTCCAAGAACTTTATATTTAACAGTCATGTTATCTTCATTGAGACCCACGACAAGAGATACCAAGGATGCTTATCCAGAGAGCAAGACCTTAACCATGGTGGTCCCAGTGGCAGCAATTAGACATTTCCTCTGGCTTCCTTCTGTCTGTCCCCTGGGTGAAGTTTACCCCTTTTCGCCTCTGCCTGCTCTCTTTGGAGAAAGGAAGAAAACCAACTCCTCTCTCTGGCTGCCTCAGATGCCACCCCTTGAGGGATGACAATTTGCCAGAAGATGCCACATAGAAATACTCCAGAAGCTGAGAAGTACCATGTGGAGAGGGAGGAGTCCCTGGAAGGGAAGGCAGGAAGCATGAGTTGATTAATCAGTGGCAGAACTAGTCTCTATGGGACATGGATGGATCATGCCCTTCAAGAGGCCCCTCATCTCCACACTGGAAGGGGTTTTCTCTAAAAGTTCTTTCCACCTCAGAACCACACTGAGTACTGATGATCCGAGACTCACGGAGTAATTTTAGAACACACAGAAAATTCAGAAGGCAGGGTAAGCAGCAAAACTTTTCATGCTGCCAAGCAGTTGAGTTGGTGAAGGCAGGTAACTACGGGTCATAAAGCTTGGAATTTCACATCTTGTTAAAAATCTCAGCCTTCTCACTGTTTACAAAAGTCCTTAGATTTATGTACTTTGGAGCCTACTGGGCTTTGGGAAGGAGAGGAACTAGATTTCCTTTAAAAAGAAGTAAACATCACCAGGACTGTGGTGATGAGTTCTGTGTGAAGTACTGTGAAGAGTTCCATGTTGGGTTCAAATTTACAGACATTAGAAATCTCCTTCCCTTTCACCAAATAAGAAACCATCATTTTCCTGCCTTGTAAAGGCAGGAAAGAAGAATGGCATTGCAAATCATCTTTCTTTTTAAGGAAAATCTATTTGTGCCTTGTTGAATGTTTCCCCACAGTACGCACAGGCTAACTTTTGGTTAACCAGGGGTGGGGGGGCATCAGTTAATTAAGGCATTGATCAAGGTATTACTTTACGCACACACAACTGCTCCTTCCTTCGGGTGAGGTGTGAAGAACAGCAGAAAACCCCTGGCCAGGAGAACTGGATGGCTTATTTGGAGGGGTGTGAGACCTTCAGCCTATTCTAAATTAGCTTTGTGTCCCAGAGATACTTTTCCTGGAGTGCTTGTGTACTGCTAAGTACTCTTAAGTCAAGCCATTCAAGGAGCCAGTGAAAGTCTTGGCTGTCTTATAGATCAGTGGGCTCCCAAGGATGGGTCCTGTTTTCCACCTCTCTTGCATTGCCCAGCATCAATTGGTCACAGCATCAGCTTAAAGGGGGAAAAGGAGAGACATTCAGCATCCAGTGTAGTGAAGACAATCAAGTGATTGGAAGTAATCCACTTTATGTGACTATAAAGGCTCACATTTCTCACTAGACCAAACATGACTGCTAAGCCACAAGAATGGTTTGACAAATGCACCAAAGACAACATATCTAAATGAGCATCCACCCACTTCAAAGTTGTCCCGTCTTCAAGTCCCACACTTCCTACATGAGTCTGCTACCACGGCTGCTCATAGCGTTTAAGGAACTCCTCTTTGGGGACTGCTGGTATATGAGTCACTCAAGAAAAGCAGTTAAAATGGCAATCCTAGGGCTTGGGGGATCCGGTCCCATCAGAGGGGATTGCCTTTGAATCAATTAACTATACTTGTGTTTCATCTACGCTCACATATTAAAGTTGTTTGATCTGTAAGCCATCCTCCTTGTCTTGACCTAGTCATTTACATGCAATGGGAGGTTCCGTGCAGTTGGTTTCAACATCATCAACCAAGGAAGGAGCCCAGACCTTCCGCATTAATGACTCGATGTCATGCAGAGCCCCACTCTGAAGTCTACTTAGGACCACCAACCACACTTCTTATTTCTGTAGCACTAATCCTTACTCCATGAACAAGATGTGCAAAAGCTGAACTTTAAAATACAGAACTAAGCTACAGGTGTAACAAAATGTTCAGTCCTATTGATTTGGGCTAAGAATTTGTTTCCTTTCTTAAATTAACTTTTTATTGATCACTCCTATGACCTTAACTTGTACAATTTTAGTGGTCTCCTTCCATTAAAAAAATGGCTTTTATATTTCTTTCCCCTTTGAGTGATGCAAGAAGAAACTTATTGTGGCCTTTTGTGAACCAGTGGCCTTAAAGGAAATTTAAACGTTTACAGCATAATCTTCATAACTTTGCTCAGGCCAAGTTCTCTGGGCTTTCCCTGGACAGCAGTGGGCTTCCTTAGGCTTGTTTTGGCATGCTTTTGTCTCTTGGGGTCACTTGTCCACACTCTGGGGACCCCTGGGATCTCTGAGGGACTTTTGATGTCTGAAGCCACATGCCTAGGACAGTGGTTCTCAAGCACACACGTGCATCAGAATTTCCCACAGTGTCCGACTCTTTGAGACCTCATGGACTATACTTTTTTGTCGTGGAATTCTCCAGGAAAAAATACTGGAGTGGGTAGCCTTTCCCTCCTCCAGGGATCTTCCTGACCCAGGGATCGAACCCAGGTCTCCTGCACTGCAGGCGGATTCTTTACCAGCTGAGCCACAAGAGAAGCCCAAGAACACTGGAGTGGGTAGACTATCACTTTTCCGGTGGATCTTCCCAACCCAGGGAATCAAACCAGGGTCTCCTGCATTGCAGGTGGATTCTTTACCAATTGAGCTATCAGGAAAGCCCAGGGAGCTAACAGGGAATTTCCCAGAGAGCTTGTTAAAACAGATTGCCGGGCTCCAGCCCTTGCGTTTCTGCTTCAGTGGTTTGACCCAAGAATGTGCATTTCTGATAATTTATGAAGTGATGCTGACGCTGCTAATTCCGGGCCATGATGTGAGAACCACATCCTTAGCTTGTTCATAGAAGCCCTGGGTTTGTGTCCCAGTAGTAGGATGGGGAGAATATATGTTCTACAGTCAAAGAGAAACTGGTTCATACCTGAGCGATCCTATTTGATTGATGCTGAAGCTGAAGCTTCAATACTTTGGCCACCTGATGCGAAGAGCTGACTCATTAGAAAAGACCTTGATGCTGGGAAAGATTGAGGGCAGAAGAAGGAGGTGACAGAAGATGAGATGGTTGGATGTCATCATTCACTCAATGGACATGAGTTTGAGCAAACTCCAGGAGATAGTGAAGGACAGGGAAGCCTGGTGTGTTGCCGTCCATGGGGTCGCAGAGTCGGACATGACTCAGCGGCTGAACAAGAACAGCATCTTAACTTGTGGCAAGGCACTGGGTCAAATCACATTCTCTGTTAGTCTCAGCTTCTTCATCTTCAGAATGGGAATAACTATATCTGACTCACAGTATTGTTGGGAGCTGATGTGTAAGTTAATGTGTAAGTGTGAAAGTGAAAGTGTTAGTCCTCAGTCGTGTCCAACTTTTTGCAACCCCCTGGACTGTACCCCACCAGGCTCCTCTGTCCATGGGATTCTCCAAGCAAGAATATCAGAGTGGGTTGCCATGCCATCCTCCAGGGGATATTCCTGACCCAGGGATCGAACCTGGGCCTCCTGCATTGCAGGCAGATTCTTTACTATCTGAACCACAGGTTTAAGTTCCAGACACCAATGCCCCCAGCTCCTCGCTGTGCAACTAGTTGGCATAAGGAAATGCCCTCTCTTTGCAGCCAAAAGCCTCCCCTTTTTAAGGATTACTGGTCTGTTCTGGGCATGGTTTATTATACCATCCTAGGTAATCAATAGACACAAAGACAGGAACTACTAAAAATATATGCCTTCAGCCCAGGAATATTCCTTGCAGTTAGATTGATTCCCAAGAACCACTGGCCATTTGTGACTTGTGGGCAAATCTTTGCTGCCAAGGCCTTGAGTTCTTTACGTCTAAAGTGAAGACATTGATTTAGATGATTTGCCATCTCAAAAGTTTCTTCTTGCTCTGCCAAATCTCAAAATCTGTGACTTAGAACTTGGGTACTTATTTCAGGATAATCTGTTTCAGTGATCATGAAAACTGTATGGTTCTCATTCTATCCATTTCAGTTCAGTCGCTTAGTCGTGCCCAACTGTTTGTGACCCCATGGACTGCAGCATGCCAAGCCTCCCTGTCCATCGCTAACTCGGAGTCTACTCAAACTCATGTCCATTTAGTCGGTGATACCATCCATCTCTTCCTCTGTTGTCCCCTTCCCCTCCCACCTTCAATCTTTCCCAGCATCAGAGTCTTTTCCAATGAGTCAATTCTTCACATCAGGTGGCCAAAGTATTGGACTTTCAGCTTCAGCACCAGTCTTTCCAATGAATATTCAGGACTGATTTCCTTTAGGATGGACTGGTGGGATCTCCTTGCAGTCCAAGGGACTCTCAAGAGTCTTCTCCAACACCATAGTTCAAAAGCATCAATTCTTCGGTCCTCAGCTTTCTTCACAGTCCAACTCTCACATCCATACATGACACTGGAAAAACCATAGCCTTGACTAGATGGACCTTTGTTGACAAAGTAATGTCTCTGCTTTTCAATATGCTGTCTAGGTTGGTCATAACTTTTCTTCCAAGGAGCAAGCGTCTTTTAATTTCATGGCTGCAGTCACCATCTACAGTGATTTGGGATCCCCCCTCCAGATGGTGACTGCAGCCATGAAATTAAAAGACGCTTGCTCCTTGGAAGAAAAGTTATGACCAACCTAGACAGCATATTGAAAAGCAGAGACATTACTTTGTCAACAAAGGTCCATCTAGTCAAGGCTATGGTTTTTCCAGTGTCATGTATGGATGTGAGAGTTGGACTGTGAAGAAAGCTGAGCGCCGAAGAATTGATTCTTTTGAACTGTGGTGTTGGAGAAGACTCTTGAGAGTCCCTTGGACTGCAAGGAGATCCAACCAGTCCATTCTGAAGGAGATCAGCCCTGGGTGTTCTTTGGAAGGAATGATGCTAAAGCTGAAACTGCAGTACTTTGGCCACCTCATGGGAAGAGTTGACTCATTGGAAAAGACTCTGATGCTGGGAGGGACTGGGGGCAGGAGGAGAAGGGGACGACAGATGGCTGGATGGCATCACCGACTCGATGGACGTGAGTTTGAGTGAACTCCAGGAGATGATGATGGACAGGGAGGCCTGGCGTGCTGCAATTCATGGTGTCTCAAAGAGTCGGACACGACTGAGCGACTGAACTGAACTGAACTGAAAAATAGTCTGTCACTGTATCCATTTACATACTCTTAATATCCTTAAACTTCCCACCCTTCTTTAAAATTGGACTACTACACAGAAAGTCAGTGACAAGTGCTAAATGTAACTAGATATCCTTCATAGCTAGAGCCCCTTAAAATGTTCCTGCTGCTGCTGCTAAGTCACTTCAGTCATGTCTGACTCTGTGTGACCCCATAGACGGCAGCCCACCAGGCTCCCCTGTCCCTGGGATTCTCCATGCAAGAACACTGGAGTGGGTTGCCATTTCCCTCTCCAATGCATGAAAGTGAAAAATGAAAGTGAAGTCGCTCAGTCGTGTACAACTCTTCGAGACCCCATGGACTGCAGCCCACCAGGTTCCTCCGTCCATGGGATTTTCCAGGCAGGAGTACTGGAGCGGGGTGCCATTGCCTTCTCCGAAATGTTCCTTCACAGGTGTAAAATGGTAGATCTGTTATTTAATACTGACATCTAGTGGCTTTTCTGTATCAAAGACGACGATAGGCATTTCTTGTGAGCTCACTGTAAGCTCTGCTGTTTCTGCTGCAGACATCCAATTAACAGTCTTTTACTAATCACTTATTTTATGTCAGACATTATTCCAGGCCCAGGGCGGGGGCTTATGTTAATAAATGCTACATGGTCCCTACCCTTCCAGAGCTCATAGTCTAATGGGGGAAGCAGACAAATCACTAGACAATCATAGCCCATTGTGCAGAATGTTACAATAGGAGAATACCAGCACAGTTGAAACAGGAATACCAGGGTAGGTAACTCTGCCCCGGAAGGTCAAGGAAAGGTTCATGGAGGAGGCAATCTTTGAGTTTAGTCTTGGAGGTTTCCAGGTGATCTACAAAAGACAGATTGGAGCCATTCCAAACAGTAGGCACTCCATATACAAAGGGAAAGGACCTGTAGGATCTTTGCCTGGAACCAATGTAGAACATTAAAATTACTTTTGCATACTTGGAACATAGAATATATAGCAGGGTTTGTCAGCCTTGGCACTGCTGATAATTGGTCACTAGCCTGCATTGTAGGATGCTTAGAAGCATTCCTAGACTCAACTCACTAAATGTCGGTAACACCTGCTCCCCAGTTGTGACAACCGAAATGTCTCCAGGTATTTCCAAATGTCTTAGGGTCAGGAAATGGAAGTGGGAGGGTTCGAATTACTCATGGTTGAGAAAGACTCGTGTCGAGGGAGCTTAATAGAGATCAGACTGAAGACAAAGAAAGGTGGTTGTCAGGTGCCAGCCACAAGGCTGTGGGTCACAGTGGAGAGCTTGCACTTCATGTCACAACTGATAGGGAGCCATTAAGAGGTCTTAACTAGGGAGTGGTAGGTCAGATGTGTGTCATAGGAGAGTGTGGAATGGATGTCAGTCCGGGGACAGGGAGGTGGGCCAGGATACTGATTCAGTGATCAGGTAGAAAAGTGATGAGGGCCTGACCCCAGGCAGTGGTAGAAAGGATGGATTTGGGAGCTAATAAGAACTAGAGACTGTTACACAGGGTGAACTGAGTTCAGAAAGCGAAAGACAAATATCATATATTAACCCATATATGTGGAATCTAGGAAACTGGCATAGATGAAGTTATTTGCAAAGCAGAAATAGAGACGCAGATGTAGAGAACAAATGTATCGGTACCAAGCAGGGAAGGGCAGGTGGGATGAACTGGGAGGTTGGGATTGGCAGATATATACTACCATGTATAAAAACAGATAACTAAAAAGAACCTACTATATAGCACAGGGAACTCTACTCAGTGCTCTGTGATAACCTAAATGCGAAGGAAATTTAAAAAAGGGGGGGGATATGTGTATGCATATAGCTGATTCACTTTACTGTACAGCAGAAACTAACACAACATTGTAAAGCAACTACACTCTAATAAAAGTGTTTTAAAAAAAAAAAAGAACTAGAATCAGCAGGACTCGGGGAAAATTCAGACATTGAAGGTAAGCGAGAGAGAGGAGTCAAGGGTGGCCCCCGGATTTCTTTCCTGGGCCACTCTTTCTTTGGTTGCTGTTGTTTCCACATTTATTTACCAATGACAAGCAAAAGTTGGCCTGGACTTGCAGAGGATGGCAAATGTTTCACTATGTCCTGCCTGTCGAGGCCCCATGGTCGCATAGAGGCACCAAACAAGGGTCTTTAAATCAACATGGGTAACTGAGGGGGAGTCACGACTCTAAAGATGTGACACCTGGTCATCCTAATCAAGTGACATGTTTGGTCACAAGATATTTCTGTCCAATCCCTACTAACTGAAACAGGCTGAGTGTGATTTTTCTGTGGCCGAGATTGGCTCACTCGTTTAAAATTAAATCACAGCATTCAGCAGCACCCTTTGGGTTTATCAACCTGAAGGGGAGATTTCCAGCAGCTACCAGAGACCTGCTCTCGCCTGCATCTTGTTCTGTTTTGATCAATGCCTGGATGCAGGCATTGCCAGAAGACAAGAAGAAGATATGGTGAAGATATCAGGGGATATAATCAAAATCCAGATGCGTTTTGACAGCCTTAGACTGCCTCTACCAAGAAGAAATTAAACAGGGCCACAGACAAACTGCATCTGTTCAGGACAAAGCAGAGTGGGTTTTCAAATGACCTGCGTGTGAAACAATGAAAGAAGGTAGTTGACGGTGGGTCAGCAGTCTGCCAAAAGGGCTGATGTGATATGAGGCCACATTAAGAGAAACGGTGTCGAGAATGAGGGTGGTGATAGACTCCCTACTTGTTCCTTGTCAGACTCTGCCTAGAGGGCACATTCCAAATAACTGGAATATGTTCAGAGGCAAACAAAAGCATAGTGAGGGGACCTGAAGCAGTGGAGAGAATAGCTGGAAACTATATTTAACATAAAGAAGAGAAGCCACGGGGTTTCTGAAATGCTGTCTTCCAATACCTGAAGCCACACACGTGGAATTAACAAATGCTCCCTAAGTCAGTCCTCAAGGTCTGCAGCCATCATGTTTTGCTGACAACTCCACATCTTAAGCCCAGATCACTCTTTGAGGCTCTCTATCTGTCCATTCAGTCAGAGACCTGGGAGCCCTCCTTACCCCTCCTCCTCCCTCTCCCCTACATTCATTTTGTCCCTAAGTCTTGTTACTTCAACCCCGCCTCCAAATGCCTCCCTAGTCTGCCCTCTTTTCTTCTGTCTTGTTTTCTACAGTAACATCAACTCACTTCCCCAGTTCCACCACACACCATACACAGTGATCTTTCTAAAACACAGGCTTCATCGTATGACTCCCCTGCCTAAAACCCTCTAAAGGCCTCTCTGTTGTCTTCATAAATCTAAATCCTTTTTTTTCTTTTTTCTGGCTGAACCTAACAACTTGAGGGATCTTAGTCCCCTGACCAGGAACTGAACCCGGGCCCTAGGCAGTGAAAGTGCTGAGTCCTAACCACTGGAGTGCCAGGAAATCCCAGAAGTCTCAATTCTTTAATGTGGCATCTGAGGCCTTTCACGACCCTGTCCATGGCCACTTCTCCATCCTCCATTCCTGCCACTAGCCAGTAACTCCCAGTAACTCCCAGTTAGAGGTTTCCTGTGCTCTTCCTCTGTACACAGCAGGCTAGTTTTATGCCTCTGTGCCTTTGCTCATTCTGACCTTTCTGTGTCATACTCCATTTCACTCTTCTTGCCTTATCTAATTCTTCCTTGTTTTTCAAAACAAAGCTACAGAAACCCTTCTATTACTAGGCTTGGCTGGGAATCACTGCAAGGTGCTTTCATGGTGCCTTGTGCCCACTCCAGTCATTAATAGCGCATGAGTTAGGGATGCTCCAGGCCCTGTGACTTATCTGTGGGCATCTCCAGGGCCTCTTCCTGAATCAACCCTGAATATTCACTGGAAGGACTGATGCTGAAGCTGAAGCTCCAATACTTTGGCCACAAAGACTAATCCAAGTGTGTCTTCATAAATTTTTTCCAAATAATCAGACTAACTGCCATGAAGCTGTGGCCTCAGGCCTAGCATGAAGTCTTAAGAGTTGATGCAAAGAGTTAACTCATTAGAAAAGACCCTGATGCTGGGAAAGATTGAAGGCAGGAGTAGAAGGGGAAGACAGAGGATGAGATGGTTGGATGGCATCACCGACTCAATGCACATGAGTTTGAGCAAGCTCCAGGAGATGGGGAGGGACAGGGAAGCCTAGCGTGCCATCGTCCATGGGGTCGCAAAGAGTCGGACATGACTTAGAAACTAAACACCAATAATCAGGCCCTTTTCCAGTGCCAGTCACACAGATGCTTGAGCAAACAAGCACAGCAAGAGTGCCACCTATGTTTCAGTGCTCCTTTGCCTCTCCACTCACTGTGCCATTGGCTTGGGCTTTCACACCCTCAGTTGCTCTGGGTGTGGCGGGGTCTTCTCTGACATTTCCCTGACAACCCCTCACTTAGAATAATGAGCATCCTCAATCCTTAGCCCTGTGAAACCTTCTAGGTGTTATCTGCAACTGCCTTTCCACCTCCAACACACTATGCCATTTGGAGGCCACTGGACATTCCTGGAGACCCACCTTTAGCTGATCTTCCTTTTCACCCAAGGATCATTTTCCGAGCAGCATCAGGTGTTTCTAATTGAGGCAGTCTGGCACCCTGGACCTATTTTCCCTGGAAGAAGAGGGCTGCTGGCAATCCCTGACTCTCCAGAGCTATTGGCATCTGAGTGAATGGTAGCTGTCATTACCAGCATATGGATATGCACACGTGTAGACGCCTCTAATTTCTCTGCTGCTGTGATAATCCCACAGTGCAGAGACCCCGAGGCTGCCCACCTTGGACGGCCCTCCTTTCATACAGGCACTAGGAGAGACCTTCAGCTTGGAGGAGGGACACACCCGTACCATGAGAGGCTCTGTCAATATCCACCTTTGCATTCCTCGTCTGCCTCCTCTCTCTCTCCACGTGGGGATAGTGCTTACAAAACACTGGTTCAGACACTAACCCTGGTGGTTATGATCTATCTGTTCTGAAGGACAAGGGAGAGTTTTTAGGGAGCAGAGCCACAGGCATGCACAAGGGGTGCACTCTAGAATTTACCAGAAGATGTCACTGTTGGCTTAAATCAGTAAAACAAATGTGCGCTGGAGGACTGTCAGCTGAGCATGAAGGTGACTCCATCATGGGGCTTTTAAACACCCATTTATAATGCATGCCTGGAAAAGCTGGTTGAAAGACTAATCCAAGTGTGTCGGTGGTCTTCATAAATCTCTTTTTTTTCCAAATAATCAGACTAATTGCCATAAAGCTGTGGCCTCAGGCTTAGCATGAAGGCTTAATAAATCTGTACCAAAGGAGTGAATGAATGAATACCAAAGCAAGGAATAGAAGTTCGGACCCCATGGAAACAGCAGTCACCTTTGTTGGTCAAGGCTACTGAGGAAGAAAATCTGCTAGTTGTTAGCAGTGGGTCTTTACAAAAATGAATCTGAGTGGCCGCAGGCAGGCAAAAGAGTGAGGCCAGTCAACGTGGGTTTGCCACCCCTCCAGCCTCACTCCAGGATGCTTCTCTTGTATCCCATGCTTGTTTACTCCACAATATCATAGAAGGTGATATTTTAAATTTTTTATGGTTTTTGCCAGTCACTTAGATTCTCCAGAGTTTTTACTATGATGAGGCATGACCTTACCAGTTCCCAACTCTCTCCTTCTTATTCCCCGGGATAGTTCATTAAAGAAGTAATTAAAGGAGTTACTGGGATTCTGCTTTGTGTCTGGTACAACATTGAAAAGGATGAGATGAGAGTTAAAGAAGAATATGTAGAGTTCTTGTCGCAGAAAACCTAAACAGAAATACAAACAAAAAATTGTGATTCAGTATCAAAAATATTTTAGCCAAAGTTAACGGTGCCAGTGTCACTGAAGAAGAGACGATGATTGGCAACAGGTGTGGGATAAATTATCTCGGAGGAGAGATCATACTTGGACTGGAAATTGCAGGATGTCTAGAATTTTCCAGTGAAAGAAGGAAGGTTACGCTAGGCAGAGGGAACACCATGAAGAGAAGAGAAGCACCCAGGATAGATCCCAGGGTGCCTGCATTGCTCAGAGCCCAAGACTTGGGAGGAATGTTTGTTCAGAGGACATCAGCCAGCAGACCTAGCCAGTCGGGTGCTTGACTTGGTTCCATCTGGCTCCTCACTCCTGGGTGCAGAAGCAGCATCCCTCAGGTGGGAAAGAATAAACTTCAGAAAAGCTACAAGCCATTCCCCAGGTTTCCTTTAAGAAATTAATGTTAATATTCAGTATTTTCATCTTCCTTCCACAATAGGCCCATCCATGACCTCATCTTTCATCCACTGAACGTGAATGGAAGCTCATTTCTTAATTAAAGTACAGCTGCAAAGTTGTTTTTCCCTTGATCACATCATAAGCCAGGATGCTTCTGCTGTGCGTGCATGTGTGTGTGAATGCACCTGCTCTGTATGGGTGTGTGTGGGTGTGCGGTTTAAATGTTTACTAGTCTGCTATGTGAGCAAAGAACTCTTATCAGTTTGCAGCTTTAAAGTGAAGACAGTAACACAACAAAGCCTCCATACATGCTGACATCCGGGTGTCCTTTCAGTGGGTAAAGAAAAAGGGCATTTTGGAACTGATAGAGTTAACTTGCCTCTGCTGGGAATATTAGCACGTTGAGTGAAGGCTGAAACCGAGGTAGTAACTGATATATATGCCATTGGCAGCTACCATGTCTATTTCAGTCAGTAACTAACCACAGTGTTTATTTCTGGAGGCTCCGGTCTGCACTGCGTATCTTCACATTCCACTGCCATCACGTAGGAGCCATGATGTTATGACAGCACCCAGAATCAAAAGCATCATATCAGACACTCTTTCAACAAGGTTTTGTTAATAAGATATCCTGATTAGACTAGCTATTAGAAGAATGCTTTTGTGTATTTAGTGAGAAAGATTAGAACTTGAGTACTTGTCAACCTGTTATCACTTCAGTAAAATCATTCATTTCCATTGAGTCTCCATTTCATGATCAGTTAATGGGAGTTTGGGAGTGGGGAGTAGGAAATAAATGAGGTCATTGGGAGGACTTCGTCAGTAGCTGGAGAGAGAGAAACAGAGGGGGAAGGAGGAAGGGGGAGTGGCCTTTCCACCCGATGTATATGCTTTAAAAAGGAGCTCTCTGGACAGGCTAGTGGGCCTCCCTTCCTGACCAGTGAACATCACATATGCCATGCCCCTTCCCTGACTCCACCTATGTCAGCTACAGCCCTGACCACTGGCCTTTGTGCTTTGTCCACAGGAACTTCCACTATATCACCATCCTCCGAGACCCAGTGTCCCGGTACCTGAGTGAGTGGAGGCATGTCCAGAGAGGGGCAACATGGAAAGCGTCCCTCCACGTCTGCGATGGCAGGCCCCCAACTTCTGAAGAGCTGCCCAGCTGCTACACTGGAGACGACTGGTCTGGCTGCCCCCTGAAAGAGTTCATGGACTGTCCCTACAACCTAGCCAACAACCGCCAGGTGCGCATGCTGTCCGACCTCACACTCGTTGGCTGCTACAACCTGTCAGTCATGCCTGAAAAGCAGAGGAACAAGGTCCTCCTGGAAAGTGCCAAATCGAATCTGAAGCACATGGCATTCTTCGGCCTCACTGAGTTTCAGCGGAAGACCCAGTATCTGTTTGAGAAAACCTTCAACATGAACTTTATTTCTCCCTTTACCCAGTATAACACCACTAGGGCCTCTAGCGTAGAAATCAATGAGGAACTCCAAAAACGTATTGAGGGACTGAATTTTCTGGATATGGAATTGTACAGCTATGCAAAAGATCTCTTTTTGCAAAGGTATCAGTTTATGAGGCAGAAGGAGCATCAGGAAGCTAGACGGAAGCGTCAGGAACAACGCAAATTTCTGAAGGGAAGGTTCCTTCAGACCCATTACCAGACCCAGAGTCAGGGCCAGAACCCAAATCCGAGTCAGAATCCGAGTCAGAACCCAAACCTGAATGCTAGTCAGAGTGGGACTCAGAATCTGTTTCAGAATCTGATTCAGAATCTGACTCAGAGCTCGGGTCAGAATCCAAGTCCAAAGGAGAACCAGGAAAGCCAGAAGCAGAATTCAGGCCAAGAGCAGAGCGATGGCAACACCAGCAATGGCACCCATGACTATATAGGCAGCGTAGAGAAATGGCGCTAAGTGGCTCCCAAAGGCTTTCACACACTTCTCCCAAAGCGCCAGTCAAAATAGGGCAAATCCTCAAACATGAGAGCGTCCAAACACATTCTGCTTCCTAAAGTTTGGAAGTTCAAAAAAGTTAAGATGTCGCCTTTACAGTTGCCTTTCAATTCAGTGTTCTACTGTGCGTGGGTAAAACAAATTTCAATATGTAATTAAATTGCCTTTTTTTTTTTTTTGGTTTGTTGGAGTATTTATAAAATCCAAAAGCCAAACCAGACTCACCAGAAATTGCTGTTTAGATATTTTAAGAAGTTCTTAAATTAGTCATAGGGACAAAGTGGAAACATAAAATGTGGCCATTTAACTTATGCCTAAGAAATGGACTTTACATTATTCATGACACACTGTTGAAACCCAATCTTGGAAGCAAACATTTTTTTCCAGGGGTAAGCATGAATATAACATAAAACAAACTAAACACAAAACTTCATTTTCTTCTGATTATAACCAAGAATCTATTTAAATAAAATAAGAACTGATGGTAGAGTTTACCAAATAGTAGAAAATGGAAAACTTCTCTCCCAAACATGAGTAGTTTTATGTAAAAATATTGGCTTTTGAGTAGAAAGGGACTCATCTTGTTATTTGAGATGTTTAAAATTTTAAACTTTTTCTACCTTCTGCTATTTAAAGGTTTTAAACAGGGTGTATCTCATACTAAACCAAACACTTTTTCCAAATGGAGTACCAATGTAAAGATCTAATTTCCAGACGATTTCTGGGCACTGTAATTTCAACAATTCTGGAATCTTTTTGGCGCTGCTTCTCATTCATTTTAAAGCTTCTCCGAGTTGTGCTCATTCCAAACTAACCCGTTTTAGAATCTCTCTTCATCATCTAAATGGTGTGTTGCTGAATTTATTGTGATATATAATCCTGGATTAAAGTCAGGACTTTCTTTCTATAGAATTGTCTTATCAATGTTTGTGTAGTGAGATCCTTATCAAGAAACTCTTGAACAGGATAGCGTGTCTTAAAATATTGCTGAAGTTAGTATTCTGTTCTTGATCAGATAGAATTGAACCTGAATGTGAATGAATCGTTATTTACTTTTTGTACATTTTTATTGTAATGTTTCCAGTTGGGCTGTCTCTTTCTAGCCCATTAGTTCTTTTTCATGTTGACAGAGTGTAGACAATTACGAGAGAAAAACAAGGTTGGAATAAGCACTAGGATAGCCAATGTTATTCAGTAACACCAAAAGCTTTACCTCGATACTTTGGGTGAGCCGTGTACCAGCTTTAGTTTTGAGAAAAGAAAAGGCAAAAGTATTCTGCAGTGAGGTTAAACATCAGAAGCATATGGGTTGAAGAAAGTGATTTGGTATTGGAAGTCTGTGCAAAAATACTTTCAGGGTATCAAGTTTGAATTGCACGGGCCAAAAAGAAGTATATAACCCACTGTGCTAGCAAACATCCTGATTCTGGGCAGCTTCCATATTACGGGTTGTGCTATCCTTTCGTAAGGACTTACACTAAGCCTCTGGCTGTAAAGCAGAAAGGCAACTGCAAGTGGCTTTTATGTTTTCATGAGGGACATGCTTAGAAATGTGACCATAAAGTCACATCTTGTACAATCTGCTCATTTGCATGATCTAGTTTCATCTGTAATAATAAGGCCACAAACTGGACAAGAAGCTGAGTACTTGGGTTAAAAAATGTTTTTGACTCTGCGCTTGTATCAGTAGATCTAAATTTTGTTTTGCCTGACAGTATCGCAGTCCTGGGAATCTGAGAACTGGAAAACTGAAAGGAAAAAAATTTTCAAAATCCAAAATACCTTAAAGTCAAACTGTTTTAGAGTGAAACTATTTTGTGTACTTTGTGTTTTTAAACTAATGATTCTGTAGATCACTGTGGTATTTCAGTTTCATTTTGTTTTAATGGATGATGTTTGCTCTTAAAGCTGATAGGTACTGTTGGAAAGAAGGATGAAGCCCGAGCCAGTGGAAAAGCTTGTTACAGAAAAAAATATTTTGTGTTATTGCTGTGGTGTGCATGGTTTGCAGAGATTAAGTGCAGTTTCTCTGTCTATACTGATTTATTGTATATAGGGGATGTTATAAATATACATTTTGGTCATCATCATGTAAATCCCATGACTTCAACTGTAAACATCTGTCCAATGATGTAGCTTTACAAACCATTTACTGATTTTGTGTAATTTAACAATAGATATAAAATAAAGTTTAAATTACAGATGCTGGGTTATTTCATGATTTCAAAGTTTGCAGCCACTAGACATCATGACATCACAGAGAGAATTCTCTTTTTCCAAGGAGTTTCTTATTTTCCTCTTGGCCACCAGATATGGAGATGAGATGAGCCACTTGAATGTAGCATGTGCCAATGACCTTAACCTTGGGGACTTCCCTCTGAGGGTTCAGACTGTGTTCTCTTTTGAATAAAACAAAGTTATCCATGAAAGACAAGTTGGCTATGTGTTTTAGTGAGCTCTGGTTGCTATACCAAAATACCGTAAACTGGATGGCCTGTCAACAATGGAAACTTACTTTCTACAGTTCTGGAAGCCAAAAGTCTGAGATCAGGTGGCCAGTATGGTTGGGTTCTGATGAGGGCTCTCTTCCCAGTTTCAGAAGTCTGTCTTCTGGCTGTGTCCTCGTATCAAAGGAAGTAGCTAGCTAATTCTCTGGGTTTTTCTTATAAGGGCACTAGTCCCATTCATGAGGGCTCCCATGGATCACCTCCCAAAGGCCACACCTCCTAATAACATCACGGTGGGATTAGAGTTTCAACACATGAATTTGGTGGGGACATTCCATCCCTTATGATATGCAAATGAAGTATGTGAGTGTTTTAATTTAAAATTATTCAACGAAATACTTGCACATTTAAAAGTATGTGGGAAAGAAAAATAATACTTTTTTATTTTTTATCTATCCCTTCTTTCTGGGATATAGGTTAAAGGCGAGCATTAAAGTATTGGCTTTGAAAGTTATGAAGACAATGTCTTCTAATTATATTCAATGTACGTATTTTTTTTTTTATTTGTGGTTATGACTATGGGTGGGGATGATTTGTTCTTGTCTTTTTCAAAAGAGAATTTAGATGCCAGATCATGGGATTAGAGGGAAGAAAGCTACAGAATTTGAGGAGTTTAACTATACTCAGCCTATCCAACTATTCATACTTACAAAATTCTGCCCATCAAGTGTTCACTGAGCAATAATTGGGTGGTCAAAGTTCCTGATTGCCAGAGGGCCCCATGATCTCCTCTTGGGAGGAACTGTGAACAGGAATATAGAGCTCAAGTATTGCTCAGTAGTGTCTGACTCTTCAACCCCAGGGACTGTAGCCCTCCAGACTCAAGAACTTGAAATATTTAGGAAATAAAAATTTTTTCTCTTTACCCTCCAGGAGGATATTCTTGGAGAGTACTTGCTGAAATGGGGAAAATATTGAAAACCTGCACTCTGCTTCTGGGCACAGAGACTGAGGAAAGGGGCTTCTGAGGTAGCCCAGAGAGGAGCTCTAATGAAGAAATAACTAACTGGCCCAGTTTCTAAGGACTTAGGATTCTCAATAGGAGTTATAGCAAAGTAAAACCAAGGCTGTCTTTGAGAGGTGGGAGATCTAAAGAACTGTTACATGGGCACAGATGATTTTGTTTCATGGGGTGAGGAATTGGAAGTGAAAAGAACTCTAAAAGACTCACAGGCCAGGCTTTAGACAACTGCACTCTCCCCATACCTGAGACACAGAAGAGACCAACAGACTCGGCTAGGCTGGTGATCTCCAACTCCAAGCTTTATTGTCCTGTCCTGAGGACTGCTTCTCTCTTGTCTTTACTAGGAATCAAAACAAACAAACAGACAAGGCCCGGGCTCGGGGGGCGGGTTGTAAAGAGTCTAACAAGATACGGTGTGCGCTGACTCCACATACAGTCCCGTGGGATTGTGGAATAGGGCAATCCTAATCTCTCGAATAGCCAGAGTGAGATGAGCTGATGGTCTTAACTTGAGGAACTTGATCAAGACCTCAAAAATTCTAAAGTAAATTTATAACACATCAATCAGACCTTCAGAAAGGGCTTCCCTGGTGGCTCAGATGGTAAAGAATCTGCCTGCAATGCAGGAGACCTGGGTTCAATTCCTGGGTTTGGCAAGATCCCCTGGAGAAGGGAATGGCAACTTACTCCAGTATTCTCATCTGGAGAATTCCATGGACAGAGGAGCCTGGTGGGCTACAGTCCTTGGGGTCGCAGAGATGGACCCGATTGAGCGACTAACACTTAGAACTGCAGGAGAAACCTATCTTGAGAAAAGCAAACCAGCTATTTCTCAGTGTAAATAACACTGTTCTGAGCAGCTAGACCAGAGGTCCAAAAAATGACAGACCTGGGGCCAAGTATCTCCACCTGCTTTTGTAAATTACAGTGTATTGGAACATGGCCACGCCCATAATTTTGCATATTTCTTCTGGCTACTCTCACAACCCCAGAGGCAGGAACAGCTGAAACACTGATGGCCTGAAAAGCTAAAATATTTATTTTCTAGCCCTTGAGAGAAAAAAATTGGTCAACCTCTGAGCTAGAGAGCCAATCCAAATTTCCCAAAGAGTAAAATCTCAGCAGAGTCTGTAATGATTCCAGGGTCAGAGAGGATAGAAGACATACTTCTAGCAACATACTTTCCAATCAACAACACCACACTAGTATTTATGGGATGTGTGCTTAATTGTGTCCGACTTTTTGCAACTCCATCGACTGTAGCCCGCCAGGCTCCTCTTTCCATGGGGATTCTCCAGGCAAGAATAATGGAGTGGGTTGCCTGTCCTCCTCCAAGGCATCTTTCCAACCCAGGGATGGAACCCAGGTCTCCTGCATTGCAGGCTGATTCTTTACCGTCTGAGCCACCAGGAAAGCCCACATTTATGGGGTACCTACCATTATATGCAAATCACTTCATGAGGCCTGAGAACAGGAAGAATCTGATCTTTCCCAAAGAATTATGGAAATCTAAACCAAAAGCTGTGTCAGAGAGTATAGTTAAAAGCTTAATTAGTGCTTCAATGTGTGTGTGTGTTTTATTACATGCTTGTAAAAACTGCAAAAGATACAGAAGCATGTAGGTAAAAAATGAAATGAACAATTACCTACACATTCTCACTCTTCCAAAATAACTAGTGGAATTATATGATTTCTTCCAGACTGCCTTGTCCTTTTCGCATTCAAATCTAACATCTCTCTTTCTCTCTTCCCTCACTCTTTTTCTCTCTCCCCCAACACACAACACAAAAATGAAACCATACTGTACAGTTCTCAATTGCCTCTTTTAAAGCTCAGCAATGTATCCTGGTTTTCCTTCCAAAACGAGAATATAGTGAGTGGTTGACCCTAAACCCCTAAGCCCCCAAATAGATTACTGCTGATATTATAGATTGAGAATGTAGGCTCTGGATCCATACTGCTTGGGTTTGAATCTCAGTCCCACCATTTACCATGTCTGTGACCTTGGAGAAGTCACTAGCCTCTCCATGCCCCAGTTTCCTCCCCTATAAATGGAGAAAATTACAGCTCCAACTTCAAATGGTTATTGTGAGAAATAAAAGAGTTCATATTTGTAAAGGACTCAGAACAGAGTCTGACACAAAATAAACTTAATATGTGTTTGATAGTATCATCATTATTATTGTTCCTAATATGAAAACTAGCTGTCTGGTGAATGCCTATCTCTTTAATAGCTAAAGGCTGACTCTGAGATGAAGAATTGAAAATATATATATATATATATATATATATATATATGTAAAACAGATTTTTTACATAATTAAAATGTATAAAGACCTGCCCTAAGGTTTACTTCTGAGCTTTGAATGTAGCCAGTGACAGATCTCCTGAAAGATCTAATCAACAAAATGCCAGTTGAGTCACTGCTACTCTCTCCAGCATTATCTGATGTCTCCTGCTGACTGGGGACCTATTTAGCGCACTTAGCCAAGGATGACTCACCACCAGGCCTCTTCCTTTTCCACCCACCTCCCCACCCTATATTGTCAGAGTATGGGCCTGTCTGCACCCTGAGATCCCAGAGGGTTCCAGAGATCTAGCTACCTCCCCCTCTGATCCAGGTGGGTGCTTGGAATTCCCACACTCCAAGTCTCTACTCTGTGCAGGAAACCCTATTAAAATGCATCTATGCCCCCTAGGAGGGAGGAGGGCCAGTAACCCATTAAAAGCACCTCCTAGTTTATCATATTAGCAGTCACGAAGGGCCCTCAGGGAAAGCCACACTCAAGCCATGTAAATTGAGGTATAGCTCACTTCACTTTAAAAAAAAAGGAATAGAATACTTTGCTTCCCTGTCATTTGACTTTAAAATTTTTGACCTTGTTTGCCTGAAGGGCCGGATAAGGTTCAATAATCCTCATTAAGTCTCATTCAATTGTATACATTCTACTCTCTTTGTGCTTGGCTTAAATCTTGTGACTTCCCAACGCTCACTAAGATTTACTGATGCCTAACTGGGCCTAAGAAAAGTTTAACAGTTTTTGTGACTTTAAAATGCTCCATTGGATTTCATGTGACTTCAGAGGACCTGAAAGGAATTGTCAAGTTTTAGAAGAGAGGGCTTTAATAGGCCAGCTGGAACCCAACCTTACCAGCTTTCTCAAGGATTAATTCAAACACATGAGTGTTTTTTTTTTCCTGTCAGGTCGGAAAAAGGTTTTCTGCCCCTGAAACTAGCTAGAGCAGGACCATGTGCCCATCAAGGTCCTTGGGATTCCGTTGTAAAGACTTTGTGAATTTGACCCAAGAGGCAGATTTAGGCTTTGCAAAGGTAAACGACTAGGAAGGAAGGTGAAGTAAGGTGCCTCAGCACTGTCTAGCCAAGATGAATAGGATTTATCAAGAATGAACTTGACCTAACAGTCATCAGTAGTTTCCCAGCACTCCCCAGTGTCCATTGTCATTGGAAGCATGCTTTATTCAGACTCCAGGGAACTTGACAGGGAGGTCATTGTTTTGATTGCCCGGCACTCCCATGCAAGGTCAGGTTTCTATGTAGCCCACCCGAATGATCAAAGAAACTCCTTAATTATTCTCCTGTTCTCAGCCTCTTTCCCAACCACCGCACTCATCTTCCTCAAACTGCATCTCAAAACCTAAACCATGGACCTGAGGCCTCAGAAGCCTCGCTGACATGTTTGTTTAAAGATGCAAATACCTTGGGCCCCACTGCAGAGGTTCTGAATCAAAATTTCAGGTGCAAAGTGAGAGATCCTGCCTTTTTGGGTGAGATTCTAAGGAGATTCCAAGATGCTCAGGTACAGTGGAGAGCTGTTGTCCTAAATCATAGGGCTGATCCTACACTGCCCTTCTCAGAAAGTGCCGGGAGCTCTGCACCGTCTACAGATGGAAGTCCACACTCAGCTAAATGCCCGAAGCACTCCGCTCTGCCAAGACTCACCATTGAAAGCCACCCTCCTTGAAATTGACTCTTGACTACTTGAACTTTACTTCTTGCCTTAGGCATTGGCCTTCCAAAATGATTTTAAATAGGAGTTTTTGAGATATCATTGATTCTAACAGACTCTATAAAATCTTACTTAGGCTGATTGCCATCTTAACAGAGTTTTAATGACCTCTAATAAGCCTTGGCTTATTAGCTATGAGACCCAGACTTCATTTTTCCGAGCCTTTCCTTATTTCTAAGATTGAAATTATAATAGTATTTACTCCGTAGGTTTGTGGTAATGATTAAATGAGTTAAAACATGCAAAGCACTTTAGAACAGCCTTCTGGTACTTTGCAATTAGATTGGATTAATATAGGTAAACATTTCTAGCATTGAAGCAATTTATTATTTTGAACTCATATGTTTTATTCATACAGAAACCTTTAATGGAACACCTACACTGTTTTTCTTGGTAATGTTTTACAGTCTTCCCCCACCTCAACCATTCATTGAACTCTAAGTTACTCAGTAATTGAATTCATTATCACTAAAAGGAAATATTTACTAAAATCCCTGCAGAAACTAGATTTCTATTTTTTTCTATTTTTCTCCTACGCTCCTCTCAGGGATCCAGCACTGTATTTTACATATACTGGGCATTTTTTTTGACACAGTACTATCTGTCTAAAGTCCCCTTTTCTGATGGAAAAGAACAATGGCTATTCTCAATAATACTGGCATTTATTATTATATTTAGCAGATGCACAAGGTGTACTTGGCTTTGTACTCACTTTCCTGTGTGTTGATTCCAGTACATCAGCCATGGACTCTGCATTTTCCATGATAATCATGGTTTCTATTATTCTAATCCAAGATCAGTCCATAAGTTTCAGTTTTTGTTCTGAAAACTATGGTTATCTTTAGTATTAGTACTAAATTTTAGCATCATTTCATGCATTTAATTTAAATCCCTGGTGGCATATAACCAACAAAATGATATGTTTGTAAATAAAGCACACTCAATGACTAGATTGAAGTGTCAGTCCAAAGTCTGGCGTTCAAGACCGCTCAGAATGTGTCACTTGTTTGTGCTCTCTCCCAACACTTGCCCCTCACACCCCAGGCGCCAGCTGAGAGGAGCTATTAGAGGTTTCCCATTGTCTCTTATTCCACCTCGAGGCATTTTACACATTCTGTTCTCGCCATCTTCAATGCTATTCCATATTCACCTCTCTCTTGCCTTCCATATTAGCATTGCTTGTTCCTCCACCTAAAAACCACACACAGAAAGGCACCCTCTTCGCAGAAGTAATTCCTGCCTTCCTTTCAGACTCTGCTTTGACATCACCGCTTCTGGCAAGTCTTCCCTGATCCCTTCCAAACTGGATTTAGTCCTTTCTTCCCTGTGCTCCCCCAACCTCTGTGTCAACCCCCATCCCAGCACTCATCCTAGCATAGCAAATAGTCTTTTGCATGACCTTGCCCTCTTTAATTTATATACACTTCAAAAACTTGATAGGTCTGTGTCTCTAGTTCTGCTTTGCAAATAAGATCATCGTTTTTTCTAGATTCCACATATATGCATTAATATATAATATTTGTTTTTCTGACTTACTTCACTCTGTATGACAGCATCTAGGTCCATCCATGTCTCTATAAATGAACCAGTTTTATCCCTTTTAATGGCTGAGTAATACCCCATTGTATATATGCACCACATATTCTTTATCCATTCACCTGTTGATCAACACAGATATAGAGAACAAATGTGTGAATACCAAGGGGAAAATTGGGGGTGGGATGAATTGGGAGATTGGGATTGACGTATACACATTATTGATACTATATATAAGATAGATAACTAATGAGAACCTATTGTATGACATAGGAAAGTATACTCAGTGCTCTGTGGTGACCTAAATGAGAAAGAAATCCAAAAGAGAGGAGATATATGTATACATATAGCTGATTCACTTTGCTATACAGTAGAAATTAATACAACATTGTAAAGCAAATATACTCCAATAAAGGTCAGCTTTAAAAAACCTGATGGGGTAGGAGTATCTTTAAGAGGTGATGAATTAAGCTCTTTGAGGCCATTTCTACCAATCATTCTTCTGCTTGTCCATTTCCCTCCTCTGATGGACTGTAAGCCCCAAGAAAGCATGGATTTGGCCTGTCCCAGTTATCTTTATAGTTCCAGTGTCCTGGTAGTTCAGTTCAGTCACTCAGTCATGTCTGACTCTTTGCAACCCTATGGACTGAAACACTTGAGGCTTCCCTGTCCATCACCAACTCCCAGAGCTTGCTCAAACTCATGTCCATTGAGTCACTGATGCCATCCAACCATCTCATCCTCTGTCGTCCCCTTCTCCTCCCGCCTTCAATCTTTCCCAGCATCAGGGTCTTTTCAAATGAGTCAGTTCTTCTCATCAGATGGCCAAAGTATTGAAGCTTCAGTTTCAACATCAGTCCTTCCAATGAATATTCAGGACTGATTTCCTTTAGGATGGACTGGTTGGATCTCCTTGCAGTCCAAGGGATTCTCAAGAGTCTTCTCCAACACCACAGTTCAAAAGCATCAACTCTTTGGTGCTCAGCTTTCTTTGTGGTCCAACTCTCACATCCATCCATGATTACTGGAAAAACTATATCTTCGACTCGGAGAAGGCAATGGCAGCCCACTCCAGTACTCTTGCCTGGAAAATCCCATGGGCAGAGGAACCTGGTAGGCTGCAGTCCATGGGGTCGCTGAGGGTCAGACATGACTGAGCGATTTCACTTTCTCTTTTCACTTTCATGCATTGGAGAAGGAAATGGCAACCCACTCCAGTGTTCTTGCCTGGAGAATCCCAGGGGCAGGGGAGCCTGGTGGGCTGCTGTCTATGGGGTCGCACAGAGTCGGACACGACTGAAGTGACTTAGCAGCAGCAGCATAGCTTTGACTAGATGGATCTTTGTCTGCAAAGTAATGTCTCTGCTTTTTAATAAGCTGTCCAGGTTGGTCATAGCTTTTCTTTCAAGAAGCAAGTGTCTTCACTTGCAGATGGTGGCTGCAGTCACCATCTGCAGTGACTTTGGAGCCCAAGAATATAAAGTCTGTCACTATTTCCATTGTTTCCCCATTTATTTGCCATAAAGTGATGGGACTGGATGCCGTGATCTTAGATTTTGAATGTTGAATTTTAAGCCAGCTTTTTCACTCTTCTCTTTCATTTTCATCAAGATGCTCTTTTAGTTCCTCTTCGCTTTCTGCCATAAGGGTGGTGTCATCTGCATATCTGAGGTTATTGATATTTCTCCCGGCAATCTTGATTCCAGCTTGTGCTTCTTCCAGCCCAGCATTTCTCATGATGTACTCTGCATAGAAGTTAAATAAGCAGGGTGACAATATATAGCCTTGATGTACTCCTTTCCCGATTTGGAACCAGTCTGTTGTTGCATGTCCAGTTCTAACTGTTGCTTCTTGACCTGCATACAGATTTCTCAGGAGGCAGGTAAGGTGGTCTGGTATTCCTATCTCTTGAAGAATTTTCCACAGTTTGTTGTGATCCACACAGTCAAAGGCTTTAGTGTAGTCAATGAAGCAAAAGTAAATATTTTTCTGGAATCCTCCTGCTTTTTCTATGGTCCAAGAGATGTTGGCAATTTAATCTCTGGTTCCTCTGCCTTTTCTAAATCCAGCTTGAACATCTGAAAGTTCTCAGTTCATGTAGTCCTGCTAGTCATTCACTCAACAAATATTTAACCTACTGTGTGACTGGGTGTGCGCTCATCTTGGATATTCAGATATAAATAGAAAAGACATGATACCCCTTCTTGTGGAGCTTACAGTTTAGCATTCAAGACTATTAGTCAAAACAGATTACAAGTCAATTATGATGCCAGACCATGCTAAATGCCATCAAGGAAATGTATAGATGAAAGTGATAAAGGGTAACAAAGAGGAAATATTTAGAGTGAACAAGGAAGATTACTTTGGCAGGTGACATTTAAACTGCAACATGAAGAATGAGAAGGAGCTAGTCCTGCAAAGAGGCATTGCATTAGAGGAGAGAAGAAGCACATTCAGGTACTCAATACATATTTGCTGATGAATTACTTAATGACTGCTGCTGCTGCTGCTAAGTCGCTTCAGTCGTGTCCGACTCTGTGCGACCCCATAGACAGCAGCCCTGAGGGATATTGAAATGAATTCCTCTGTAAAGGCTTTTATCACATACAATCACTTGTAATGGAGAGAATCACTCTGATCTCTATGTTCACTATCTTGGATTTTCCTCTCTGGACAGCCTTGGACCATCAGCAGAACTTGAACTGCTAGTCCTTTAGATTACAGCAGCTGCTTATAGCAGGGGTGCCCCAACTCAGCCGTTCACTCAGTTCTTAACAGGCCCCAATGCATATGACCCAGCATCCTGCTCGTTGGCCTTGGGCAGCCTCCCAACCTGGCAACTCCTCTCTATGAGCTCTGTTCCAGTGATAAATAAGCCTTTATGTAACTTGTTAGGATGTTGTACTCTTTGATTTATATATCCTTTGAAAAACTTGAGAGCTGTAGGCATATCCTTAGATGTGATGAACTAGGATGTTTGTGGTCATTTCTGTATAGAGTTTGATAGTGGATCGTTGGTCAGGAAGATAATCTGACAATTCTTTGAACCTCTCTTCCAAAGCTTATCACATATTGCCTTGAATTTTATTTTGTGTGTATGTGCCTTTCTTATCTCCCTTACTGAGCTATAAAAATATTTTTTAGGGTAAAAGTGTGCTTTTTGGACATCTTCTGTCTCCCTTTATTGACTTGCTCATTGTGTGTTTGGATTAAATTTTTCCTGTGAGGATATGTTTTGGGACTTTCTTCAATGAATTATATTCTTGGAAAAGTTCAAGGGCAGTGCATGGTGCAGTGGTTTTTGTGTGTGTGTGGTCCATCCATAATGTGGCTGTATTAGTCAGAAGTTAAATCAGAGAATAGAACCATGGGTGTATATCTATCTATGAAGAGATTTGTTTTAGGAATTTGACATCACACAATCTTGGGAGCTCATTAAGCCATCTCTGTAATGTTGATCATCTTTGTCTGATGCTGAGGTTTGAAGTCCACAGGGCAGGCAGTTGGGAAGGAAAGATGGATGTAAAGCGGAGGAAAGCAAGAACATGGTGGAACCCATGAGGATGGATTGAAATCCATGGCAGTACTTGTTGCCTTGACCTTGATGTCATGGTTGTCCCGCAGAGGCCAGGACACTTTGTCACAAAGCTAAACACATGTGCACCTGGTCCAGAAGTTGGAGAAGTTGAAGGAGGATACAGGGAAAGGTAGAACAGTCATAGGTCCAGTCACACCCTCACACCTACAAGGTAAGCCAGCAGATACACAACAAAGTGTGCAACATGGTTGCTGCTTCCTTTCTTTCCCTCACATCTCCCACAAGAATCTGTCTTGTGGACCACTCTAACTGAAACACCCAGGAAAGGGAATACTGGGAAATGTAGTTTGATCTAGGCAAGTGGGTTGATTACAAAGCCAACCCAGTGACTTTGACTCAGCGCTCACTCCTTGGAACCTGTAAGCTATCAAATGCTCCTTACTCGCTCATAGTAGAAAAATCTAACCTGTTTCCTTCAATCCTACTTGAGCGGGTCTGAGTTCCCTGGTTGATTGACTCAGCCTCATTGTACTCAGCCTCCAAACATTGTTACTCCCTTAAATATGTCATATTGTCACAGCCCTCAGAGAGATGCCCTTATGGATCTAATAAGGTGACTTTCTTCTGCAGTGTTTAAACTGATTTTTTTTAATTTGTTGCTGTTGTTTTTAATGAGGGCGCTTCCTTGGATTGTTCTGCCTCTTACTCGTTCTTCAAGGGCTAGACAGTATCATAAGGGAGTTGTTCAAAAATCAAACATAGACCTGCTATGTCTATGCGTAGATGATACTGTGAAAGAAATAGTACTTTTGTAAAGAATTTATCCTGGAAATCACTTTCCTGACTTTCAGGATTTCTGATTGAGTCTTTAGAGCCGATTGAGGCATTGAGGCAGTCCAGACAGGAGAGAGAAAAAAGGAGCGAGAAAGACAGAAGGAAGGAAACACAGCGGGTAAGGCTAGCATAGCCTTTCCCTTCCAGTTTGGTGTCTGGAAAGAGAAAAAAGGAAGACAAGATGGTGAGGGACGCTTTGCAAGGTTTTAGCAGAGAGGATCTTGGCAGGTTGCCTACTATCTGAGAATGTGCAGTTCATAGATATGGTCACAAGATGGTGCAGTAACCATGTACATTGTACACCCTGGAGGGAGGGGATCAAGGGCCTCTAAATATTCAACTTTGTTGTTTGTCCATATGGGGCCTAAGCATTGGGAAGATAGCAAATGTGGAAGGCAGCCAGGGAATTTGAATGTTTTACCAAATATTATCTGCCGTGTTTGAAAATGAAGAAAACCTATTTACAGCCATGCTTGGCTCTGAAATCGTAGTGACTAGTGGGTATGCAAATCTGTCAGCTAATTATGAGTGCTTCACTTTTGTCAGTTACACGGCAAGCTAATAAACTGTGACATAAACTGGCACGTTTCATACAACAGATTCTGTTGCCATTGGGCGTATTTGATGTGCTATGAGGCGGAATGGGACATAGAGTTTTTGTCCCTCTAAACATAGACTTTTCTCTTGAAGCCTGGATGATGAGTTGCATTGTATCCTCCTTAAATCCTGTATCCTTAAATCCTGTACAGGACATTGAAGTAACAGTGGTTTAGGATGACTTAAGAGTCTCAATGCAAGTAAGTGTTGCCGTCTCATCTGCTTGGGGCTTAACGAAGGTAGATTGGTTCATAGAACCCATTAGCAGCATAATCCCTAAACGTAGGCATATGATGTGGAAAGCCTAGCTAAAATGTCATGAAATATAGGATTTTGAACTATCTTTAAGTGCTTTAGAAAAGAATGCATAACTCAACAGGTAAAACCTGGCTCAGCTTTACTCTATATACTGGTTAGAGAGATTGTGTGTGTGTGTGTGTGTGTGTGTGTGCGTGCGTTAGTTGCTCAGTCTCAGTTGTATTTGACTGTTTGCAATCCCATGGACTATAGTCCTCCAGGCTCCTATGTCCATGGAAGTCTCCAGGCAAGAATACTGGAGTTGGTTGCCATTCCCTTCTCCAGGGCATCTTCCCAACCCAGGGATCCAGCCCAGGTCTCCTGCATTGCGGGCAGATTCTTTACTAACATCTGAGCCACGGGGGAAGCCCGTTCAGAGAGATTAGCTTTATGTATATAACAGAGAATGCAATTGAAACTAACTTTATTCTATTCAAAAATAAAACAATTTAAAACTGGAATTTAAAAAATTGTTGGGTTTCTACACAGAAAATCCTATAGGAAGATAATTTTAAGATGTTACAAAAGATAAAGACGTGACAGTTTAGAAGAAAATAACTATACCATATGTAACAAAGGATTGATATCCATAATTACAAAGAACTAATATAAAACCAATAAGGAAAAGATAAACAAGCCAACAGCGAAATGAATAAAGGTCTTTGAAGAAGAAATTCATAGAAGAAATACAAATCCCTAATAACATATGAACAAGTGCTCAATCTCACTGCATAACGCAGAAGAGTCCTTAAGTACTGGTAATGGGGAAATGCAAATCCAAAGAAAAAATAGCTTTTTTTTTTTTTTTTGGCCTCTTAGATATGGGGAAAAAATGATAATATCCAGGGTTGTTAAGGGTATATCGGAAGAGATACTCTCATATACTCTTGAGAGTAAATTGTAACAGGAATTTCTGGATGACAATTTAACAGCTTCTATCAAAACTTCTAATGTGTATGCCAAGAAATTCCACTTAAAAAATTTTTTTATTGTGGTAAAAGTTACATAATATAAAACATACTATTTTAACCACATTTAACTGTACATTTCAGTGACACTAAGTACATTCACATTGTTCTGCAACCCTCACCATCATCCATCTCCTGAATTTTTCACCTTCCTGAACTGAATCTCTGTCCCCATTAAACACTAACTGCCCATTCCCCCTCTCCCTCTCTCAGGCATCTACAAATACACTAAGAAATTCCACTCTTAGGAATGTCTCCTAGCCTATAGAAATACTCAATATATGCCCACATTTCTGCATATAAAGATGGTCATCACAGCATTGTTTATGCTAGAAAAGATAGAAAACAATCTAATTGTCTGTCAATTAGGCCAGTGGCTAAAGAAATTGTCATGTCAATACTATGAGATATGCAGTTGTTAAAAGGATTAAGACAGAACTATATGTACTGACGTGAGCCAATCCCAGTCTATATAGTTAAAAAGGGTGTATGTGTGTGTGTGTGTGTGTGTAAATATACAGAAACAGATCTAATAATGCTGATGAGCTCTAGCTCTGTGGAGGGGATTTGGATTGGGAATGTGAAGGAACGCTCTCACATTTTGCTTTATATACTTCTTTCTATATGTTTAATAAGCAGATATTAACATATTGTTTAGTTGCTAAATTGTGGCCGACAATTTGCGACCCCATGGACTGTAGCCTGCCAAGCTCCTATGTCCACAGTATTTCCCAGGCAAGAATACTGGAGTGGGTTGCCATTTCCTTTCCTGATCAATGAATTATGAAATTTAAAAACACGTTTATTTTTAAAGATATTATGAGAATTAGAAAAGTTACAACCTCTCGCCTCAAAGTTTCACAGGTGCCCAAATAATCCTCAATAACAAATGAAAAAGTGAAGACTTACATAAGACAGAGATTAACAACTGTGTGCTCCTAATGCCTCTTATTTTTGTTCCTTTCAGGTCCACAGAATTTGCTTTTATTACAAGTTCTTCCTGGCTGTCATCTGGCAGTGACCCTCCAAGGGACAATGGGAAGGACTGGGATGAGGACCAAGAGGATTGGTTAGAAAAGCACGTTTTTCTCTCCTTCGACCTCCTATGTTGCCTTAACTCATTGAAGAATGAGTTACTTTTTGTGTCTTTTCTTATTTTAGGGCTTTCCAAATCGGGCTTCTACACAATCATGCAGTTTTTAGTACTCATTGTTAGAATTCCATGATCTGGTTAGATCTGGACTTTTGTAAAAGTATTCCAATGTGCTTTTTCTGGGAAATTGTCACTTCAGCCAACTCTATTTCTTGCTCTCCCACCTCTTCTTACTTCCTAGGGTCTAAAAAAAATGACATAATCCACTCTGGGATCCATGGAATTGCTCCACACTTTCCTCGTGATCACCTGGGGCCTTCTATCATGGTTTTTGATTTGTTAAAAAAAAAAATTTTTTTTTTTTTTTTGCCTTCTTCGACTGCATTTTGTCGAGTGTTTTTGATTTCTGAGTATATGCTTTTGCACCAGGTAGCATCCATCAAGGCCACATCCGCAATCAACTCCTTAACTATTTACCCTCAGAGGAAAATTTGCTAAGATGAATGCTGTCCATTTTAGCTGATTAGTTCACCTTCTTTGCTGAGTGGTTGAGTTAAATACACTCCTGAGGCATATTTCTCAGTTTGTGCCCTGGTGCAGTGTTTTCCAACAGGTATATAGATTGCTGGTCACACATCACCATCAGATTTTGACCTGCAGTTATATTTGTAAATGACTTTTCAGCCTTTTCCACTACTTCCCTTGATCTGTATATCTATAAAGAACTCCTTTTCTGAGATCCGTATCATTTATGTATGTTCCACTTTAACTCTCTATGACCTCCTCTTCGCTTTATTCTAGAAGATAATACTTGTCAAAGACTAGTATCCTTCTCTGTCCATTTTTCATATACTCTTCCAGATCTATTTTCTTTTGTTGGAGGAGGTTAAAAATAGCTACCATTTATTATGTAATCTCTGGGATGAAAATCTTCATTACTGAATTTTTCTGTAATGAGCATGCATATTTGTCTTCTACCCAGTAAGTATTGATGAAAATATTAAATGGCGTCAGCATTAGGTCAGTTCCTTGAGAAACACAATACAGTGTGCTTCCTTGCCTCTGGTTCTTTTTGAACTATCAAAAAGTAGTTTGTCAATATCATCCTCTAGTGCCAATTGTATATGGTCGGCACCATATTTTTCAAGCTAGTTAATAAGTAGGTCATGGCCAGGAGCAGAAACAAAAGCCTTTCTAAGGTCAATACATATTATGTTGTTTGCTACCCAAAATCCATTAGGCTTGTCATCTGTTACCAACAAAAATTATGTTGTTCAGCAGGGTTTTTTTCCTTTCATAATGTAGTATCAATAGTTATTCAGCTCCCTGTGCTCTT